>NC_081553.1:1648695-2248695 GCF_963082655.1 Stomoxys calcitrans
ACTGTGGGCAAAACAATGGTAAGCATGGCTGTCATACCAAATGGTACAGTACCTCACAAATGTTGCTGGCATTTAAATTTCAAATTCAAAAAAACGAGGGGATAACCACCGCAGATATTTTTTCTGTTTTTCTCGTCAGGAACCTATGCGTTCAGCGTTATAGGCGGACATGCTTACCTCTTTGCTATGGTGTCTTGCAATCAGTAAGGTATCTGACTGTTAATCGCCAACATCCTGAACGTTTCGGCACCAGAAATTTCATTCTGCAAACAACATTTAATAAAACTTCTTTGTTGAAAAATTTCGCTCATTGTAAACATCGACGAACGCACTTATTGTGCTTCAGAAAAACAAGTGTTTACACTCAACGAAATTTATTCAAAAGAGCAAAAATGTTTGGTAAAAGAAGAGATTTTGTTGATTACTTTGGGCATTTTGTACGAAGGGAGTCAAGCTAAAGACCATGACACATTATGTTGGAAAGAAAGTTTTAATTTTTGGTATATGAGTGAGATTATCTGATCAACAGATCCTTGTACACATAGACATTGCGGCCATTAATATAAATTGGTGAAAACTCTCTCGGCAATTCTGTTGCTCTGCACTGTCATACATAGCTACTGGCTTTGTATCTCATTTCTACTTATATCGATATTTTATGAGAAACCCACGTGGAATGTGAAAAGCCACGGAGACACATATCTCCATTTGTCCACTGGTCAATTTCTCATTCAAAAACTTCCTTAAATCCACAATGACCCTTTTTATACCCACCACCGAAGGATGGGGGTATATTCATTTTATCGAATGTGAGGACAGTCATGGATTTTTTGCAGATTATTCAATGGACCACGGTGGTGCTTTTCATACCTTAAACATGTACAAGGGTTAATTTCATTATTAGACTGCCCTCCTACACCGATACTTACCACTTTGCCCACATTTTTTGAAGAACAGTGCTGAGGTTGTAACACCGAAACTCTCAGCGTAGCAAATTTAATTGTTGTTGTAGTTAACAGATTAAATTGAATGCCTTAGCAAGCAAAGCTAAAGTCAAGCCAGTGAAGCCAGCCAAGCACTCCTAAGCAGGTAACAAATACAATGACTGCAGATGGCTTAAACGATGTGGCTCTTGCGAACGTCGGCGTCTACAAAATAGTTGCATGGCTTTATGGCCATCTCATATTCGCTTTTGCGCGGGGTCGAACAGGTTCAAGACTTTGGCGCCTTTTAACAATATGCGGATCTCCCCTCTGCTCCATACACCCCGTTCGTTAAGATTCCCAACATGCACGTGGGCCCAGTTTTGTGACCCACATCCATATTACAAGTGTTTGGGTGGTAAGTTTACCTTTTTAGCTCTTAGAGTTTTGGTAAAGGAAATCGCCTTATTGTTTGAATTACACGAAACTTTTTAGCCTCTCGACAACCTAATGAGGAGGTGCAAAAGGTCATTGCGTTACAATTTATGGTCTTTCGACTTTAGCCTAACGCGGCATTTGTCTAGAAACATGAGGAAAAAAATCTTTGGTTTCTATGCGATTTGTTGCAGTTTGCAGTTTTGGCACCAACATTTACGTGCGTTTCCTATTGCGTGTGATTGATGTTATGACCAAACGCGAATCTCCTATACAATGGCCAATGAGTTGTTTTTCTTCAACGGCAGTTGTTTTGCCAAAAAGACACCAACGAAAACTACAGCCTTCCGCATTGATTACGCAGTCAGTTCCTTGTAGTTTTCGGCTGAAATTCACAGACTAGTGGGGAGGGAGGCCTCGCAAGTTGATGCATCGCCATGATGAAGTCATTACCAAATGAATTTACAAAAAGGAGTCCAACTTTAAACTCTGCTCGTAAACATAAAATTCGGCAGCGGCCACTTTTGGGGCCACTTATCATTTGCCATCCTTGTTAATGACTTTAAGCCTTTGGGGCGAATAAAGAGTTCAAATGAAAATTTGTTTCAACAAAGGGCGCGCGTTTTATATTGTGCTTTTGGCAGTGGCAATAATGTGGGCTAAATAAGTTCACTAATGTTTGTTTTTTAAAACTACGGAATTTACAAATTAAATAGCCCTGTAGCTTGTCAAGTTCCTTCTTTCGTTCCTACACAATTTGTGGTACAGGATACTTTAACTTTTCGTGTTGCACAGAATCGGTGAAGGTTTGAATGTAGTTTTCATATGTATAAATAATATAACCGATTCTCTGGCTCACTGTTTGAAACCGAAAAAATCGAACCAATCGGCATATCGGTGAACGATATATGTATATGGGAATAATAACCAATTCTGAACCGATTTTTTTAAATCTTGCATGCTGTTGAAACTCTGAATAGAGCATATCTTGCAAACTGTTGTAAAGATCGCATAAAAATCATTGGTCCTAAGGCCATAAAACTAATATCGGATGAGGGATATAAATAGAAGCTATACCTAAATCGAAACCGATTTTTTGAAAACTAATTGCTTTTGCCCTTTGGCCCATCGTAAAAGATTTCACGTCGATTAGTTTACTGAACTATGCATCAATCACTTTTCCATCTTTGCGTTGCAAAGATAATGTATAATGTACCACATTATACGAGGGTTGCCTTTATTGTTTTTGCCTTTGAACCAATTGTCGAAACACTTTTGCCACTCTGATTGAGGTATCTCCAAAACATGCATTCCGAATGCATCAACTGCTTCTTCAGGTGTCGAAAAGGTTGACCTCTCATTTTATTTTATACGTACGCGATTAAAAGGAAGTCATTCGGTGTCAAGTCAGGACTATACGGCGCATGACTCATCAAATCGAGTTGTTTCGTATTTTTGGAGCATTTTTTTGACCAATCGACAAGAGCCTGTTTTTTGAGCGATTGACAAATTGTGTGGAATCCAATGCGAACAAGTTTTTTTGACGGCCAAATGTTCATGCAAAATTGAATGTATGCTGGTGCCACTAATGTCTAAGGTTGTCTCAATCTCACGATAGGTCACATGACAATCTTGCAATATCAATTGGCGCACAGCATCAATGGGTTTTGGAACAACAACTGATTTTGGACAACCTTCACGAAATTCGTCTTGGAGTGAACTACGCCTCGGTTGGATTCACCATACCATCGGTAAACACTGGTCCTCGATGGAGCTTCATCGCCAAAAATTGAATTAAGTTCTTCGATGCACTGTTGTTCAGTTAATCCACGTCGAAAGTTGTAAAACATTATCGCACGAAAATGTTCATGATTCAATTCCATTTTTTGGGCGAGATGAATCTTTTAAGTTACTGTAAACATCACAAATAGCGCTCGTATGTCAATACGCCCTGAGTACGTATAACCTCCAAAATGTCAAGCTTTATATTAGAGCTGTCAGTTGGTAGATTACAATGCACTAGTTTTCCAATCCCGACATATAAAAAGCAACCCTCGTAATACCCTTGACTACAGTAGTGCTGTATAATTTACAAATTAGGAGATTTGGTTGAGTTAATTACAAAGTTATTTGCACTAAATTCAAAACTAAACAATTGGTTTACTTCAAATGCACTGAAGAGCTTACAATGTATTTGCATTACTACGCATTCACAGGCTAGTCGTGATGTTGCTTTATAAACACTATGCCAAACTTTAATTAAGGTGCCAGAAAATTTGATACCATAAATTCTATGACTGTCTTAATGGGGACTACTATGGAAAGACGCTTTTTATTGCGTTTTCGAGCTATGGACGTTGAACCATTAAAAATACGGTGGCAGAAGTAGCATGGATTACTCGAAGAAAGTGGCAGTAGCAGCTAAGCACTACAGGCAGAGAGTTCATCAGTCACTTTCGAATGACTGTGATAATGATGGTAACGAAATTTACCAGATTAAGATTTTTTACATGACCATTGATGTTTAATTAAGGCTACGGTTGTCGATCGCTCTCAAATGTGATAATTTATTGTGTCTACTAAAACAAACCATAAAATAGCCATAACTAGCAAAAAAAAAGTTTTGAAACATTTTTGTATGCATTGGCTGCAACGGATATGCGGTGCAGTAAAATGAATGAATGCAGCAGGGATTATCGCATTAGCTCTACAATGTACGAGTATTTATGCGATCAGTAGGTGACAATTATTATAATTTAATGAGTTAAAAACAAAAAAGACTATAAACAGGCGAAAATTGAACATGTTCGTTGCTATGCTGGTTAAAATTATTAACTATTGTGAAAAGGGAAAAAACACCGGACTGACGCCTGCCAATTCATTTTATTTGATCAAAGAATTTCATCATTACATATCCCAGCAATGCCGGGGGCCTTTCTATACTGCCAGTTGATTTTTGTATGATTTTCACATCTAAATAAAATCGATGTACCTCAAAACATGATATTTGGTGCAAATATTTGTCTATGATTTCGTTCTATCATGCCCGAAAATATTTTTCAGTATAGGAACAAAATTTAAATTAATTCGGTATATTGGCTCAGTCAAAAATGTTTTTTTCCCGTTCTGGATATAGCTGCCACATAGAGCGATCCGCCGATTTTGGGTCTTAGGCCCATTAAAGCCACATTTATTATCCGATTTCGTTGAAATATAGTACAGTGAGTTGTGTTAGGCCCTTTGACATCCTTCTTCAGATCAGTCCAGAGTTTGACCAATCTCTCGATTTGAGGTTTTGGGCTCATAAAAAGCGCATTTATTGTCCGATTTTTCCAAAATTTGGGACAGTGAGTTGTGTCCTTGAGCCCTTCGATATCCTGCGCCAATTTGGCCCAAATCGGTTTAGATTTGGGTATAGCTGCCATATAGACCGATATCTCGATTTTAAGTCTTGGGCCCATAAAAGGCGCATTTATAATCCGATTTCACTGAAATTTGAAAAGTGACTTATGTAAGGCTTTTCGATATCCGTGTCGTATATGGTTAAGATCGGTTTATTTTTAGATATAGCTACTTAAAAGTCCAACATTTTGAACAATGACTTGTACTTATAAGTATTTGGTCCAAATGGGAACATTTTTAGATATAGCTGCTATGGGGCATAAGGTATGCATTTTTCACCGGATTTTGACGAAAGGTGATTTAGATATATACCCGAGGTGGTGGGTATCCATAGTTCGGCCAGACCAAACGCCTTTTTAACTGTTTTTGTTTGTTTTATTTGTTCGTTTTTCCTTTTTGTTATTTTATTTATTTGGTGCAGATAAAAAACGTATTTTGGTATGAAAATAAAAATCATATGATTACTGTAAAATTTCGCTCGCGAAACAATTAAACATTTCAGCGAAAATTCCCAGAGCAGAAAAGACTACCAACCCGAAGATGGAGGTAATGGTTACTCTTCATTACCAGCAATAAAACAAACAACATAACGATGAATGTATTTAGCATGTTTTCGCACACTTCATATCGTCAATTAATATGAATGGATTTAGTTTGAATTTCTAACATATAAACTAGCGTAAACTCATAAAAAAATCCGTCAACGGTATTTCTTTGTTTTTGTGGCACCCTCATACTATCACTTGTATTCCCACGGTGTTTCAACGCTGAACTCATCAGAAAATTTTTAATCATAAATAGAAAAAAATCATTTCCACTTTGCCAAGTCCTATGTTTTAGAAACCTGGCCTAATGAAATAAACAAATGAGCGCAGCTCATAAATAAAGCAGATAATGGCTAGAGTCTGATTGTTTTTGCTGTTCGGCGAAATCGTCTATCTTTTAATGAGTCCATTTCCGAATTACGGTGCCTGTCTTGCGAGAAATCTACTCGCATCTGGATAATGAGTAATTAACCCGACATAATTACAATTGGAAAGATTATCCAGCTGAACACAGACTTGTGGTGTTGGTTACCTAAAAGGTTTCCACCGTTCTCCAAGATGAAAAGACGGCCATAAATGCTTGTGTAAATACTTGATAACATATTATTTAATAGCTCCAATGGAAATGTAAATGGCAATGGTGGTGGTGGTGGTTACCCACCCCACATGCACAGTAGTGGGCTCAAGTACTTGCCAGTGCGCGCTTAGTAGCGTCATAGAAGGGAAGGGAAAACCAATGGCAACGGGAAAAGACTCCATAGAGCCAGCCCAGTCCGTCTGTTTTGTTAGTTAGTCAAGTGGTTATGACTGCATGCATATAAATAAACTGCTGGCGGATGATGAACGGATAGATGGACAGACAGACGGACAGCTTGTTTAGAGAGTTTGTGTCTCCACTAATTACCGCAATTATATTACAATTCATTCATTCACTTTATTTCCAAGCGACGGCTTATCCGTCGCACATAAATCAAAAGCATATAGGGAGCAACCCTTGCCTAACCGAAAAGTTTCATTTTCTAAAGACGACGAAAAAAGTCAAGTAGAGGAACCAATTACGGTCGATGTTCCTCGTCATCTTCATCTTCCACTCAAGTAACGAGCAATGATCAGCGCCCAAGACGCCAATTTCAAGTGTTTGCTGTTACAAATCACATTTGTTTGGGTTGGCAAACAATCGAGGAAGTCGTTTGACTGGATACTGTTGTAACTCTATGACAACCAACTGTACACACAGAGAAAAACATAAACAATACCAAACATTTTTTTTCTTTCAGCCAACACGCAGGGGATGTCCCCTATGAATGCAGTGCATTGCGTTGGCGAGAGGAAATTAGGAATTGGAGGGGGGAAAAGGATGTAGTGCTTAAATCTTCGGATGTCAAAGTGGGTCGGAAAAACATTAGCCGGAAGTCGATTCCACATACGAACGGTTTGGGCGAAATAAGAATTCTCTCTATAATGCATTGTGCGGTCCGCTGACCAATCAATTACAAACGGGTGTGAGTTCCTGGAATGTTTAGTATCCCTGACATACATCCTCACATCAGGAATAAGAAGACGAATATCAGACGAACACACACCATGAAAGTACCGATAGAACAGCGCCAAAATGCCAATATACATTGCCTTTGAAAGCCTATGTTGGAATGAATTCCGAAAAATTTTTCAAAAAGGAGAAAAATGTTGCTTACATTTGTGATTATTCATACCAAGAAAAATTGCTAAGTCTATTCTCTAATTTTTTCTTTTCTAATTTTTCTATAACATTCTCATAATCTACCATTATTATGACTAAAATGACTTGTTGGGTACATTTATGTCATTCCGTAGGCCAAATACCAATCCAAGTGTGATTAAAAAAGGAAGGATGAATTAAAATCGGGCACCACATTCAATACGCAGATGAAATCGTCGACATTTGAAAGAATTCGGAAATAAAGAGTTTCAATTAAAATCCTTAAATATTATGGAAACCATAAAGGAAATCACTGTGCAAGTTTTTAAAAAGATCGCTTGATAAATGCTCTTGATCGGCAAATCCGCAGACACATATATATAGGAACTATATCTAAAACAGAACCGATTTTAACGAAATTCACAAGTGATCTGAAGAGCCAGAGGTAAGATAATTCTTCGCGCCGTATTGTGAGGATCGGTAAATAAATCATAAACCTATTAGCTTTAATTGGGCTAACATATATATGGGAGCTATATCTAAATCTGAATCTGAATTTTGAGCAGATTGGTGTATAAATGCATTTGCACAGGCGCTAGAAGCGAAATCGTCTAAATGACAAAATAAAAGCTCTTAAAGTGACAGTAGGTTGAGACATACATATATATGAGAGCTATATCTAAATCAGAACCGATTTAATGAAGAACAGCAGCAATGACGTGAGTAATACGAGAATCCTTCATCCCAAATTTCGTGAGAATAGTTTAACAAATTACCAAGGCCCAAATTACCATTATTGCTATATATTAGTCCAAATCAGACGAACATATCTATATGTGGGAGCTAATCCGAACTAATTTTTCCAGTTTCAATAGGCCAAAAAGGATGCCTGTGCCAAATTTTAAGACGATCGAATGAAAATTCCATCCTGTACTTCGAGCACAAATTAACAAGGACGGACGGACATAACAGATGCAGAGTTCTAAGTTGATCCGTATATACTTACCAATTAAGTTGATCCGTATATACTTACCCTCTGGGTTTTACCACCAAATGCACTAAGTTGAAATACTTTGTACCACAGTAGTGGGGTAGGGCATAATACCAATACTATTCATATGTTTATTGGAAGTTATAACAGAACATTACACGGGAACATAACATGGGAATGGGATACAAAATGAAGGCCTTAAACGACTTTTTATCTTGTAGGCAAAATTTAAGTGACTTGTCATTTCAATTTTTTCGGTGTAAATATTTCGTGTGCACAAAATTATTTAATAACCAAATCGATTAGGCAATAATTCTTAACATTTGGGTACCTTTATTAGTCTGAAGTGTTTATTTTCATTCTTAAGTGTTGGAAAGGACAAACAAAAACAAAACCTCATCACTACACACTTCTCCAAGGATTTCAACTTAAGAAAACCCAACAAATTAAAGAAACAATCACACAACGGCACAGGCAAAACCAATTGAAGAGAGGATTAGAAGAAAAACGGAAGTAAATACTTTCGCAAATCGTGTGTATTTGTAACAAATATGGAGGCACACATCTAGGGTTTTTCAAATGTATATGAAGACTATTGTGGCATATGATAGTGAACCATTGAGTCATCACTGAGGTTTTCAGCACTTTTTTAAGCTAAATTTAATACCCTATTCACTGCAATATGATTGTCTTCGAGAATCATTCCCTCATCCTTAAAACGTCTCATTAAATTATACTTATGCAGACTTTTGGCTGGTTGGCAGCACCCGGGCACCAGTTTTTTTCCTTTCACCAAGTTAAGCGTCTCTCTTTCCGCCAGCCAAACTGCATATGTGTATTCTATTTTGTTCTTCCAAAAGACTTAAAACCCATTCGTTTTGGTCTTAATGGTCGGCCTTTTCTTGCATACCCCAAAATCCCACGCATAATCGCTATTATAACTCATCTTGGAAACAAGTTAAGATTATTAACGTAATATTTCTTTTGTGTACTTTAATCATATGCTGCTTAAAAATGATGGTCAACGAATGCTAACTAGAAATTGATATTTTACATTGGTAATGGCGACCAGAAACCCCCTTCTTTAGACGTTTTCCTAAAATCGAGGCGAATATAGGAAATCCGGATGGATTGGAAGAGGTTTCCGATCGGATACCTAAGATGACACTTGAGGTCGAGTGCGGGATACTGCTGGCAGAGGCACAGTATTGAATTAACGAAAATCGGGTATTGCCATCTGGGAGATAATGCTATACAGATGGATCAAATCTAAAGGACAGAGTGGGCCTGGGGGCCAAAGGACTGACATCTGTTTTCGACTGCCTGACCATAATACAATTCTGCAGGCAGAGATTCGGGCGATCACGGAATGGGTGTGTGGTGTGGTGTTCACGCGAGGACGATGAATGTGAACTGGCCATAAGGGCAATAACAACCAGGAAGGTAAGGTCACGAACAGTCTTGCAGTGTAAGAAGGAGATTGACGCCTTCTCTGAGGATATCACAATTCGCATCGTTGGAATGCCGGGTCATAGCTGAGTAAAGGGGAATGAAAGAGCAGACGATTCGGCAGTGAAGGCCAGAGGACTGCCGTCAATAAACTTGGTCAACCCGAAACCTTTCGGGTCTACGCATTCCGAGATAAGGACGTGGTCGTCAATCATTGTGGAACAGCGAAACGGTCGATAGGACGGCGGAAATCCTATGGGAAGAGCCGGATCGTGAGAAGACGATTCTTTTACTAAAATGAAGTACAACGGAGGTCAGTACAGCTTTCGGTATTATAACGGAACAAATAGGACTAAGAACTCACTTATTCAAAGTCGTTGTGGCAATTATAGCATGTGGCGTAGATGATGAGACATTGGAGCATTTCCAATGTTACTGCCCGGCTTTCGTGGCTAACAGACACCGCTACTTAGGTGCGTACACAGTAGCAGACATGAACCAACTTAAGAGCGGGATATGGAAAACAGTTAAACATTCTTAATTTAGATTTTTCTTTTTGGAGGTTACTTTTCTGACTATTTAGAGCGCACAACCTAACCTAACTTTGCCTAGCCTGAAAGCGGCTTAAGACAATCACATTCACACTTTATCCCTAAGAGTCTTTTAAAAAGCAGATTCGGACATTGCCATACATGGAAATGTGCTCCAAACCATGCATTAATTCAGCAGCCCTTCAAAACTAGAGTTACTACGCAGAATGACCTAAAGTGACAGTCGATCATTAGAGAACATAGAAAGAAGCCCCTCCAACCCATGCAATACTGAACAAGATGTCAGAAGAGGAGATGAAGAACAATGCAGGAGTTAATGCTGAAGACGCAGACTAAACTCAAGCGAACACAGAATGATAATCCCAAGAAAACGCTGAATGTTAAAAAGTACTGCCACAGTACTGAAATAGGTAGCACCATCTTTCTTAAATACGAGATCAGTTTCAAATTCAATGAAATCAAAACAAAAAATTACTAGTAAAGTTTCAGTTTTATGTTCGACTGAGTAAAATTGCACGTTATAAAAAATAGCGGTGCTTTTTTGCTTTTAGATGAATCGTGGACATGGGTATTTGCACAAGTAAATACTAGTAATAGGTCAGTGACCTATAACACAGAACTGTTCGATTTACACTCGGGCATTGACATAGTTGTATACAAATAAATTACTTACCTTGGCTAAGTCTCAATATGAGAAATAGTAAAGATACTCCACACATTAAGTCATTTGAATCACATTCATTCAATGTTTAAAAATTTTTTATTGTCCAACTACACTCAGAGAAATTTGTTAGTAAAATCAGCAAAAATGTTTGCTATAACAGCAGAAAATCTGGGCACAGAAAATGGGCTGTTTTCAAATGGTAAAAAGTTAAAAAAAAATTTTAAAATGTCATAAATATTCCAAACATTTTTACACAAGTATATAATGTATAATGCTTCAATTGATTCTTCAATTTGTTTGTAAAAACAGCAAAAATGTTTGCTGCAACAGCAGTGTGATGCCAATGTCGTCAGTAAACAATAAGACCAGATCACATCGATTTGTATCGTTTTGCTCAATATTCTCACAAATGTTATCTCTTACAAATGTTTAGCACAAGATATGATCATGTTCAGCGGGCCGATCAGCAATGATTTGTCTCCACGTCTTGGGCAAATGCACAGTGTCTCAAAGAGTAGGGCGATATTCTGCTCTAATGTAATTTAATATGTACCGATTGAAATTCTTAGCGCAATTGACCATCTATGTACATACATACTACCAGTTTTCGATTCAACTACATTACACATATACAGGTGGGCAATGATAAATTAATCAGGTCAGCTTGTTATGCCAATATATTTGGACTAAAATCCCGATTGCCAGATATCACCGTTCACTGAGCACTCTTTTGAAGAGTTGGAAAGAGCATATAAAATGTATAAGAATCCCCCCTAAAGGTAGAAAAAACCATATGGTATTAATAACATAGCACCCCGTTTGGCATTTGAAGAAATCTATTATATATTATTAAACGGTCAACGATTTTGTGGCACATATTACGGCCAAACGGTTGAATGGATTTTAATGAAATTGGTATCAATCATAAGATATGTTTCGAGAGAAGCGACGAATATATATGAACATTATTTTTCTTTAAAGAAAAGCCATAAGGTTAGGTTGAAAAGGAAATTCAGTAATCGGCTTGTTGTGCGCTCTAAATACTACTAACAAATTCCCTAATTATTTAGATCTTCTCACGATCTGGATCCATCCATAGGATTTCCAAGATTGTTCGTGATCTTACCGTCCTGGTTGTCCTCCACGTGATCGCCGTATCTCCGTATTATGATCAGACAGTCTAAAACAGATCTCATTCCTTGGGTTCTCAATGTAGACCCCAAGGCCCACTGTGTCCTCCAGCTTTGATCCATCCATGTAACATGATCTTGCAGATGGCAATACTAGGGTTCCGTCAGTCCAAGGCTGTGCCGCAGGCATCAGTCCCCGCACTCCACCTCAAGTGTTGTCTCAGGTATCCGATCAAAAACCTTTCCCCCACCTTCCAGGTTTCCTTTCTTCGCCTCGATTATACCGCGATGGTATGAGCTGCTCCCATACTCAATCTATACTCCCATCGCTTTAAGGCTCATAGCCGTCTCACACTTAATCTATATGTCAATGGGCCGGATACCTAGAATAGTCTCCAGTGTCCTAGTGGGCGTGGTCCTCATCGCTCTGCTTATGTCAAGACAACATGTATGTTGCACTTTTTCTCCATAGCAGTCCACCAAACTACTAAGGCGTAAGTAAGTATTGGTCTAATCATGCTCCTGTAGAGCCAGTGGACTATTCTTGGATTCAGGCCCCATTTCAAGCCTACGGCCCGTCTTCATAGTGCCCAACATCTGTGTACGCTCCTGAATGAGACACTTCCAATTAAGTTTCCTATCCAAGATTACTCCTAAGCAATCGTTTTATTGAGGAAACGTGTTGCCAACCTTCGTCTTCCTCGTGAACAGGTCTATTTCAGTCTTCTCTGGGTTAACTGAAAGATGCCAGTTCACATATTTCAGTTAACCCAGAAAAGACAAAGGTGAGGATTTAATCTTCAATAAAAGAAGAAGAAGCATAAACACAGCAAATTGTTCTTGGTTTTTTCTAAAGCATTCGGTATGGGTGTGAATGAAAAGCCTTGGGTGGGAGTATCGGTGGTGAGAGTAGGAGAAACAAATGTCTTGCAGAGAAACAAACGTCTTGCACCAGAGTATCACTATTTGTGAGGGGTGTGATGTGGTGCGTGGCCTACTCGTCATGTAGTAGGTCAGCCAATTCCTTAAGGCTCGGCTTTGGCGTGCTAGGCATTTGCATTTTTGTTGTTGTTGTTTGTAGATATTTCGCGAAGCTGCACAACAATACAACAAATTTTGTAACAACAGGTAATATGCGGTAGGTGGGTTTTATAAAAGCAAGTTGGTGGTACATATTACGGCCAAACGGCTGAAAGGATTTTAATGAAATTGGCATCAATCGAAATATATTTTTCCAGAGAAGTGCAGAATATATATAAAAATTAATTTTCGGAAAAGAAAATTCAGGAGAATGTAGTATTAGTTTTCATTAAAAGAAGCAGAAACACAGCAAATTGTTGTTGGTTTTTACTTAAGCATCCATTATTTGTGTGAGTGCAAAGCCATAAGTGAGAATAGCAAGTGTTGGCAAAGTTCCTCATTTTTCTATCTGTGCATTCACTAATATTAAGCCCACAGTGCTCCTTTGATATAGACAATACTACGCGAGACTATGGACGATATTTGTTTTGAAATTTATGTTTATCGATGCTCAGGTCAAGATAAAAAGCAAAAAAAAATCTTCTGCACACAAAAGAAAAACAGAACTCGCTTGAATGTTCATTTCCGCCTATAGCAAACGCATGAAAAGCTTATAATTGTCACATGAACAAATTTAACGATGCCCATTTTTTGGCATGCTGTGAACATTTCATAAATTCAAACTCGGAATTTGAGTTTTGAATTGTCGTTTACATATATTTACAGCTTTTGGTATTTGTTGTAGGATAACCTAAAGCCGAGGTTCGTTATGTTCGAAATAGAGCTAACCAAAAGACAAATGAAGGTGGTGAACAAAACGTTACCATTTTTGTGAAAACAGAGATACATAAATGGATGAATAGATGTTTCTTGACTAATTTTTACCTTAAATAGCAAAAAAAAGTTGTCGTCGTTATAATTGACGAACTCTCAAAAACAAAAGAAATGGATTAACCATGTTTCACAGTTTCTAAATTTTGTACAAACGGCGTCAAATTTGGTCTGGTCAGAATTTTTATGCCATTTCGAGCAAAACCGAATGGATTTTGAAATTTAGATTTAATTCTCACAATATTGTCACTTGAATCAATAAAAAACAGTTTTACGGAAAAATAAAGTCGTTTCAATTGGTAAAACTTCGAGTAAGCTACCCTGTGGCCTTTTATCGTGAAAATGGCATATTGAGGTAACAATCTTGTTGGTTCAACGGAAAGCACTTCTGCTTCCTGTTGTACCTCCATGGTTTAACTTTTCTAAGTGAATCGTTCTGTGTTGCACCGGCAAAAAGATGCCGGTGCTTATTTACTTCAAGGAACGAACGATCTTAGATTAAATATCAACGGTATCACTTGAAAATCCCAACTTTCCTAATACACTACTCACCATGATGCCTTTCCACCATCAAGTCGTGTTTGCCCCTCTCCGCGTCGAGGAGGCAGAAAAGCAAACAAAACTTTAACAATTTCGTAGATAATTTATAGGCAAATTGAAAATGCGACGACAGTAGGCTTTTCATTTTCCATAGCGAGCCGACAGTGGCATATGGCGTACGGACTGTTATGCATTTTAATTAAATGCCTAAGACCTGCCCCGGTCTTGTATTAACCATCGTAAATTTTACAGTTTATGATCGGATTGGGCTTAAAATGTAATGTGACTGGTTAAGTCCAATTGAATTGATGGCTTTGTGGTTCAGGGCGTTGCGACATGGCTGAAGTCGATGTTACGCACTCGCATTTGGCACATTCACAGGCTTGAATATTATGCAAGCATCAGAATACGATTGAAGCAAGTGATTAAACTGGGCTATACCTCTAAAATCATGTGTGTGTGTGTGTTTGTGTGTAAGTGATCGGCGCAGAGCCGCTAATAACGTCCATAACTTGGCATTGCTGTGAAAATAGTTATAATTTACAAAAATTGCCAGGCTGTTATCTATGAATTGGACGGCTGTTTGGCTCTTAACGAACTTGTTATTGAATAGTGGTTGGGTTTTTTATCTGAATCCTAAACAAAGCATTTTGACCCAGTTTCCAATGAAGATCTAATAAGAAAAAGGTAGTGCTGTGCCAATGCAAAATGCATATTTTGCCCACGAACATTCCTCTAAGGAACAGGGACAAACTTCTCACCTATCACCGATTCAGTTTAAGCTCAATGATAAGGCGACTCCTTTTAATAGGCTAGTCCGAACAGCGTGCCGCAGTGCTACACCTCTTTGGAAAGAAGTTCTACATGGCATAGTACCTCACAAATGTTGCCAGCATTAGGAGGGAAAGCCACCGCTGAAAATTTTTTCTGAGGGTCTCGCCAGGATTCGAACTCAGGCGTTCAGCGTCATAGGCGGACATGCTCACCTCTGTGCTACGGTGGCCTCCCCTAGATATTGGCTTTGCCAATATCTGTTGGTATTATTTGTTTACGTAATCTTTATTATCATTTGGTATTGATTTAATAACCAGACGAAGTAAATTATTTGGAATAGACGTTGCCACGTTTATAGTATTGCCATTGCCATAAAAGTTTTGTCAAGCTTTGTACTTCATGGTGCCGCATTTAAAAAATTTGTCTTTAATAAAAAACTTATATTAAAAAATAAATATTAGTTTTGTTCGAAAATCATACTAAACTGGATAAAGTGTCTTCTGTGGTCACACTGAGAGAATACCGGCTTGTATTTTGTAATTCGTGTTATTAACAAATATTTTTAATACCATTCGGTATCAATTTAAGAATTGACGGCGTCACATTTGTATTAGTGTCATTGCAGCAGAAGCTTTGTACTTAAAATATTGACACCATTATGAACTAATTGTTTCAAAAATAAAACATTTTGGTACCATTTGTGTGCGTGAAAACGTGTTCAAATGCTCGACAGCGGTGAAAATGGCTATGGTATAAACTGAGAAGTTTGCCCCTGTTACTTAGTTTTAATTTGCAATTTGCATTATAAACTCTAAGCTCGCTATCTATATCCAAATCATGATAATGTCACTCTCGTGGTAAACGATTAGAGACTATTCTAGATATCCGACCCATTGACATATAGATTAAGTATGAGGCATCTACTGCGGCTATGAGACTTAAAGTGATGAGAGAATTATTTAGAGTGGGAGCAGCTCATGCCATCGCGGTATAATCGAGGCGACGGTAGAAAACCTGTAACTAAGGGAAGAGGTTTCTGATCGGAAACCTGAGACGACACTTGAGGTCGAGTGGGAGGTACTGATGCCAGCAGCACAGTCTTGAACTGACGAAACCCTAGTATTGCTATTTGGAAGATCATGTTACACGGATGGATCAAAGTTAGAGGACAGAGTGGAGAGTGGGTCTTGGGATGTACAATGAGAACCCAAGGACTGGGATCTGTTTTAGACTGCCTGATCATATTACGGTTCTGCAGGCGGAGATCCGGACGATCACGGAATGCGAGGGGTGGTGTGGTGCTTACGCGAAGACGTTGAATGTGAACATCTTTACGGACAGTAAAATTACCATAAGGGTAATAACAACCAGGGCGGTAAGATCACGAACAGTCTTGCAGTGTAAAAAGGAGATTAACACCTTCTTTGATAATGGCACAATCTGCAGCGTTTGGGTTGCGAGCCATAACGGAGTAAGGGAGAATAAAAGGGCAGCCATAACGGAGTAAAGCAGTCTTCTGATAATGAAGGTCAGAAGACTGCTGTCAATAAACTTGGTTAAATGAAGGTCAGACGACTGCTGTCAATAAACTTGGTTAAACCGAAGCCTTTCGGGTCGACGCAGACCGAGTTAAGAGCGTGGGTGATGAATGCGCATGTAACACTGTGGAACAGCGAAACAATCGGTAGGACGGCGAAAATCCTATGGGGTGATCCGGTTCGTAAGAATACGAGGCTATTATTGAAAGGAATTAAGCAGGAGGTCAGTATAGCTTTTGGTATCATAACGGGGCACATAGGACGAGCTCACTTATACAAATTCGGAAATTCGGTGTGGCAATTTACAGCATGTGTATGTCATTGCTCGGCTTTCGCGGCTAACAGACACCGGTACTTATGTGGGGACACTTTACCAGACATGAATCAACTTAGGAGCCTGGCATGGAAAACAATTAAAGATTTTGTAAGTTGCACCGAATTTCCAACTTAGATTTTCTTTTTCGAGGTTACTTTTTTTAGTAGTAAGAGCGCACAACAGGCCGATTACTGGATTAGGTGTATGTATATAGTGGCATGGGACAGATTAATATCCGCACTCTCTTTTCAACTTATACTAACGTAACCATATAAACTTTAAATCAAATAAGATGAAAATTAATTTCATTCTAATTAAAAAAATATTTGAACATTTTTAAAAATTTCAATTAATTTTTTAAATTGATCCAATTAACAAAATAATTGAGTTGTTTTTAAAGATCCAATCAATTTTTTAATTTATACAATAAAAAAATGATTGATATTTTTGACATTTTCAATTATTTTTTTATTGGTTCAATTAAAAAGAGAAATGAATAAATTTGTTATCTTGAACTAAAAAATTAATAGAATACAATGAAAATGTACAAATGTTATATTAAACTTTTGTGAAAAACGTACTTTAAAGGGTGCGCAGTCTATATTGACGCAATTTGATAGACATATATTAAGCCCCTGAAACACGAATTTGGGGTAAATTTTTTTTTAGCAAAATCCGCGGACACTCCCGAGACACAGAACACTCCTGCGGTTGTTTTCAAAGATTTCTAAACGTCGAGGGTTTTCCCGATATCTAGTACTTAGAATCTTAAGAAAGCCCTTTCAATTATATAAAATGGTGCTTAAATAAAAACAAATACCTCATTGCAAAAATGCAATGGAAAGTTTTGTTTCCCGAATCATAAAGGAAATGGTAGCGGGCCGGGTTTGGTCTACTTAGTGATATACAATAACAGTAGATTTATGTATTATATGTATTAGGTAAGTAAGTCTAACAGAAAGACATTAATTAAGCCCTAAAGTCGTTAATACACATTATTTGATCATAAATAGAATAAGAATTATGTCAAGAGATTTAAAATCTAATCGAAAAACTCTTGGCATGGGAGTTTTATATTAGATATAGAAAATATTAGTCAAAATTTGGAGCGGATAGACTTTTTCTGATTCAATTAACAATGATTGATGATTGTTTGATCGAAAATTATACAACTTTCAATCCCATTGAATCAATTCATTATTTAATTGAAAGTGGCAAAATCTTCAATCCCAATCGTAATTAAAAATAATTTTAGATTCAATTAAAAAAATAATTGAATAAGCACAATGTTTAATCACGATCGTTACTAAATAGAGGTTCAGATTCAATTAAAGAAAGATTGATTTACTGAATTTTTTAATTGAAAACTTTTTATTTTCAATTACCCTATTGATTGCAAAAATGTGCATGGTATTTTTTCTGTGTACGCAAACAATGTAAAATAAAATTAAAATACTAGTAAATCTAATACCACTGGTTAGTCGGTATTGTTATGATACCTTACCGTATGTTATCGAAATAAGCACGTTTGGTATCAATTTCTCTATCAGTGTACAAAAGTACTTGTCCTAAAATTAAAGACAGTGATTGAATTAGTTTTAGTTTTATTCCAATGAATGATTCATGGGTCATGAGTCTGAGAAACTGCAATAAATCACAATACCTAAGAGGTAATATAATCCCATGTAATCACTTACTAAGTAATTGACAAAGTCGACAATGAATGAGCCGCGATCAAAAAGAAACCGAAATTAAGAAACGAGGAAACACCTCGTTTGCAGACATTACGGTAAAACTATTCACAATGGTCTGAAAGTGGAAATAGACCGCATTACACTGGACCTCGAACAATAGACTTAAATTAGATTGGGCAAAACAAAAAAAGATGAGAAAAAACGATGTAATACGGTCCAATCTACTGATGATGAGGAGGTGAATGCAAAGACGATGACGAGGCTTCGATCATATTATTATGACAATCATGTCAAAACTAAAAAAGTTATGTATGCAGCGACCAACCCCAATTCCTCGGTTCGGTTCAGTTGATTGTGTTACCCATCGCATTGTTGCCACCAGTTGTTAATAACATTGTTTTGTTGCCGATCTCTGATGACAATGCCATTGCCAACGACAATGATGAGCAGTGTTACCATTGTGCATCCTAAATTGTTCCCATTTTACGAGCATTAATATTTGTAGCGACCTGCGAGGGAAATTTCATTTTTTGGTATGTAAACATTTGTTGGACGGTGTTCAAATGAACTCCTGTGAACAAATCGCTCTGGCTGAAGTTGATGAAAATTCTGGCGCATTTTTAATGATAATTTGTAAAGTCCTACAGGATGCGTGTCAGAAAATGGTTTCAGACGACCTAAGTTCAAAATGTTAACTAAAAAAAATAGAATACCTACGCTTGACTTTTTCCTTTAAAATATTCAGCGGTAACTCTGTTGTGACGACAGTGACAATAACAACGATAATTATCAATTGAAAGCAATTTGTTCAAATGAATTGTATAAATAATTCCAATAATAAATGCGATAACATGCCAAAGAGAATAGAACAAATGCCGCCGCAAGGAAGATACAAAAAAAGCACAGAGGAGAGGGGTAATATTAACACCACCACAACATTTCAAGCAACTACCACAGAATGAAAAATGACACAACGTCATTGAATGCAGGTGCCTCTGACTATCTAAGGTAGCAGAGGCGAAGACATGAATGAATGCAGGCAGGCAGGCAGCAAGCGTACAACTGTGTGGAAGACACAATTCTGTCGAATGTTCGTTCATTCAACGAAAATTCATTCACTGTTCTTTATTGAACTACGATGTTTCCGTGTGTAAGTTGGCTTTAATGATTTCTATGAAATTCACCAGTAATGTCGAAAAACATAAAAAAAATCCCTTCCTGCCATATTACGATAGAATCCATTAACAAATGAGACATATATATGGGAGTTATATCTAAATCTGAACCGATTTCGTTCAAACTTCTCAGATATTGTGGTAGTCGTCGAGGAAGGCGTTGTGCAGAATTTGGCAAGATTGGTCAAATAATGCGCTTGCTGTGACTATTGAATTTATATATATATATATATATATATATATATATATATATATATATATATATATATATATATATATATATATATATATATATATATATATATATATATATATATATATATATATATATATATATATATATATATATATATATATATATATATATATATATATATATATATATATATATATATATATATATATATATATATATAAAATTCTTCAGTATCCTTCCTGCCGAATTTCGAGATAATCGGTTAACAAATGACCATTTTATTGCATTATTACTGCAAATCGGACGAACATATATATGCGATCTATATCCAAATCTGAACCGATTTTCCCAATTTTAATAGGCTTCGTCTCCAGGCCGAAAAACATGCCTGTACCAAATTTAAAACGATCGGATGAAAATTGCGACCTGTACTTTGTACACAAATTTACATGTATCGATTCAGATACAGATTCCGAGTCGAACGGTATACTTATCAATGGGACTTTCTCTCTTACTCCTGGGTGTTACAAATGCACTAAGTTATAATACCCTGTACCCAGTAAAGGGGTAGGGTATAATTAATATATTCCTACCCTCCGGCGGTGACTTAAAAATTTGAAATGTTCATCTTGGTTTACGTATAGCTTCTCAAAGCACTTTGTAGAGGACATACATTGCTCGATGCCAACAATCCCTCATCATCCATGTCCAAAAATGGATCTGCAATACATGGTCCTGGGCCATTGTGTTGGCTTAATCATTTAACACCTCACTATAAGGAAGATCAAAGGCACAGATGCCGAACTAATCATAGAAATTGAGTTAATCTTTAAGTGATTGGAAAATAAATTATAGCAGCGAGAGTGAAAGAAGAAGATCAAACTAGAACACAATAATAGAGCACACAGCACAGTGGGAAAGGGGGGAATACATTAATCCGTTGTCACACAACCGCTGCGTTCGGCAGCTAATGCTGCAAAGGTTACTCTGGCTCAATGACTACTAAAATCTGATGACTGATCGATTTGGTAATAATGACCAGCAACATAAACGTCATTACGATCAAGACGATGACGTTGGTGTAGCTGAAGAGTTGTGGGTCTGGAGACCAGGTGAATGAGTGAACCGCTTTGTTGTTGTCTAAGCTGTCCAATGTTGATGGTTTGTGTATGCCCGTCCGTTCGCACACTAATCATCTAGTCCCAAAGGTAGTTAGAAATTTGCTCCGAACGACTTAAGGCAGAGAGTAGTAGCATGTACAGGCATACATCGTGTGTGCATGGATGTGTGTGTGTGTGTCTTATCTGTTTGTAGTGAATCATTTGAAAGCATTTAATTAGATTTGATTTCATTTATGGACATTATTAATGCGATGATGCTTAAAACGTAACAAACACGCAAAATGATCAAAGAACGTACCGAACTCTCTCGATTAAGTATAGCACGGTCGTTAGAAGATAAATGGGTGGACAATCAGCCTTTAGTCCGGGCCTGGACGGACAATTCATCGTTCGTGCGATTAATGGAGGAAAAAACACGGAGTGATATGGCATAAACTGTAGTGGCGTAGTATTGACCATATTGAAACTTAGGCAGAGATTTTAGATGTCATTACGGTGTAAACATGGACTTTACAGAGATAGATAAATGGGTTCGAATTTAAGTTCGTTGGGTGCCAGTGTTCACAGGTTGGTATACCCACCAGGCACACAGAATACCTTGGTTCGAATTCCGACAGTGATTTAAACCCCCTCGCTGATTCTGACGACATACATATATGAGCTTTCTGGGCCAAGTTTTCTATTTGTCTCAATTCATTATCATACCAGGAGTCATTGTGCAAAATGACGGCCAAACCAGATAAGAATTGCGACCAATCTATACTAAAAAACGTCAAATCGGTGTATATGGGAACTATATTAGGCTATATATCGATTCGGATTATACTTGGCATAGCTGTTGGAAGGGTCATAAGAGAGCTCGTCATGCAAAATTTCGGATAAGACTTGTGCCCTCTAGAGGCTCAAGAAGTACAATCGGGGGTAACGGTTTATACGGGAGCTAAATATAACCATAAACCGATTTGGCCTATTTACAATCCCAAACGACCTGCCTTAATGGAGAAATATTTTTGCTAAATTTGATCGGCTAGCTTCACTCGTTCGACTCGTTTTCGACAGACGAGCGAACACTTGGACGTAAGGACGGACGGACATGGCTACATCGACTTCAATGTCACGACAACGAAGAAAATAGATATTATATGGCGTCTTAGACCAATATTTTGAGGTGTTACAAACGGAATAACGAGGTTTGTATACGCCCATCCAATGGTGGATGGGCGATTCAAATGCCTTTCTTCAAAAGTTTATGATCGAATTTCAGAAGATACTGTTCGCCAGTAACTGAAAACTTGCTTCTTTGGGTTTATCATTCAGCTAAAACATACTTATGTTTCAAATAAGGGAACAATTTTACTCTATTAAAAATAAAAAGGATTCAAGTTCAATAAGAACCCAATATTTTATTTCATTGTGAGCTCGGACAAATATTTGATTTTATTAATAAAACACATTGGGGCGGAACGTGATATGGAACGTTCGACGATATCAGCCCAAACCACATCAAATAAAATCGAATATTTATTACGCGCCAATTTGTAAAGGCAACAACAAAGGGCATCAAAGCGCTAATTGTTTTAATTAATAAATTATAAAAGTTTAGCACATTGCTTGTGCTTGTGTGTGTCCGCGTCTTCGAAATCATCGACAATTCATTAATTTGCCTGAGGCCAATTACAAAACAATAATGAACACATTCCTCGTTCGTAAAATATGATCTGGGGTAGAACTCGTGATAATAACAATTTAATTAAGCCGCATATCATGCCAGGTTGTCGGAATTAAGACTGACAAAGATGGATACAAAAGCAATTTCTGGTAGAGTCAAACATCAATTTGGTATCTGCTATAAGCAACCCATTAATGAGGAGAAGTACCAGAATTTAAATTGAGTTGGTGAGAAGTACGCCAATTTGGTTTTCATATGCATGTAAGATGAACGGAAGAACAAATTCAGGAAATTGGGAAATAATTTTAAACTATTATAAAGTGAAGACTTCAAATCGGCGATGGGATTATTTGAGAGCTATATGCCCTATCGGGGTGGCATTTTGCGCGAGTGTGATTCACGTATCAAATTTCAGCCACATCGGATTAAAATTCGGGCATCTATGGCCTCAAGAAGTTTAGACCTCCACACCTAGTATGTTGGAAAAGTCGTCTAACCAAAAACGAAGTTGGCGTGTTTTGATCTCCCGTTTTCCTTTTCCATTGCAAAAATCTCTGATCATTAAGCTCGTGTTGAAAGAGAAGCAATCGAAAAATTGTGAAATAAAATGATATATGCGCTGGCTGGTAGTATGCTCGTTTTTCACAGTTGAAAACACATATTTTTAGCGACTACTTTGTTGATAAACTACAAAAATCTCAATAATAACATAATACTTTTATGAATATTTGTTCAAAAGTAATGAGAGAATGTCCTACTGATCAAAATCTGAAAGTTTTTTTGCTTAAAAAACTTGTATCTAAAAAAGTAATCACGAAAATATTTTGCGAAAAAAGAACATTGTACCTCCCTTAACAGGCAAAAAACTTGAGGATCAAAACTTATTTGACATATCAGATGAAAAATGCGTTCAATATGATTTTAAAATTTTAGGTTTTGGGTGAATAAAGTTATTCCTATAGGGATATGTGTTTTAAATCTTAAGATTCCGCAAACGTAGAGTATTTTGAAATAGGCTACTATTCAATGATAATGACAGAATATTTCCATTCTAATACCAAAATCAGTTAACGTATTAACCCTATCCTCGACCCATATAAGGTACACAAATATATGTTGAGCAAAAGGGCTTTAGGAGAACAATACAACATTTCGATTTGATTGAAGATGTGCACAACGGTACATTCAACACAAATGCAAAAATAAAACTTTTGAATTGAAACGGCTGGACCGATGTGCCGAGTTGCGTCTTCGTTCATACCTCCAATCTGAGTAGCCCACAATTTGCTCAAGAGTTTATCGAGCACTCTAGTACAAGATCCCGTAACCTAACGTTTGTTCAGTAGTGAAAGTATATTTTTAGAAGAAAATCGCTTTTTTGACGTATGGCTTCCCTTTATGCCTCGCCTTGTTTACTAATGGAAGTTTTTTTTTTTAAATTCCATTGAAATCCGTTTTCTAAAAAAAAAACATACACATATGCTTTGCACGTTGGTCTCGCTTGTACGGGTAGGTGAGACAAATCGACTTGAAATTTCCATTATAGGCTTCTAGTGAGTGTAAAACATTTTTACAAAACCATCGGTGCATGTTAAGGTATAGCCCCATATAGCGGTAACGCCCGATTTCACTTCATTTTGAAGGGTTTGTCCATTTTTTCTACCAAATAACTGTAATTATCGTCTCAGAAAGCAAAAAATAAACGAACAATTATTTTGAAGGGTTTGACGGTATTTTTTAAAAAAATTTAAACGCTGTTAGTTGGAATTTTGGCTACTCCGAGGGCAACAAATATGCAAACCAAAATTACATAGCGCTAATATTGCGATACCGCCTGATTTCAGCGATTTTTACATATTGATCGTATTATTATTAAACAAATGTCGTTCTAATTTGGTACCAATAAATATGCAAGTAAAAATTATCAACAGACCCCATAAGCGGTTCCGCCTGAATTCCGGTTACAGCCTCTCCATTGTAACATGGGGCGGATTAATACCTGCACCCTCTTTTCAACCTAACCTTACCTATCGACCAATAAACAGGATTCAAGACCGTACGGATGTAGTGGTTTAATATAGCTCAGTTCAGTGCAAAATCTCAGCAAAATCTTATAATAATTACGCCTTTTTGGGTTAAAGACCATCAATCGGGAGATCGGTCCATATGGGGGCTACAACTAATAAAAATTGTCCGATCCACGCCTAATGGGTACATACTTTGATGGGATTAACACAGCTCACTGTGTAAAATTTTAGTGAAATCGGATAAAAATGTGCCTATATAGGTCAAAGACCTTAAATCTGGAAATCACTATATATGACAGCTATATACAAATATGGATCCCCTTAGGACGAACTCAGCAAAAATATCGAGGGGCCTAGTACAACTCACTCTGCCAAACTTCAGCCAAATCGGGTGATAATTACAGCTCTTATGATCCTTAGACCTTAAGTCGGTCAGTCTAAGTGGGTCTAAATCAAGATACATCCATAGAAATTAGTTTGCTGATATCAATGTTTGCCCCTGTTCCTTAGTGGAATGTTCATGGGCAAAATTTGCATTTGATATCAAGTTAAACTTTTGAATTAATCCATACAAAATTTATGAACTTCTAAACAACAACAACTTGGGCATTTACTATATATTATTTATTTATATGTTAGACGTTCTTTTTTGGTTTAAAAACATAAATATAATACATTTTTGCTATTTTTACTTAAAATTTTTTTTGAGTGTATAGTCTGATACATCCATCTGCCTGTGGACAAAAAAAAGTTTAAGTTCATAATCTATATTATCCCCCCATCCTTCGCTGGTGGGTACAAAAACACAAACACGGAATAGTTTCAAACACTCAACAACAATACAAACAGTTTTCACAAACTTCATAGATTTGGACTAGAGGTAAAATTAGTTTTTTTTAAGTTACATAACGTCGGGCAATCTGCGGTAAACTGCACACTCTTATCAACATTTAAAAAAAAATTCTAAACGTTTTATGAAGTGGAAAGTTGTTAAAAGTCAACTTCTTTTAATAATACATTGAAAAAATAATTTTGAAAAAAATGCATTTCCAAAGAGCTAATTCTTATTGAACTAAAATTAACATCATTATAATTATATTGGTTAGAAACAATTGTAGTACCTTAAAAATTAACTTCCATCTAAAGGCTTGTACTACGTTTTTTTTTGGGGGAAAATTTCCCTAAATCGTTCTTTCGGTGGTTCGACAAGGTTGCCATATTTTAGTTTTTTGGGTTTCTTTGGTCAAAATATTGCAATAGCTTGTTATGAATGAAAAACTAATTTTTTATTTATTTTAGAAGCATATTTACTTATCTTTTTATATTTATATACAAATAGTTCCTTAATTATGTATCCACAAATAATATATTTTTTTCCACCCCAATATATTTTTATCAATTTTCATCAATATTTTTCGCCCATTATACCCTACACCACTACAGGGTATTATAACTTAGTGAATTGGTTTGTAACACCCAAAAGGAAGAGAGATAGACCCATTGATAAGTATACCGATCGACTCAAGAATCTCTTTCTGATTCGATTTAGCTATGTCCGTCTATCTACAAAAACTACAGGTCGCAATTTCGTCATCCGATCGTCTTCAAATTTGATATGGGCTTCAAATTTGGTATGTTTTCGGCCTAGATACGATAAAATGGTCATTTGTTAACCGATTTTCTCGAAATTTGGCAGGAAGGATTTTCTTACGACTACCAACTGGTGAATTTCATGGAAATCGGTTCAGATTTAGATATAGCTCTCACATATATATATATCGCCCGATTTTCACTCCGATAGTCAGATAGTCACAGCAAGCGCATGTATTGACCCATCTTGCCAAAAAATTTGCAAAACGCTTTCCTCGACGATTGCCACAGTATCTGAGAAGTTTGGTGAAATTGGTTCAGATTTAGGTATAGCTCCGATATACAGGGTGGCTGATGAATATTGCTACAATGATGAATATTGCTACATTTTTTTTTCGGTGTATGGAATACATTTTTCTTTTATTCATGTTAAATTAAATTATTAAATTAATTATTAAATTATTATTAATTAAATTAATTAATTAATTAATTAAATTAATTATTAAATTATTATTATTAAATAGAAAAAAAGTTATTACATTTTTTTTTGGTAGCGGCTTTCATCAGCCACCCTGTATATGTTCGTTTGATTTTGAGAAATATAGCAAGAAAGTGTTTATTTTTTAACCGATTCTCTCGAAATTTTCTTATGACTATCGATATTTCATAGAAATCGGCCCAGATTTAGATATAGATTTTCACTCCAAGAGCCACTGCAAGTTCATTAATTGACCAATCTTGCCAAAATTTTGCGCACCGCTTTGCTCGACGACTACCAACTTATCTTAGAAGTTTGCTCGAAATCGGTTCAGAATTAGATATAGCTCCTGTATATATGATCGTCAGATTTTGGGTAATTTGCAGTAATTATGTCATTTTTCAACCGCAGTTATTATAGTTTGAACATATTTGCTCGCCGAGGTCCATCAAAATTGGTTCAGAATTGGATATAGGTCCCACATTGTACTTTTAGGGTAGGTGTAAGTTATTATACAGTCAGCACCGCCCGGCTTTTGACCTTCCTTACTGGTTTTTTTATATGGAGTTTTACCCCGAAAACCGAGTATAGTACCAATCTTAAAACAAAAATATTTTATCACACAACTTTATAACAATGTCACTTTTAAGATATCACTACGTGAATGCAATCTTTAGAGTTTCCATACGATCATATACAAAAAGCCAACCTGCCTAGTACCGTTACAAATCACATAAACAATGTTGAAATATAAAAATTAGATGTGTTAGGAGATTTCTTGATTTTACAATGTAATTTGTCACAATAGATTTTTTGATTTTTGTCGCGACTGCGAGCCACAGTGCCTTAATGTGTTTCAAACGGAAAAATTTAATTATGATAGGTATAACTAAAAACCACTTATTCATAAAAAAAAACGATTTGCATATGTGTATTTATGCGCGATGTACTGATTTCATTTGTAGCCAATATCAAGAAGTATGTGCCACAGTGCAATTCAGCTGCAAATAACAAGACACAGATCATCAAAGACCAAAGACTGTACATTCAGGTTACAAAATGAAAGAATGTGTAAAGAAGACCCACATTTCGCGAATTTACACTCATAAAAAAAGTTTGCCGAAAATAGCAAATACTGTCTGCTGAATATTAATAGTTAATTTTGCAGCTATTATAGCAGTAGTTCTGCTATTATAAAAGGAGTTCTACAATCTCAGAGCAGCAGGCTGACTGCTTAAAGTCTGTTGTTTGCTGAATGAAGAAGATGAAGATGAAAAAATAATAAAAAAAAAAATCAACACTGAATTTATATTTTCCATTATCGTTTTTCTTTAAATTTAGAAACAGTTATATTCCTCAAATTAAAACTATCTCTTCCAACATGATTTCTAAAAAAAAAATTAAAAAGATGACTAAATTAATCAAACATAAAATATAGAATAAAACTTTGTTTTCAGCAGCTTTTTGTACTTAAAACAGCAGATTTTATTTGCTGATTTATCTGACCGAAATGTTTGTTTGCTGAAACAGCAGTAATGTCTGCTTTCCCGTTTTCAGCAGATAAAAACTGATGTTTTAACGAACATTTATGCTGTTTTGAATAACAATTTGGTTGAGTGTAGACACTATTGCTACGCTTTGTAGTATTTATGACTCCAAAGCAACTATCACCACTATACTGCCACCACCAGCGGAAAGAACTGCTTCAATAAGTACGTGGTGGGCTAGCGTTTGAAGCTAAGCATGTTAAACGCGCCTCAACTAACTAACTGCATTGAAAGAGCATTACCAACACAATACCTACCATCCGAAGCATCCAGTTGGATGGTGTTTACTCCTTGGCGAGAATATGTGCGTACGACCATTACCTGTTGTCGAATGATTGCAGTTAGTGTAGAGAATTGGTTTTCATTGTGCAGACTAAAAGAGGAACAATGCTATTGCCGGGAATGGCACATATGAACCAGCATTGATCGTCCGGTGTGTACCGCCAAAAGTCCTCCTTACGTATACAAGCTTTCAAGCTAAGTATACGTTTGCAGAGCGCCATCTCGTTTAATCTGCCTTTAATGGGCGTGGCCATAGTATTTTATATACGATGATCAAAGAATGCCGACACTTTGTTCTTCGGCCGCTTCAACGGCTGCATTACTTTAGTGCTGCTAACCCGGGCCTTATTCTTCCATCTCAATAAATTAAAGACTTCACAAAGGTGAACAGTGGTATGAAGTGAGTCTGTTAAGAAAAGTACCAAAAGGCATCAACACTTCATAGGCGAGTAGTCCACGAAGCATGTAACACATGTTTAAATTTAAATATAGCGGCCTGCTCGGAGTTATAACTTTGCCACATGGAAGCTTGTTATACCCTCTACCATAGGATGGGGTATACTAATTTCGTCATTCTGTTTGTAACTTCTCGAAATATTCGTCTGAGACCCCATAAAGTATATATATTCTTGATCGTCGCGACATTTTATATTGATCTAGCCATGTCCGTCCGTCCGTCCGTCTGTCGGTCGAAAGCACGCTAACTTCCGAAGGAGTAAAGCTATCCGCTTGAAATTTTGCACAAATACTTCTTACTAGTTTAGGTCGGTTGGTATTGTAAATGGGCCATATCGGTCCATGTTTTGATATAGCTGCCATATAAACCGATATTGGGTCTTGACTTCTTGAGCCTCTAGAGTGCGCAATTCTTATCCGATTAGAATGAAATTTTGCAAGACGTGTTTTGTTGCTATATCCAACAACTGTGCCAAGTATGGTTCAAATCGGTCGATACAGCTGCCATATAAACCGATCTTGGGTCTTGACTTCTTGAGCCTCTAGAGGTCGCAATTCTTATCCGATTGGAATGAAATTTCCCACGACGTGTTTTCTTATGATGTTCAACAAGTGTGCCAAGTATAGTTCAAATCGGTTCATAACCTGATATAGCTGTCATATAAACAGATCTGGGGACTTGACTTCTTGAGCTTCTAGAGGGCGCAATTCCTATCCGATTTGGCTGAAATTTTGCACGACGTATTTTATTTTTTCTTTCAACAACTGTGTCAAATAAGGTTGAAATCGGATCATAACCTGATATAGCTGAC
This sequence comes from Stomoxys calcitrans, assembly GCF_963082655.1. Classification (NCBI taxonomy): domain Eukaryota; kingdom Metazoa; phylum Arthropoda; class Insecta; order Diptera; family Muscidae; genus Stomoxys; species Stomoxys calcitrans. The sequence goes on from NC_081553.1 coordinate 1,678,530, forward strand.
ATATAAACCGATCTGGAATCTTGACTTCTTCAGCCTCTGGAGGTCGCAATTACTACCCGATTGGAATGAAATTTTGTACGACGGATCCTCTCTTGACCATCAACATACGTGTTTATTATGGTCTGAATCGGTCTTTAGCCCGATACAGCTCCCATATAAATCGATCTCTCTATTTTACTTCTTGAGCCCCCAAAGGGCGCAGTTCTTATTCGAATTGACCGACATTTTACACAGGTCTCCAACATATAATTTAATTGTGGTCCAAACCGGACCCTATCTTGATATCGCTCTAATAGCAGAGCAAATCTTTCTTTTATCCTTTTTTGCCTAAGAAGAGATGACGGGAAAAGAACTCGACAAATGCGACCCATGGTGGAGGGTATATATGATTCGGCCCGGCCGAACTTAGCACGCTTTTACTTGTTCAGAAATTCATGAAGACTAAAATCTGGAAACTTTTATAAGTAGTTCAAGCAAAATCACTATGAAGCGTACCGCTCGGACCAGTCTAGAAGAAGGTACATTAAAACAGCAAGTCTCCTATTTTAAATCTATAATTTTATTTTGATAGGTCCCTCCGTGGTCATGACGCTATTAAGATGTGTCTCTTATCCAAATGGCGGTAAAGCTTCTTTGCCTTGCAAAATGCGTAATAATAATTCAAAGTTGCTAAAATTCAATAAAACTCTAAATGCCAATGCCAACTACTATTAAAACCGGTACATATTTTTATGTAGGAATATCCCCATATACAGCCGTCTCAATGTTTTTAACGCGCCCTTACAGCCTACTGTGTCTCCCATATTTAGATGAAGCTTGCAAACTGTCTTATCTTGGCGGTAGTAAAACCGTGAGCTAAGGTTAAGTGTGAATGAGTTTGTCAGTCTGTCTTTAGGTTCGCTCCTCGTCCGTCCGTACTCATATTTCCATCCATCATTCACATACGTCGTTCCCCTCCCCACCAAAAGAGTAGATCCTTGTGTGTTTCGTATAATGTTATTTTGTGCACATGCGTGTATGAGTGAGTGGAACAAAAAGGAGGCCTGAATGTATTCATTAATTTTTGCTTTTCTCTTTCGGTACGTTGGGGGCCTCTGTTGTTGCTGCTGCCCATCCTTAAGTTATGAATAGGCCCGGCTAACATTGAAAAGGAACTGAGTGATGTGTCTGCTTATCCTCGTCCACATACGCTGCTGGGGAGGCAAAGGTAAATGTGGCTTGGGTCAAGTTTGCTTTGGCAAAGCGATGGTTTAAAAACGATGTTTGTGATTTGTTTGTTGTACTTGAGCCGATTCCATTCAATCAACAATGATCGTGTCGTGACTACGAACATTCCATCATCTCCCATGCCGTAACAAAAACACCTAAGCCAGCTTCCCCGATCGTCAACATTGTGCGCATGCTCATATAGATTGGGCTTTGGCATACATCCTCGCCTGCGTCTGCGTCATCATCATCAGCAATACAAATAGCCGGTCAACTCTCACACTCGGGCACAACTGGAGGCAATTGATTTTAAAAACATCATAAAATTAACTTAATTACATTTTTGTTAAGAGAACAAACAAAACATACATCAAACATCAACAGCAACATCGTGAAATGGGCATACTGCATAGTATCGCACTCAGATCACCACATTTCGTATATGTATATGTAGGTCTCATTAAATTAGCCTTAAGTCTCATAAATGCATTGCATTACGTATCATTTTTGTTAATATTTGATTAAAACCTGCCTTGATTACAGACTTTGCACTCACTGTTTGATGGCAGGGTGCAATTTCGTCGATGTAGCGCTTCAAGCGCCGCCACAACCGAAGAGCGGTACGTGTGAGTACGTAAGTGCGTGCGCTTTCAATTATCCACAGATCTAGACCACAAAGAATCGATGTGTTCTCCTTCAGTTGCCGCATTTTTCCAATGTGTCAGCGGTCGCAACGACACTATCTCAATTCTCTCAGTTCCGCGGCGAATTTGCATATATACGTCAACTTGAATATGTAGGCCAAATTCTTCTTTTTGTTATTCAGCCAACTTCTTAGCAACCATTAACTTCACCCATCTTGTTTTGTTGATAACGTTGAGCTTCGGCGCATTGCTTTCTGGTCAAACAGCATTTACACGCAACGCCGTTTCAAAGAAGTCGTAATACGACATGTTTTGTGGCCTGTTGTTGTCGTGTTATCTGCCACTTTGGACATCAATTAAAATATTATTAACACCAAGCACTTATCAACATCGATACACTTCAAATATATATTATTCGTGAGACAAAATTTTTCCGAAGGACTTTAATTTTGCTGGAATACCCTTCATTGCGCGTAGCGATTCACGCTTAATGTCTCAATTGATACCAAACGGTTTCGTCCGAGCAGTCGCTTCAGTTGGCTTCAGAACAGCCAGAAGTCACCCGGAGTTAAATCAGGCGAAAAAGTTGTATTTTTTGGGATAAGGCTGGTACTAAATTCGCTTTTCGCGACATTTTTTCGTGATTTTGAAGCAAAAAATCTTGCTGATTTCATTCAGCAGGACATTCCCCCATAACTTTTGAAACAGTTTTAAAAAAAGTATTATGTTATGGTTGAGATTTTTGTAGCGTTTTAAAAAAGAAATCGTAAAAAACATGGGTTTTCAGCGGTGAAAAACGAATATATTGGGTTGCCCAAAAAGTAATTGCGGATTTTTTAAAAGAAAGTAAATGCATTTTTAATAAAACTTAGAATGAACTTTAATCAAGTAAACTTTTTTTACACATTTTTTCTAAAGCAAGCTAAAAGTAACAGCTGATAACTGACGGAAGAAAGAATGCAATTACAGAGTCATAAGCTGTGAAAAAATTTGTCAACGCCGACTAATGAAAAATCCGCAATTACTTTTTGGGCAACCCAATAGTACCAGCCAGAAAGTTGGAAAATGCATCACGCTTCTAACGATGGCCGACGCCTCCCGTCGTATACCGGGCTCGGTCACTGCCGGCTAAAAACCCACCTTATCTCTTGGGAAATGTAAACCAACTGTACGCCGCACTCGCATTACTTCGAGGGCGATATTGGTTGAACTTTTGGGAATAACTCACGATGAAAAGCCACGCTGTTTTCAAGAGACTATAGAGATTTTGGAACCAATTGAGATTTCATTTAAAATGTTTTTCACCGATCATTCCGATATTCCAACTATATCAGTAAGGTCTCTAACTGTTAATCGTCGATTCTCGAACACCAAGCCCTTGATTTTATTGACATATTGATCATGAGTTGATATTGATTGCCGTTTTCAACCAACTTTGAACAATTTGTACCAATCAAAAACATTTGCTCGCGACATACAATTTTCACAATTTGCACCAGAAATTTCATTCGGCACACAAATTTTAATGGAAATTCTTTGTTGTATAATTTCACTCATTTTACAAAAGTCTTACAATTTTAATATAATAAGTTAATATACTATTTTATTATAACTCCATATATATCCATATTAATATCCAAATATAGACCGACCTGACACATGTTTGGTTCAGGTGCTGAAAAGCCTTATACAAGTCACAGTTTATTTCAGCTAAATCTGATAAAGAATGCGCCTTTGATGAGCTTAAGACTCTAAATCGGCATATCGGTCTATATAGCAGCTACATATTAATATTGTCTGATGTGGACCACACTCTGTTCAGATGTCAGGCGTTGTAGTCCAATACTAGCTAACTACTAAATTTCCCATGAACATTTCATTAAGAAATAGGGGATAAAGTTAAAGTTCCTTGCCTCCTTTCTTATGCCGAATCCGAAAGGCGTGCCGTATAGCGACACCACTTGGTAGATAAGTTTTAACATGGCAGGATACCTCACAAATGTTGCCAACATGAGTAAGGGGATAACCACAGCTGAACATTTTTCTGATGTTCACGCCGGGATATGAACCCAGGCATTCGGGAGGTTTAAGGCCTTAAATCGGTAGATCAGTCTATACGGCAACTATATTCAAATAGGGTCTGACTATATTCTGCTCGGATATTGACAGGCATTATAAAACTCATCTCACAATGCTAATTTTTTAAAACTGTTGCGTGATTACAACTGACGGACGGCCAGACGAACGGACAGACAAGCGGATATCGCTCAATCGCCTTAGTGCCTTCGTAAGTCCTCATTGGATGGGGGTATACTAATCTATTCGTTCCATTTGTAACACCTCGAAATATCCATCTGCGACTCAATAAAGTATATATACTCTGGATCGTCTCAATATTTTTGGTCGAACTAGTACCAATATCAGCCCGCCTGTCCCTCCATCTTTCGAAATAATGATAATAGAAATATGACCAAAATCCGTACAAATTTTAGAAGTCATAGAGGAAATAATTGTGCAAATTTTTGAGAAGATTTTTAGAAGTGAAAATCGGGCGACACGATTTCTATGAAATTCATTGGTGATCAGAAGAGTCATAAGAGTATCGTTCGTGTCTAATTGTGCTAGGATCAGTTGACAAATGACGAATGCAGTATTTGTCCAAATCGGACGAAAATATACATGGGAGCTACCTCCATTTCAACAGGCTTTGTCTCTAGGCCACAAAAGATACCTGTTATAAATTTTTACACAAATTAACAAAAACAGAAAGACCGAGGGACAGACAAACACAGAGACAGACAAACGGACGGCCAATCAGACGAACATAGCTAAATCGAATCAGAAATTGATTCTAAATTTCTAAGTATTTTATAATGGTTTTGTATTATGTAAACCAAAAGCAATCTGGACACAAATGACCCATTTGCAACAACCAATGACCTACATCAATAAGAAGTATCTATAAAAAATTTCATGCACCAAACAAAATGTGTTATTCAGCAAAAATGTTCGCTAAAACAGCAGTTTTTGTCTGCAGAAAATGGAAAATCAGACATTACTGCTGTTTCAGCAAATAAATAATTGGCAAATTTTCTTCTAGCATCCCCTTCATAATTGAGCAGCAGTCATTTTCAGCCAACAACAGACTTTTCAGCAGTAAGTCTGCTGCTCTGAAATTGCAGTACTGCTGCTGTAATACCTGAATTACTGCTACAATAGCAACAAAATTAACTAATAATATTCCGCAGACAGTGTTTGCTATTTTCAGCAAACTTTTACGGATAGCCTCATTCTTTCGAACGCTATCGCGATTTCGGCTATCTGTAGACTGAGTTAACCCATCAACGAGGAATGAGTAGAAAAATACCCAGGAATAAAACTGTCTTAGAAAAATTCTAACTCGAGTTAGGAATTGAACGAATTAATCTAAATAAAAAAAAGTTTTTCTCGTTTATAAGGTCATGTTATGGGAGAAAATAGGCTTGCAGAAAGTCGGAAATTGTTTATAGCTCAAAAAAAAATCAAACAAACTGTTTTCTCGAAATTCTCTTATTGTATTTGACGGTTTCTATGTTAAAAACATAAATGAATGGCAATTAGTCTATTCATCTTGAAGCAGGTGCGGTATTTCGCTACCTAGAGTAAAATTTATTTTGTGTAAATTTTTAGTTGGTTTGTCGCCCATGTCATTTTCGATGGTAATTTACCCGTTTGAAAATACCACATTTACTTTAGGTTTCTCTCAGTGCATATTTATCCATTGGACGGACTATACATTATCAGGTGTTGCTCATCTCTTGTTAAACATGATCGGAGTCATGTTTTCTGATCTTTCATTAACTGAAAATTAAATTGAAAGTGGCTCGACGGCAACAGCATTGTCCCACGTGAATGGGAAGTGTCAAAAGACATTGCAGTTAACAGGCCGATACAAAAGATAATAAATTACTTGCTGGGGATCCGTAGTGACTCGGAAACGCAAAACGAAAATAAAACCAAAAAAAAAAAATCGTTAGCCAAAGTCGCAACGCATAAGGAAGTCATATACACCAAATTATGGTTGTAAAGGCACAAAACATCAAATAACATTTAAAAGGAGGTCCTTTTGTAACACTTTCCCCCGGCTGTTGCTGGCAATCCTGGGGCAAGTGGGTGATCGTTGTACACTTTCAAATTAATGGTCACAATAAATGTTTACAACATGTAAACAGCCTGTCCGAGAGCACCTCATGAATGCGGACGATGTGCCTTTGGTCATCAGACACACGCAACCCTGCCCAAAAGTTGTTTCGTTTTTGGCAAATATTTATGGTTAATAAATTACTTTAAGATATTTTTTGTTCCCCGTCTCCCTCCGTTTGTGGCAGCTCATCACAACCACCACCAGATTGCCAACCATGGAGCGTACAGTCATCCCATCCATTAACCGCGAAATGCATTGCTGCTAAATTAATGCGGGAGTTGTTTCATCTTTGGACCGCTGCGGCATTTTGGCAGCAAACAGAAGCCAACAGAAGTGTTTGTTGGTGGTCCACCAGCCGAACACTGATATTCCCAAATTTATAACTCCCTAATTAAAACTCACAGTATTTGTGTTGCGACAAAATATCCGCCACAAAAGAATACAATCCGCCAACCAAGAACACAGACAAAGCCTTCGAGGAGATTATATATGGCCCGAAATAATATGTCCGACAGACATCTACCTCATTTGTTTATTGATATGTGGTGTCTGGTATTCTGTCTTTTTGGCAACCACAAAAAAATAAACTTAGCTTTTGCGGGAAGGATAGCCAAGAGTAATTATTAATGAGCAAATTTTGAATAATTGTGGAAAAGCATTTTTTGTGTCTTCCCATCTGTAGAGGCTCGCTTATTCAACTTAACTATCAACGATTCTGTTCAATCATCCCACGCAGCACGAAGTTCCTTTTACGTGCGGATGTGCGAAGTATGGAGGAACGCAGCACTTTATTCCACCAGCTAGAAGTAGGGACAACAATTTTCGTATTGTGATGTCGAGTACAATTTAGACCACAATTTTAAGAACTCCTCAATAGATGTCCCGAACCTCTTCCGCCATTATTGTCTTGAGCGGTAAAGTTACAAAATTTTCAACTGTGACGCTTGAAAGGAAGTGTCATTCAGTGCGTGTTGTAAAATGGTGTATTGCAAGAACTCGCTTTGTCGCTGCATGATTTTCTTTGTTTATTTTTTAATGTCAGCGTTAATGAGCTGTTTTGCCTTCATTCTATTGCATTTCAATGACATTGATCATTTTGTGTCTACACCCAGTGAAAAGTTGATACCAAACGGACTCATTTCAGTACCATACGGTATTGATTAGAAAGCAACACCGTATGGTCCAAAAACGTTACCGAATGGTATGGATGAAACATAAAATGATTTGTACCGTTTGGTACTACCCTTATTATAGAGCTGGTATTGGTTTTAATACCAATATGTTATTGGTTTTACCACCAGACCGTTATTGGGTTTAGAACCAAACCGTTTGTGATTACTTTACCCACGAATGAACCAAAAAAGAACCATTGACAATAATTTTAATCTAATATTATTTCGATTACTTATGTTAGTAATTACAAAAAGTAATGTTACACCTTAACCATTCTCAATTCTTTGTATTCAGCAATTGATTCTATTTTCACCGCTTTCGAGTATTTTAGCAGGGATTTACACACTCAAATTGTAATAAAAAAATTTGTTAATTTGTTTAATAAATAATTTATAATGGCGTCAATATTTTAAGCCCAACGCTCAACAACACCTCCGGCACGATGACAATAATACAAATGTGACGCCGTCAATTCTTAATATCTGGTATTGAATTGATACGAAATGGCATTCAAAATCTTTGCCTATGACGCGAACAAAATAATACCAGGCCGTATTAGCAACGTAGCGTAATTTTTCCATCAGGGTAATATTTGTACATTCAAGTGCATATTATTTAAATCATAAATCATAAGTTTTTATGTATTGATATTTTTTTGATATTTGACCAGTTCTTCTTTAGTTTGTTTTCACTCTCGTCAAAATATAGGTAGTTAAAGATATTTATTGAAATTCTGGTATAATTAACAACTTCCCCGGATGATTTCTAAGTACGGAGTACATATTATGGAATTCCCCATTATTTCGTCGACTTTTGTTTATTTCTGTTGTTTATTTCTGTTGAAAAAATTAAATGAATTTGCGACAAAAAAATTCGTTATCTGATTCTGTCTTGAGTAATCAAACACCACTCTACAACTCAAACAGCCCTGTAGGAAATGTCAATAGTATACTGCCTTGCAATTGACTTTGTCTTCAGAACTACTGACAAATTGTACCCAAGCCCTTGCTTTTTCCTTAAGATATTTTATATGAGCTTGTCATTCAGAAGTCAATAGTGACATTGTCTATAGTAAGTCATTAAGGAATATATAGATATATTGTGAGATATATGGGACAATAGAATGTCAGTAGGGACATTCAATAGACACTTTTTAATTATTTAGTCCGTTATTTTTGAAGTTTTCACTAAATTTCAGAACTAGCTGAATAAGTCATTAAAATTTTTGGATAGTTGCCAAATGATCCGACAAAAATTGCAATGTCCAAATACATAATGTCAGATGCGTTCACCAAATCATCACCAAAAATTGTCTTCGTCTGCCGTGTCTATTATGTACAAATAAGAAGTTTAAAATTGTTTATAGAATTTGTACTACAATAAACTTATAAACTTACATATGGGTCAGCTTATATCGCTAAGTAGCATCACTTATTAAATTTGCAATTATTCCATTGTTTTTTCGAAAAGATTTATGAACCGGCAAAATAATGGTCAGCAAAAGAATTGAGAAAACGAATAAAAAAATTTTATAGTTTGCCACATGTCAATAAAAACAATATAGACAAGATTGTAGACAATTTGGTCTCAATGTCACAAAATTGGTGATTTGGGGACACTTAACCCGAGACTTCCTACAGGGAAGTAACACGCTTTTTGCATTGAAATTGCATGAACTATTATATTTAGCATATAGTATCGCATTACTTCTCGCTCGCACTCTGCCGTTAGCTTCAGGGTTTTGTATTGTTTGCATTTCCACCGCTTTCCTGTATTTGAACACGATTTTAAGCACACAAATCGTATTAAAATATTAGATTAAATTAAACCAAGTATTTTATAATGACGCAATATTTTTGGTACAAAGCTCTTCCTGCGATGACAAAAATTCAAGTGTGACGCCGTCAAGACTTAATAGTCTCCTTCATCGGGTATTAAATTGATACCAGGTGGTATTTAAAATATTTGCCAATACCGCGAGTAAAATAATACCAGCCGGTATTGGGAAAGTAAATGCATTAAGGAACAGGGGCAAACTTCTCACATATCTATAAGTGCAGTCCGATTCATGTTGAAGCCCAATGAGAAGAAGTTTTTACATGGCATAGTACCTCACAAATATCGCCAGCATTAGGAGAGGATAACGACCGCTGAAAATTTTATGATGGTCTCATCAGGATTCGAACCCACGCTTTCAGTGTCATAAGTGGACATGCTAACCTTTTCGCTATGGTGTCCTCCAAAATTGGCAAGTATTGGCAAAGTACCTTTCTTTTTCTATCAATGTACAGGCTTCGCCAGATCGACTTAAAATTTCATGAGTGTTCCATACTTTATATACACACTTCATGGGTCAATACTTGGAGTCATTACAAACGGCATGGTGAAGTTAACACACCCCATCCTCACCTGATTCAAAATATTTACATATGTATATGTACATATATCGTTGGGAATGGTCGTTGGGGACAGCTCCCCAAACACTTAAAGCGCATTGTAGTCCATCTGATTCACGCGTGAATCGAGTTAGTGTACGTTAAAGGATTTCGGCAGGCAGGCATTTTTGCGAAGTTAATTTAGAATAAATTACATTGGCCATTAGCCAGGAAACCGAAAAGATTTCGAAGGCCGGACAGACATTGGGTCGAAATTTAAAAACTTTGTTGTGGCTAAAGATTTTGTATTTTTATTATTGGCCCATCATTTGGTGTGCTATATTTAAGGCAATATTTTGAAGTTTCAGTTGAGCCAAAAATTCACAAATGTTAAACATTCGTTGATAACATTCATTGGAAAACACGTTGCTGAACAAAACATTGATGGTGTTACTCAATTTGTTAAGTGGCTTTGGCGGTGTGTGAATTTCAGTTTGAGGGGCATGAGCACTGCTACATTTGGTTGCTTTGAGCCTTTGGAATATTCAATATTTGAATCTGAGATTCCACAACGACATGGGAAGGAGAGAAATACAGCAGTTAAGCCACGACATGGAACACTGACCACAACAAAGGCGACGATAGTAGCGGCAACAACAGTAACAGCAAAGTTTTGTCCAAGCTACCACTGCAGCCACAGAGGCAGTGGTCTTCAGGATTAAAATTAGTTTTTGATTATGCTTTCGAGCTTCTGGAAAACGCAATTTGCTTATAATCACCGCCGCTTTTGCCGTTGTTCCTGTTGCTGCTGCTGCCACTTTAAGATTCAGGCGGCCAACTTGAAAAATATTTATGTATGAAATATGACGGCATTCAAATGCCGGCATTTACGATTTGATGCCGGTTTCATTGAAGATTTTTTGTTTTTGCAGTTTTGACCGGGCCATTCAATCAAAAGCATATGGAATGTAGTGTGAGACAATTAGGCAATAAGGTGTCCTGACGGGGAGTGCGGTCCTAAGTAATTATACCTTTTAAAAAGATTTTATTGGTGGGTCCCATTTAGCTGTTGGCCATATTAAGGTCGGTTAACCTAAAGTCCCAAAAGAAGACTTCATTGATGAAGGTCGTTTGCCGCGTAATTTTAAGGATTTAAAAAATTCCAAAAAATGTTCCCCCTTCACGCATAGATCCAAACCACAAATATAAGCAATAAAAAGTTGTGATATAGATGTGCCTTGGCCGAATATTTAAAATTTTTTAGGGTAACGTGACACACTCTCACCGGTATTCACAAGACTTAGTGTGGATTTGAAATAGGTTTTATATGGGCGGATTTTCCTGCCATGTTGCCACTCACTGTAAATGCTAAATGGTTATATCTTTTAGCGTTGAGAAGACGATATAACGAGCGAAAAACACCGAATATTTGAATTATATATAATCAGTTACACAAATAAGGTTGGTGCTATGTTCGATTTTCGAGACATTTTTCGTGTTTACTTTTTTTAGATAATAGATTTTGAAGCAAAAACACTTGCCGATTTTATTCAGTAGGACATTCTCAATAACTTATGAAACAATTTTAATGAGAGTATTATGTCATCATTGAGATTTATGCAGTGTTTCAAAAATGTAGTCTAGAATAATAGTTGTTTTCAACTGTGAAAAACGAAAAAAGTACCAGGTAATTGGAAAAAAAATCCAAAATCAAGGACCAATGCACCTTGGCCAAAAAATACAAATTTGGCCCATGAACATTCCACTAAGGAACAGAGGCAAACAACATCAGTTTATATGGGGGCTATATCAGGTTATGAACCGATTTAAACCATCTGTTGAAAGATAAAGCAAAAAAAAAATTGAAAAAATCTATAATGTATATTGAAAAAAGAACTTTAGTTTTGTGTATGTTAAGTTGATGTGTTGGCATTTAAAAAATTGTATTAGTTATGTGGCATTGTTTTATTTGTGCGACATTAGATGAACCAGGCCGCGCTTTCCTTTACCCTGTATTACCTTTTACTTGAGTACTTTATTGTCATGGTCTGTAGGTTAGGTTAGGTTGAAAAGAGGGAGCAGATATTAATCTGCCCCATGCCACTATGGACACACACCTAAGCCAGTAATCGGCTTGTTGTGCGCTCTAAACACTAAAAAGTAACGTCGAAAAATAAAATTTGATGTAAGGAATTCTGTGCTACTGACAAAATCCTCTATTGTTTTCCATACCACTCTCCTAAGTTGGTTCATGTCCCCACCTAAGTACCGGTGTCTGTTCCCCACGAAAGCCGGACAATGACATATGAAAGACTAGAACGTCTCATCATGCACATGCCCTACACATGCCATCACTTGCCGGTGTGGTTGATCTGCGTTTAGATTCACAATTGCTTAAGTTTTTCTATGGTCCTAGTCCAGTCTTGGTTTCAAATTATACATGGATGTCATAACCGATCATCACATGAAAAAAAGTAAGAATTGCGTTGCGAAATTCTGTCCTCCAGGTAGACCGGTTTATATGGCAACTGTATCAGAGTAGAAGGCGATATGGAAATCAATATTTTAGTCATATTGGCTCCAAAAGACCACTCTGCTTCATAAGGTAGTCAAATTTATTTACACATATTTTATTTTGAAAACAAAATCCACAAATTCTGATATCGCTGTCGAATATCGAAATCTGAAATATGTGTAAATACTCCACGGGAAATGTATAGTCAATTACCCCAAATATACCAGTCCTAAACTGGAGAAGTAGTTACCTGTCACAGGACATATACTTCAGGGAATTAAAAGTTTTTGAGAAATTCTTTTGAATTTAACACTTGCACATATTTAAATATTATTTCGCTCCCATTTTCTTGCAATTGAAACATTACAACTTTTGTTGAATTTGGTTCATCTTGAAACACCCATACAGTCGACTGCTGTTTACTTTCGGGCTCATACGCGTAAATCCACGATTCATCACCTCTCACGATATCACAGACGTGTTTCAAAGCACCGCAATCATATTTTTGCAACAATTCTTTCGACCAATCTACACAAGCCTTTTTTTGAGCGATTGAACAATTGTGTGGGATCGAACACGAACAAATATTTTTGGCGGTCAAACAAAACATTAGTACCACTTAATATACATGTTTACATTAAAATAAATAAAGAATAACATTTTCAAAGTTTCATATAAAACTAGGTCCAATCCTAAACTAAGCCAATGCACACCATCTTGATTATATTTCTGTTACACTTCAAAATAAAGAATCTCTGTTCAAATGAGTGGCGATTTGGATAAAAAATCTATAAAATCCTTTAAAATTCTTTGAAGTCTTCTTAAAATTCCAATGTCTTTAGAGTAAATCCTCATAAAAATCAATTTCGAATCACCGAAATACAAAAGCAACAACAGCACCTTATTCATTTTAGAGCCGTACAGATTAATCAGATTCAACACTAGCAGCGATGATCTCGTCGATGAAGGACAAAACCCGTGAAGTAATACTCCATTGTTATGTGCGGCGTGTGAACGAAATTTTATCTCAAAGATCTCCAATTGATGATGTTCAGATGCTTTGAAAAAGCTGAGCCAATGGTGATTGGTAACAAATTTGCTTTTAATTCTTAATCAATAACGTCGACAGGGGATCAAATGGGCTCAGTAGCCATAAAAGGGACGCACTTAATGGCCACGGTTGCAGAGCAATTTCAAATGGGCATGTGGCGATCCAGATCGTTCGATAACATTGCTGTCAACGGCAACGACGATGATCTTGTTGCTCTGTGATTTGTGTTTTGACGCTTTCGTTCTTAATTGAAGCGAGAATAGAGGAAGCAGTTGCAGTCTATTGATTTTTAACACAGAGTACCGCATTGACCAATAACCAATTTTCAATGATTATTGTTATTGCCTCCAGTGATGCTGCTCGATTCGTCGTTGTGAGTGTTTTGATACAAGTGAGCATAGATTTAAACGTAATTTATTGGAAATTTCAATGGACCCCAACAATCCATAACAGTTGATAATTGAATACATGCTTCCATTCATTCATGACAAATTAATAGCATCCATTAAAAAGAGGTGAAGACTTCATACTAGTGTGGAATAAAATAAACATATCGTGGGGAATCGTAGATAATAAAATTGGTACGTTGAAGTACGCAAATGGAAATTAGCTCCTTAAACATAAGCTTGCAAATTAAGATGGGAAAGGAGAGTCAAAAGCCGGTCGTAGCCCACTGTACCCTTTTGCCAAGACGAGAGCATGCTATACTTTAAAATACCTTTCATTTGATATTCATATTGTCCCAATCGGTAAATATGTCCTGCTGGGGGGTTTTGGGGGGTGGGGAAGCCCTTCAGACGCCAAAGAATACATTTTATATGAGATTTGACTCTACTTTAAGATACCTTTCATTTGATACCACAATTGCCCAAAGCGGTAAAAGTGTCCTAGCGGGTGATGTTTTGGGGGTGGGGGACCTCCCGGACACTAAGGGTGACATTTGTGTGTCAAGTTCGTACTATAATCTTAAATACCTTTCACTTGATGCCCATATTGTCCCAATCGGTAAACATGTCCGTTCAGTTGGGGTTTGGGATGGGGCGTCCCCCCAAGTTAGTTGACCCAAAAATTTTATACCAATTTCGTGTGTTTTGGGTACCATAAGGTGGCATGCAAAATTTCGTTGAAACGGGTGCACCAATCTCCGAGACCTGCCGTTTTTAAAAATTTTGTTAAGGACCACCGGACCCTCCGCCCCGCTTCGGATACCAAAAACAGAAGTAACCTATATTCACCGGGGGGTCTACCATCTGTGAAAATTTCATTAAAATCGGTTTACCAGTTTTCATTTATTTCATTTATTAACCAAATATGTAATATAAAGCAAATAAGGCCCATAAAAAGTCTATACGGAACAGACAAACAAACAAAGCTCAACGATTTCGTCCTCTACTCCCAAATACCTTTCATTTGAGCCTTATATTGATGTGGTCGATAAATATATCCGGTAGGGGGTATTTTTTGGGGTGTGATGGACGCATATATATCGTGATCTAGTCACAAATAACTTTCATTTGAGCCCCATATTGTCATTATTTATTTATATTTCCATTTGGCTTTGGTGGTGGCGCGGCCCCCCTAGATAACCCAACCCAAGTAAGGATACCAAATTTCTGTTTTTGAATTATCATAAATAAACTAAATATCGTTCAATTCGTCCCACCCATCTCCGAGATCTGACGTTTTTGGAAATAAATTGGTAAAGGAAGGGTCCGCCCATTAAATTTTATATATTAGATCTACTTCATTCTTTTGGTTTTGGTGGTGGATTAGAGTTGCCAAACCCATTGCCCCGTAAGTGGATATCACATTCATACTCTACTCCCAAAAACCACATTTAAGCTACATATTGCTATAGTCGGTATATATGTATGGTGGTGCTGTAGGGTATAAAAAGAATCATGTCAATATACCTATTTGCCCATCCGAGCATTATTATTTCGTTCCATTTTCATAAAGTGGGGGTAAAAAGAAAAGTTGTAAATGCTTATTTGACTCATTTCGATATCAAACCAACCCGTTAGCTTAAGGCCAATTTTTTTTGCTGAATTTCAAAAGTTTCACGCTGGTAAATCAAGACATGTCATGTTCTCAACAATTTAATGTATATCTCGTTATATCCTAGCCATAATAAGATCGTGGTAGCCAAAATACCAAAAAAAATTTTTAAGTACTGCTGTTTTCACTGCATTATGTCAGATTTTATTGCACACATTATTGCCTGGTATGAGATGAGACAGAATTCTTGACTCAAGGTTCCGACTTGTGTATGCAGATGTTAATAATGTATGAACAAAAAATTTTACTTAGTAATCACAGCCAATCTTTTTTTATATTTTACTCCACAGTTTATAGTAGGTTTCCTTTAGTTAATCCAATATTCCTTGGTTAGCAGAAGTAGCACAATTGTTTTCCAAATGGTTGTCTCACATATGTTCTTTTGCTGTTGGCGATGACTGCAAATATTCAAAGACCAATGTTTCTAAGCAAGAAACATATGCAGCAAAGGCGCAAGAAAAAAACCAGTAAGCAAAGGTAAAAATCGGGCGGTGGCGACTGTATAAAACCCTACACCTACCCTATAAGTACAATGTGAGAGCTATATCTAATTCGGAACCAATTTTGATGAACCTCCGCAGATGTTTTCAGATGGGTTAATAATCAATCCGTTTCAAATTTCGAACAAATATGGTCAAACTGTGATACTTAAGGTTGAGAAATGACAACGTTATTGGAAATTACCCATAATCTGACAAACATGGGAGCTATATCTAAATCTAAACAAATTTCAACCAAACTTCTAAAACTAGGCCTATGGAATGAAATTTGATGAAATTCACCAGTAATAAACTTCGAGAGAATTGGTTAACAAATGAGCACTTTATTGCAATATTTCTCAAAATCGGACGAACATATGTGCAAGCTGAGAACCGATTTCGAACAAAATTCATAGATATTGAGGTGGTCAACGAGGAAAGCGTTGTACAAAATTTTGGGAAGTTTTGGTCAATAAATGCGCTTGCATTGGCTGTAGGAGTGAAAAAATGCGATATATATATATATATATATATATATATATATATATATATATATATATATATATATATATATATATATATATATATATATATATATATATATATATATATATATATATATATATATATATATATATATATATATATATATATATATATACATATATATATATACGTGTGAGAGCTATATCTAAATCTGAACCGATTCTTATGAAATTCACCGGTAATGTGGAGAGTCAAGAGAAAATCAGTCCGTCCAAATTTTTAATAAACGGCCACATTATTGCAAATCGGACGAACATATTTCCATATATATGTTTGTTCCCTATATCCAAATTTGAACCGATTTTTTCCAATTTTAATAGGCTTCGTCTCTAGGCCGAAAAACATGCCTGTACCAAATTTGAAGACGATCGGATGAAAACTGCGACTTATAGTTGTACACAATTGGACAGACGGACAGTCAGACAGACGGCCATAGCTAAATCGAATCGAAAAGTGATTCTGAGTCGATGGTACACTTATCAATGGTTCTATCACCTTCCTACTGGATGTTACAAACAAATGCACTAAATTATAATACCCTATACCACAGTGGTGGTGTAGGGTATAAAAAGACCCTTAGCAATGAAATGCTTGTTGTCACTTTGATAGATATTCTCTGACGATATTTATTGAATTCATTACGACTTTAGGGCTAGCGGTAACAATCAAAGCAGAAATGAAAAAATTAACATCCATATGTACGTACGCATGCTTGCTGAATGTTATTATCATTCCATCGACGAGACAACAAACAATTATTTAGGCAAGAAATGAATATAACAAAGTCAATTATTGCAGACATTAATGGTACTCTCATTAATTGCAGAGCAATGCATTACAATAAAAAATCATACAGAAATAATGTTAATAATAATGAACATGTCTCTATTCTCTTCGATTTCATGTAATCGGCAACATGAAAGTCTATTTTGCAAAAAAAAAATCGGATTTGCCAAATTTTTTGTTGTCGTCATTATTACACATAAAAACCGACCGCCTTATTCACGCAATATACCGAATTTTAAGGGAAATTTCCAACGATGTATAAAAAACTTTTCCCAACTCGGATTATATCTACTCTTAATTCTATCTAGATTTCACTAAACTCGGCGAAAAATTCTCTATTTGCGAAATATACCCTTATATGGGAGCTTCATCAAAATATTGATCCAAATGCCCATGTTTAGACTAATGTCCCTTTTTCGCCGTTTGGACCACTGTGCTGTGTGTGTTACCCGTGGAAGCCGGGCAATGACAAAGAAAATTCTTCAACGTCTCATTATCTTCGCGTAAGTTAGCTCATAGTCCTATGTGTCCGTCCCACTGTACACTTACTTTAAAATCTATTACAAGTTCAACAAAGTTTAGTAACAGTATTGTCCAAAACACGAAAACACTGCTTCATTGGGGCATTACGATGTTGTATTCTACCAGAAATATATTAATTAGCAATAGCCGTCACCAATTTAAGACATTTAACAGTGACTTGAACGTAGCACGGTTTTGCCATATCGAAAAAATCTTGGAAATAGTTCTAAAACTTTGGTGTTTTCCCATATGTATAATTTGGGGATCCTAGAGGTTCCAGAGGCTGATCCATGGGGCTTGAATGTTGGTCACCTGGAGTATGTGAAATTTCAGGTTGCTTGTTAAAAAAAAAGAATCAGGCTGATCAGGCCAGATCTCATGAAATTCTAAAACAATATGTATATCTCTAACGGTTTTAGAGTTATTGGACTTATACCAAACCATTAGTCAAGGTATCGTCGGTTTTCTAAAATTGTGGGACTATTTCATTTCACTTAAATTTTTTGAAAGCTTACAAAATTATTTTTTTTATTTGCTTATAAACTTTTTTAGTTTATTCCGCTATGATATGTTCTGTATTAACTATGCAATTCAAAATAACTATGTAATTCAAAGATTGATCAGTCACTATCATTTATAAGAGAATATCTTGCTGTGTTGGTATGAAAAAAAAAAATAAAATGAAATCGCAAATGATTTAAAGGATCACTTGTCTCTGAGCGTAACTAAGCATATAATCTCCAGTCGACTCTATTTGGACTTACTATACAGCAAATTATTGTTATAAATTTCCCAATACTACTATAGAAGACTATAGTAGTCCATCTTTTTCCATTCATTTACACTTGAAACTCATTTCTAAATTTACTTGGCACTTTCATGCCATTGCCACTGTAAGGTGGCCCTTTTCATTGATGGCTATCTGGCTTGTTGTGCTTTGGGTTAGGATTTTCCCAGTTTGTTCTGCCCATGATTTGGTGTGTGCGTATCTAAATTCAATTAATTTGTATTAATTAAAAAGTCTTGTGTTAAGTTTAAATTAACATAAATTCCCTTAATTGCTGTTTGCTGCTATGGATTTGTTGTGGTCGGCACCCAATTGAATTCGGATCGCATCTGGACGAACGAAAGGAAAGTGAACTCTCCAAAGGCATCTACTATACACATTGAATAAAAATTCGCTTCCCAGACATGGCTACTGTTTTCCCATTTAGTGGACTGGAGTTTCTTGTAAGTGGGGAGCTTAGTGTTAATTACAGAAGCGTAATTGAGGTATTTAATCGTACAAACTCCATCATTCATCTACATTCGCTCAACTACATTAAAACTTCCAAATTACGTAAATATTTGTGAGCATTTCAAATTGTTGATGTTTACCATAAATTTAATAGTAATGAAATACTTCCGAATATTTGAAATGGCTTAAGGCTACCCTTCGTTGTCGTGAGTTAAATTATAATTAGTTTATATATATATATTTTTTTTTTTTTGAGGATTTGATTTGGCTTTTTGAAAATGAATAGTTTTTATAATATTTGTAAGCTTCATTCGCACTTGATTGATTGGTTTACTGTATTTGTTGTCTGCATTCAAAATATAGCAGAAAGGATACAGCATTTTATAGATCCACAGTGCCTTCCTGTGTTAACCCAATGTTTGGGGGCAAAAATTTTACTCCACTACCACAGGCCTTTCATGGAAACGTATCCTGTTTCGAACGACCTACATATACTTTTGGCGTCTTGACTTGACAGACCAAATAATGAAATTTTGTGGATTTTCTACAAATCCTTTTTTTTGAGTTAGCTTTAAAATACGCGTACTACCAGTTAGAACACCAGACTCCGATTTGCCAACGTAGGTTCAAATTCCCCAGTAGGGGAATTTTTTTTTTTTTGGTTATTTTTTTTTACATGTTTTACAAATTTTAAATTTAATGGATAAATGTGTCTTTAAATTAAAATAATATTTGTCCGAATTTTATTACAAAAATCCGCAAAATACCAATTTCGTGGAAAGATGGTTTCAAAATCGGCACTTTTTATTAAATTCGCTGTGCATATTTGTATAAATATTTGTAGTTTTTTTTTACCTAAACCTATGGGACATAAGGAGTAAAAAAACAAATGCCCAAATGGGGGATCTGGGCTTTGGAATTTGAGAACTCAAGGGGATTTTTTCAATTTCTTGTACCCGTGTGGTACCCGCCATCGTAGGATGGGGGTATATTCATTTTATCATTCTGTTTGCAACACATCGAAATATCCATTTCCGACCCTATAAAACATATATATTCTTGATCAGCGAAAAAATCTAAGACGACCTAGCCATGTCCGTACGTCTGTCCGTATGTCTGTTGAAATCACGCTGCAGTCTTTAAAAATAGAGATATTGAGCTGAAACTTTGCGCAGCTTCTTTTTTTGTTCATAAGTAGGTAAAGTTCGAAGATGAGCTATATCGGACTATATCTTGATATAGGCCGATCCGCCGATTTGGGGTCTTAGGCCCATAAAAGCCACATTTATGATCCGATTTTACTGAAATTTGAGACAGTGAGTTGTGTTAGGCCAGTGGACATAATTTTTTAAATTTGGCCAAGATTGGTCCAGATTAGGATATAGCTGTCATATAGACCGATCTCTCTCCATTCACGGTTTAGGGTCCATAAAGGGCGCATTTATTGTCCGATTTCGCCGAAATTTGGGACAGTGAGTTGTGATAGAACCCTCAAAACTTTTCTTAAATTTGGCTCAGATCGGTCCAGATTTGGATATAGCTGCCATATAGATCTCTCTATTTAAGATCTTGGGCCCGTAAAAGGTGCATTTATTATCCGATTTCGCCGAAATTTGGGACAGTGAGTTGTTTTAGGTCCTTCAACATTCGTCTTAAATTTGGCTCAGATCGGTCCAGATATTGATATAAATAGCTGTTATATAGACTGATCTCTCGATAGAAAGTTTCGGGACCATAAAAGGCGTATTTATTGTCCGATTTCGTCGAAATTTTCACCGGATTATGACGAAAATTGGTTTACATATATACCCTAGGTGGTGGGTATCCAATGTTCAGCACGGCCGCCTTTTAACTAGTTTTACTGTCACACTATATACATTTTGACATAATGACCAGATGTGGAGACTTTTTTTGGCAAAGTCGTTGTAAATATTGCCACAAATCCAAATCGAAAATCGAACTACAAATGCCTTCGTAAATTGCAAAATACGAAGCCAATTAAAACCCGTATATCCCCGAAACTAGTGAAGATATTGTAGGGATTTTGAGCACTATCCAGAAAAAGAAAGCATTTCGAAAATCGGACCACAAATGAAGATTTGGCAGCCCGAACAATTTTTCCAAAGGCCAAGGTAAACAATTTTAAGGGCCTTCCAAGAGGTGCCCGGACCACATAGGGCCTTAAAATTTTGCACATGATCTCGATCTCGACACCTCAGCTTTAATCATTTCAAATTTCAACGTGTTATCTATCAGTTGTCAAATAACATATTTTTTATAAGTTTTTTTTCGATTTTTCGCCCACTGTGTAACGCCAGTTTATGATAATGGTGCATGATTTTGCAACTTCTTTTTTTTTCAGTGTATTGCCTTTCTGTTCAAATACATTTTGCTCACGTGTACAACTCTACTACACATCAAGAAGTTACAAACTCTAAAAACTGTATATATTTATTTGAAGTCAGATATAATTTCGCCGTTGTGCCATCATTAACTTAAACATCAAAAACTATGAGGAACAATACTCATTCGAACCCACCAAAACAACAAATTCCATCGCATTTAATGTTCAATAAAGGGCGTTCAAATGAATTAAGAGCAAAACAAACATTTACCAAAAACGCCAGTTACAGATCCATACGAAAATTCGACATATAGAGGGAAGTGTGCGTGTGTGTGTGTGCTTGTGTGATATAAAAATTTTAATTTTGTATGTGTTGACACCAACAAACACAAATATTTGCTTTGGCTGCATCCACAAGAGAGAAAACAACAACCACTTGGGGCGAAGCAATTGCCAAGATAGGAGGAGGACATTCTCGGGACCGCTTTAAACAATACCAACAACGCAGAGAGCACATAAACGCAGCTGGCGGGTTGAACAAAAAAAAAAAAAACTATGACAAATGAGCACTGACCACGAGGGCTAACCGACATATTACAGCATACGCGCCATTATAATTGTAAATGTTTGTGTCCGAAATGCTTTCGGCCATCGGCCACTGAAGAGAGCAAGGAAATTACCCCATTTACATTCCTTATAAATACTGAATGCTTCTGTCCAACGAAATGATATCAATTTAAAGCACTTTCGCACCCAAAAATTGGTCTGTTCGAAAACATGAACAACAGGCAAAATATACGTGTTTAAGTAAACAATAATTAAAGGAAATATTGCTGTCGCTGGTACAGTAAAGTAAATTGAAAGGATAAAAACCAAATAAACATGGGGGCAATGTAAACAAAGGACGTACCAATTAGGGCAAGAGTTTCGAGTTAAATAAGAAACAACGAAAAGGTTGGTCAACATGATCACTTAGTTTTGCGAGCCATATTTAAAATGACAAACCAGAAAATTCGCCAGCTTTTCTTAGGAAGAGAACTATATGTACCGGCATACAAATTATGTACCCTCAACTACACAGAAAAAATATAACAAAAATGTTTTTCAATCAATAATAAAGTTCAAAATAAAAAGTTTCCAATTAAAAAAATTATTGATTCAATTAGTTTTAATTGAATCTGAGCTTTTTTCTATTACTATTATGATTGGAAATTTAGCCAAATGTATAATTTTCAGTTAAGTAATTAATTCTTTCAATCATTGTTTTATATGAATCGGGATTTTTTTAACTAAAATATGATCTTAGACACTATAAAGTATATTTTATTTTTTGTCCTACACATTGGCATCGTTTTTCGTAGCGTTGGATGGGAAAAAATTTGTAAAAATAAGTCTGCCATTTGGGAACGGATGAAAATTATGGTGTTGACTTTTTACAACCTCATATCCCTGATGAGGTTTTATTTAAGATTATATAAAATCTTACATATACATGCGCACAAAATGATAAAAAAAATTTCCCAAGAATTTAGTTCAAAGCGGTTTGGGCGTGACCTTTTTTAATATTTTAAAGGAATAAATGTATTTTAGTGTTTAGACAAAAGTGCATTCATTCGTGCAACAGAAAATAATTTTTGATAATAATGAACAGGTCCTAAATTGAATTGCCGGGTAGAAATGTAACTCATATTTTTGCGCCATCCAAGGATTGAGGTCTCTACTGTCATTTTACTGAAAAATGCTGATTTTGCTAACTTATGACCGAAGCATCAAACTTTGGTGTATAATGCATCTAAACATTTGGCAGCTATCCAAATCAGTTAACAAATTTAAAAACAGTTGAGAAACGCCTTCACAATCAACAAATTAAGCGACGGCACTCTGCGAAAGTTTCAATGAAAAAATTTGTTAGTCGTATTTCTTGGACGCTATAAAAGATATCCCGCACACAAAAGCATGAATGCGCGTTTGGCAGTAAAACTTAATTTTGTACTTTGGTGATCAACTTCGAAGGCCTACCAAAGGACCTATGGCCCTCAAATTTTCAGTAATCAATTAAATCCCTATTATAGCTTAACATATACTATATACGTACTAAATTACATGGAAATAGTGGGTGCGCCCTTCGAAGTGCGACTAACTCAAAATTTTAGTAACGTTCGCACATTTTCATTGTTTAAATTGGCTTTTAAACTAACTTTGCAATAAAAAAATTTGAATTTTAAAAAATTCTATTAAATCTTAAATTGATCCTATTAAAAAATTAATTAGAAATTTCCAAAATTTTCCATCAAATCCTTAAATAAAAGGGCTTTTTAAAGAGAAAATTTTCAATCACCTTTTCCAAAAACTGTGATTGGTATTATCATTTTTGTGATTGCTGCAAATTTTATTTAAAAAATTAATTGCATCAATAAATTTCGTGATCGAAAACAATTACTATTTTTTTTCTGTGTATGACGGTACTATACTATTTAATTGTTAAGGAAAAAGATTGTAACTAAAACTTCACAAATCCGTGTATTCATATGAAATATTTAACTCCTTTACTTTGGTTCGAAAATTTTCAATCAAATTTTAAATTGGATCAATAAAAAAATTATTTCAAATGTTCACAAATTGCATCGTTGTTTTAATTACCCATAGGATGGGGATATAGTAATCTAGTAATTCCGTTTGTAACACATCAAATTGTTGGTCTGGAACCCCATAAAGTGTATATATATTCTTGATCGTTTTAAAATTTTAAATTTATATTAGTAAGTCTGTCCGTCCCCCGCCATCCGTCTGTGGAAATCACGCTAGCAGTCGAACGAATAAAGATAACCGCTCGAAATTTTACACACATTCTTCTTATTAATGTAGGTGGTTGGGGATTGCAAATGGGCCATATCGTGATAGTAGCACCCATATACAATGGTCGATTAACTTGTCTTCTTGGGCCTCTAGAAGCTGCAGTTACTCTCTGATTGGGCTGAGTGTTCTTATGACTTCCAACGATCGTTCCAAGTATGGTTCAAATCGGTGTATAACCTAATATAGCTTCCATATAAATTCATCTCCTGGTTGGGAACTTTGAGCCCCTGAATACCGCAATTGTTGTTCGACTTGAGTGAAATTTGCACGTGGTGTTCGGTTATGACTTCCAATAATCCTGCCAGGTATTGTCTGCATCGGTGTATAACCTGCTATAGGTCTCATATAAACCGATTTTACGAGTTGACATCCAATAAGCCGCAATTTTTATCCAATTGGGCTGAAATTTTGCACGTGGTGTTTTGCTACGACTTCGAACGGTCGTGCCAAATAGGGTCCTAATCGGTATATAATCTCCCAATTTGAACTTGGCTTGATCTTCTAGAAGCCGCAATTGTTCGCCGATTTGCCTCAAATTTTACATGTAGTGTTTTGTTGTGACTTCCGACATCCTTGGTAAGTATTGTCCAAATCAGTCTATAATCTTTTAAAGCTCCCACAAAATCCCATCTCCCGAATAGCATTCAATTGCTCCTGGAAGCATTAATTTTTGATTTGACAAAAATTTGGTACGCAAAATACCATTATGACCTTCAAAAAAGTTAAATTTCGGTTCGGCCAAACTTTTTTAGTTGTTTTAATTGAAAATATTAGCAATTACATATCTTTTTCAAAAACGGTGATTGAAGTCAAGATTCAAGATCGGCTTATTTGGCAGCTATATCAGGTTATTGTCCGATTTGAACCATGCTTAGCACAGTAGTTAGAAGTCGTAACAAAACTCGTCGTGCAAAATCTCAGCAAATTTCAGAAATTGCGTCCTCTAGAGGCTCAGGAAGTCAGGACCTCAGATCGCTTTATATATCTGCATATCAGGTTATGGACCAATTTCAACCATACTTAGCACAGTAGTTAGAAGTCGTAACAAAACTCGTCGTGCAAAATCTCAGCAAATTTCAGAAATTGCGTCCTCTAGAGGCTCAGGAAGTCAGGACCTCAGATCGCTTTATATATCTGCATATCAGGTTATGGACCAATTTCAACCATTCTTAGCATAGTGATTGGAAGTCACAACGAAACACTTCATGCTAAATTTCAGCCTAATGGGATAAGAATTGGGCCTTCTAGTGGCTCAAGAAGTCATGATCGGTTTATATGGCTGCTATATTAAAACATGGACCGATATGACCCATTTACAATCCCAACCGGCCTACACTAATTGGAAGCATTTGTGCAAATTTTCAAGCGGCTAGCTTTACTTCTTCGAAAGTTAGCGTACTTTCGACAGACAGACGGACGGACGGACATGGCTAGATCGACTTAAAATGTCATGACGATCAAGAATACATATACTTTATGGGGCCTAAGACGAATATTTCGAGCTGTTACAAATAGAATGACGAAATTAATATACCACCACCTATGGTGGAGGGAATAACAAGTAGAAGCGCGATAGGTTCTTTGAATAACTTTTTCAAATATACAGGGTGGCTGATGAATATTGCTACAATGATGAATATTGCTACATTTTTTTTTCGGTGTATGGAATACATTTTTCTTTTATTCATGTTAAATTAAATTATTAAATTAATTATTAAATTATTATTAATTAAATTAATTAATTAATTAATTAAATTAATTATTAAATTATTATTATTAAATAGAAAAAAAGTTATTAAATTTTTTTTTGGTAGCGGCTTTCATCAGCCACCCTGTATATGAGCTTCATGAAGTTAAACACCGATATGGACAGTACTTGCAATGATTGTCGGAAATCACATAAAATACCATTTATAAAGTCGGGCGAAGCCGACTATATAATACCCAGCACCTTCCCTATGATAATTAAATCGGGTGGTGGATATAATTGAGAGCTATATTTCTTTGGTGTAAATTTACAAACGTGCTTAGAACGGCAACGGAGCATTCCAAATCTGGTTCAGATCGGTTAAAATTACTGCGTTATAAGTGCAAATCCAGCAATACATATATATGTGAGCTATATTCAAATCTTAACCGATCGTGACGATTGGGCTATATACACTACCTGCACCTTGATTACAGGAACACATATACAAGCTGACATGGCTGCATAAAATTAGAAAGATTTATGTTTAGTATGACCCCCGTATTGTAACCCAGACACTACATTGGTATATAACACGACCTGGGGGACGACCCACGCAAACTGGCATGTTTACCGATTGGGACAATGTGGGTACCAAGTGAAAGGTGTTAAAAAGTAGAGTAGGAATTTGGTATAAAAATTGGCCCCAAGAGGCGTGGTGCTCGCTCAACCCCAAAAAAACCGCCAAAAAATTTAAAATTTTGCCCTCCAACTTGAGTTTTATATATACAATATAACTCAATGTGAGCTATATTCAAATCTTAACCGATCGTGACGATTTTGCTATAAACACTACCTGCGCCTTGATTACAGGAATACATAGACTCACAGATGGACATGGCTATATCGAATCAGAAAGATTTAAATTTAGTATGATCCTCTTATTGTAACCCAAAGACACATCATTGGTATATAACATGACTTGGGGGACGACCCACCCCAAAACCCACGCAAACTGCCATGTTTGCCGATTGGGACAATGTGGGTACCAAGTGAAAAATCTTAAAAAGTAGAGTAGGAATTTGGTATAAAAATTGGCCCCAAGAGGCCTAGTGCTCGCCCATCCCAAAAAAAAACGCCAAAACATTTTAAATTTTGACCTCCAACTTGAGTTAGCTTTGTGACATGATTTTGAAAGAGGATAACAAATACACCAAACAAATCAATTAGAGTGGGCCCGAAATGGACCCATAGCCCTAAATGCCTTGATAAATTTATTTATTTTCAAAAGGCTAATTTAGGGTGTAGCGAAACGCACCGGTCTAGTTAGTCTAACATATAAAAAAGAAAGTGTTGCCCTATGTTTGTATGTTCTGTTTAAACTTAATAATGGCTAGAACAAATTTCCTGATATTTTATGAAACAGAGGATAGCCTTATTAATTTAAAACTTGAAACGGATTTAAAATCCAATGGGAGTTCTATCCTACTATAAGAGGGTACGTACATATGCGCGCTATTTATGTTGTTTACAGTAACTTAAAATATTCGTCTCGCCCAAAAAATGGAATTAAATCGTGAACATTTTCGTTTCAACCGAGGTCGTAGTTCACTCCAAGGCGAATTTCGTGAAGGTCGTCCCAAATCAGTTGTTGTTCCAAAAGCCAACTAATATTGCAAGATAGTCATTTGACCTATTATGAGATTGAGACAACCTTAGTCATTAGTGGGACCAGCATATATTCAGTATTGCATGAACATTTGACAGTCAAAAAATTTGTATAATGTGAATCAATTAAGGACCCATAGCCTTGTATGTCTCGATACCCTGGACATTAGCTTCAAAATATTTTGCGAAAAATCTATTTTCAAAACCCATTTAAGGGTGTAGCGAAGTGCACCGGGCCAGATAGTATTATATAAAACTATTCCACGAAAGATAAGAGCTTGTAGCCCAATCGACTTGGAATGACTTTCTCATCCGATCTGCACTGTCCACATGTCTTTTGTGTTGTTGAAACCAATGTAATTTTGAAAACATGAGTAGGGGTCTATAGCAACTCACTGTTCTAAGTTTCAACGAAATTGACTGAAAGTTGTGCCTCTAATTGGCTCGAGTCTTAAATTGAAAGATCGGTCTATATGGCAGCTAAATCCAAATATGGTCCAATCTGGACCACATTCACCAAAAATATGTAGAATATGTAGGGGTCTAACACAACTCGTCTTTTGAGTTCTCAAGAGCTCGTTCCATTTAACAGGGTCGGATTTATTGATATTAAAAGTAATTGGAAAAAGTTTTAGATTGCCAAAACATTTGCAAAATCATACATACCCAGCTTTTGGGTTAGTATGAGTAAGTACTTGGGAATTTACTCAATCTCTAGTATCGAATGATGAGGTCATTTTAAAAATAGGCTACGAATGAATTTCGATGCCCGATCATTGTGGCCTTCTGATTGCCCTCTAATACAGATGGACATAAAAAACCGTATGCTCCCCACGGACCCCACAATCCATTGAATATTTGTGACATTTGTTAAAAATAAATAGCAAAGTTAATATGACGCATTAACGGATTTGTATAAAGAAATATAGTAGTTAAAATAAACAAAGAAACCAACCACATTTGCTTTTTGATGCCGTATTTATCGCAGGTCTTCTTTGAACTGCAACAACATTACAATGAAAAATACACACAATATTAATGAACATTTTGTGTCTTTAGAACTTCTGTTTGGTAAGTACCCATTATCCTCAGATAATGTAAGTTTATGGGCTCACACATGTCATGGAACTCCCTTCACGTCTGATGCCGGGGCCCATAACTAATAGTCATAATTTTAATGTCATCTGCTTAACAAATGTTTCATACCTCAGCAGGACAATGATGACAGCACGAAAAACATGAACACGCATGGAACAATGGATCTTTTCGTCTTCTTCGTCTGAGCCAAAATATACATAACGAAAATAATGTCATCACCGGCGTAACTAATCATAACGAACCGAACAACACCCGCCTAGTGAACGGGAATGAGCAAACAACCGACATGTACATTGTCTATGTAGGACAATGGCAATCCAAAAAAAAAAATGCCCGACGACCGGGCACACTTTCAATTTCTTCAGCCATGGTCCTGGCAATGTTCTGGTAAATAGCCAGACTTGTCACCTTCAGTGCTTTGCCCTTTTGGTTTAGATAAAATTTATGGCCCAAAGAAGCTTGTTTGGCTAATAGATTTTCATTATGCTCCAACACTTACAAAGCGTAAGTTTTTTTTATTAGAGCGGTAGGAGGGAATGATATAGAGAGAGAGAGGTCATTACTAATTGAGTCGTTTCTTTTTATTTTGGCTAGATGTTAATGTATTAACTTAAGCGATGACTTAGCCCTTTTTTGGACTATATGTGTATGTGGGCAGGCACACTGTGTGCTGCTCTTTGTTTGCTGGTAAATGGGACGTGGCTTATCTTGATTAAGATTTGCTGATACCAATTTGTGATGTTTTTTAGTAAGAATTCGGTACTTTTTTCATCGGCACTTCATAGATTATGAAGCATTTTAAAATGTTCATTCCACAAAGTTTTTGTATTAATTAAAGGACCCATATGGCTGTTGAAACAAGTTAATTTCCAAATGAATAAAGCTTTCCACAGGAAGTTCAGTAGGGATTGTGTTTGAAACAAACAGCTCCTATATGGACGCATTTTTCCATTCCCGTAAAAAACTTTTTACCTATGGGCAATACCACGAAAACTGAACCCCTTACTCAAAAATTTTTAAATAAAATTCTAAATAAATTTTTATTAATATTTGCGGTAGCCTTAAAAGTGAAAGCATTGACTTCAGTAACAGACTATAGTAACTTTTATTCTAAAAGTCCCAAAAATTCTCGCTTTTTCATGAAAACAATTACAGCTGAACGTCTCCCTACAATAGGCCGGATTGGCACCACGGTTTTTCAACAATGGTAAAATTCTTTCAATGCTAGTTCAAACCATTACAATATAAAGGATTTTAAAAATATGTCCTTGAATAATGCTAAGAATTTGGATGCTAGTCAGTCCTTGCACATTAATCTTAAGGTTGAAGTGCATAACTCCCGGCGCTTGTGGCGCCGTTCTGTTAAAACCACACGTCATCCAAGTCCATATGTTCCAATTAAGGCCAAAAATAATCGGTGAGCATGGTGCGAAAGCGTTTTCCATTCACGATAACGTGATGATTGGCATCGTCGACGAAGAAGTATGAGCCAATGACGCCACCGGCATGCGCACAACAGTTATTTTTTGTGGATGAAGTGTTGATTCGTGAAGCTCATTTGGATTTTCACCTAACCAATAACACATACATATATTGCTATTGACTTAACCATTAAGCCAACAATGAGCTTCGTCTCCGAAGATAATTTTGCTCTTAAAGTAGCTGTCACCGACTCCGAAATTCATTTGTAAATGGTTATGAGTTGCAGAAGTTGTGTGTTTGTGTACTTTACCATAATGAAAATTTTAAGTTTAGATGATTGGTATAAGAGTGCGTTCACAAATTAAATTCAAACTTGTCAAGTCCTTATTGGAAAATCCTTTGCCAATTATAAAAAAAAGCGTAAAAACTGTTAGGACCAAGACCATGTAGTGCAAAAATAAAATGCAGAAATGTATTCAGAAAATGAAGGACGAATCTAACAAATTACATTCTTGGCTAAATGCAATGTGTAAGAGACAGAAATATTTTTTAAACAAATAAATTTTAGCGGAACAAGGTAAAAAACGGTACTTATTGATTTACAGATGGACCGATCTAAACAATATTCTGTCCGGGTACCGAGGGGTATTTAACAAATCATTGTGTCAAATTTTGGGGTAATCGTATGGTAGACATGCGTAATAAAAGTTCTATACCAACCCTAAGGGAAATGCGTAGTCAATGGCCCCAAATATACCTGTCCTAAACTGCATGACCAGTTACCTATTACAGGACACTTCCTGCTGTGAATGAAAAGTTTCAATTGTCATAACTTACGATTCTTAATAATTTTTTTTAAAGTCTCTTAATTATCGTCAAAAATTGCTCATCCGTTTAATATATTTTCTAACTAATGGTATCCCCTTATAAATACTCATCCTTTTCGAACTGTCCCAGGACCCATCCTACGTTGCAAGAATGGTGGCAATTCGTCACCTCAAGCCACAAACCCTTATAAAAGTGATAGGTTTTTTCCATGTTAGGGGATGAGAACTGGGACCGGTCCCTATTACCAGAGGACCTATCCCTTGGCAAGTTTGGGACCTGTCGCAATAATATACTTTTTTAACAAGTATGTTCTAAGTGTTTTGGGTTAACGAAAAAATAAAGTTAAATTAAAATATATGTACTTTGTGACAAAACGATTAATATGTCCGTAACGCCCGTTACAAATAAAGTTTTGTTTTTTTGAAAGTTTCTGAGAGTGAAAGTAGAAAAATATATATCAAATGAAAAAATATATAAACTTTTATGTCCGAAGTTGTTAAATGATGTTCACATAAGCAAGAGATTGGTGAAAGGCCTACAAATTTCGCCTGTTGTAGCGGCAACGCCGTAGCTTGTTAGCAATTTAAAATTTTTTAATCAATGATTCGTTTAAAGGAATAAAATTGCTCAAAGGTCATATAATGTGAAGTTTTTAAATATACATGCTGCGAAGATATATTCGTATAATTCAAAAACAATGTACCACCAGTCCCTTATCCGATTTTTGTTCCACAAAAACACAGATTTTAGGTTGTTAAATTGTTTCAGTTTAGCGGTATTTTCAGCTAAGCGATACTTCACTAAAGTGAATTCATTTGCATAGCTAACACCAAAAATTAATGGTCGTTTCAATCATGCTTCACTTAGCGTATGACAATTGTGAGATATCGATTGTATAAAGAGTTGGAATTAGTATCAAGTTCGTTCGACTGAACTTAACTTGCTTCAATTGTATCTTCAAGTGTAATATCATCTGCCCAATATCAATTTATTAAATAGTTACTTCCCTTTTCTCTCATATGTGTTTACCGTTTCGTAGTTTTGACTCCCTAAAATTGCTTAAAATACTTTTTTTCATTTTGGAGTTAATATTTTGTGCGAGGCTTTCCCCATTATCCCGCGTTCTATGGAAGAAACTCTAATAAAATATCACCTCTAAACATGCCAAACACATATTTAATCTGGACAAATCCCCCTCTCGAACTGATGAGCAGCATTTCTTGTTAATCGGCAAAGATCAACCGATACGGATTATAATGAAAAGCCATAAAAGTATTTGGCATTTGATGGTGGAATGTCTGGCGTTATGTTTTGGTCTTTTTGATTCGTTTCCATCAAACGATTCGCGCCTCCACAGGCTTATCTATAAATTTCTTCGAGTTAAACGCTCGTTTATACTGAAAGGTTGGCCACATCATTTGAAACAATCACATCGCTCAAATTGATTTTATTTTCCCCCCATTCGGCGAGCGGTGTCGATTTCTCGGGAAATTTGGTTAGTCCCTAGCCCACCGCCGTTTGCCACAAAGTGGGCAACACATGTGAGTGAATGGAGAAATCATTATCGTGGCAGTTAATTTGATCAATTCACTTTCAATTTGGCAGACATTAATATCGCATGCCATCAAATCATAAACAGATTTTATTTTTTTGATGTCGAAAACTGGCAGCACAAACTTAAAAACAACACAGATGTGAATGAATTTTCAAATCAAATGTGAGAAGTGTGTAAAACTCGCCTTTGTATATCATTGTCGGATGGTGGTGGATGATAAGTAATTGGCCCAGTTTCTACAATAAAAAGCCAGAAGTTGAGTGGATTTATTATGTCAGGATCTTGTCTCTTAAATCTAAACAAAATTCATGCAGGACCATTTTGATTTTATTTAAAGAATATCCCGTATATTAATGAGCAAAGCTTTTTCGATGTAGGTCAAAATATTGTTAAACGTTACCGCAATTAAAGACACACAAATTAATTTTTCAAAAATAAGAGATAGTCATCTGTGAAGTTAAACTAGCATCGGTCAGTGATCGAAATGCAACCAGTTAAATTTAATGGCACCATATATATTAGAAGATTCGGTTTTTGGATCTCAATCTGTACAAAAATCTTTCGATTAAGACAAATAATCTTTAAGTATCTGTACGCCATCTTTTTGTCTACAGAAAAAAGCATGAGATTCTAGATGTTAGTATCGTTACTGCAACAAAGCGGATGTTGGTGTAAATGTCAATTTGGGAGGTTTAATGGAGGCCGGGGAGCTCCCACAACTTTGGGTCTAAATCTTGATATGAAATTTGTGCTCTTCTCTTAAAAATCATCATTTGACCCCCATATGGGCCTCTCCATGTCACTGTGTTGTATACCCAAATCTATTAGAACCCAATGTTTTAGACAAGTTTCGTATTTTTAAATTACGATTAGGGATTTTCATTTGGAAATCTCGCCCCAGGAATTCCCGCCCATATTACAGTCCCACAATTCCAACTCCGATCCCGGGAATTCCCGGTAAAAATCAACTTTTTAAATACCAGCTGAAAAAAACATTGGAAAAACAACAGTTTTTCTAACAGCTGACGTGCTTTGTCCACCTGTTGACCAATGTTCTCATTTGAACCAAATCTAATAAAAAGTGAAACGGGCGATTGATTTAAGAGGGAACAATAATAAATAAATGAATAATCTAGTCTAGGTGCAGGCATTAAAATTTAGGCTTCTATGGCATCAGAAGATATATTCGAACTGTAGTGCCATTTGTCCAATTGCACAATAGTGTAAGTGAGTCTGATGTAGGCCTTCTACTTTTCATATTTCATTCCTTTACTTTTCATATTTCATATCCGATTTTGATGAAATTGAGAACAATTTTTATACCCTCCACCATAGGATGGGGGTATACTAATTTCGTCTCTCTGTTTGTAACTACTCGCAATATTCGTCTGAGACCCCATAAAGTATATATATTCTTGATCGTCGCGACATTTTATGTCGATCTAGACATGTCCGTCCGCCTGTCCGTCCGTCCGTCCGTCTGTCCGTCTGTCTGTCGAAAGCACGCTAACTTCCGAAGGAGTCAAGCTAGCTGATTGAAATTTTGCACAAATATTTCTTATTAGTGTAGGTCGGTTGGTATTGTAAATGGGCCATATCGGTCCATGTTTTGATACAGCTTGGGTTTTGACTTCTTGAGCCTCTAGAGTGCGCAATTCTTATCCGATAGGAATGAAATTTTGCGCGACGTGTTTTGTTATGACACCTAACAACTGTGCCAAGTATGGTTCAAATCGGTTCATAACCTGATATAGCTGTCATATAAACAATTCTGGGGACTTCACTTCTTGAGCTTCTAGGGGGCGCAATTCCTATCCGATTTGGCTGAAATTTTGCAAGACGTATTTTATTCTTACTTTCAACAATTGTGTCAAATAAGGTTGAAATCGGTTCATAACCTGATATAGCTGCCATATAAACCGATCTGGGATCTTTACTCCTTGAGCTTCTAGAGTGCGCAATTCTTATCCGATTTGAATGAAATTCTGCATGTAGTATTTTGTTATGATATCCAACAACTGTGCTAAGTATGGTTCAAATCGGTTCATAACCTGATATAGCTGTCATATAAACAATTCTGGGGACTTCACTTCTTGAGCTTCTAGAGGGCGTAATTCCTATCCGAATTGGCTGAAATTTTGCAAAACGTAATTTATTCTTTCTTTCAACAAATAAGGTTGAAATCGGTTCATAACCTGATATAGCTGCCATATAAACCGATCTGGGATCTTGACTTCTTGAGCCTCTAGATGCCTGAAATTTTGTGCGATGGATTCTCTCATCAACATCAACATACGTGTTTATTATGGTCTGAATCGGTCTATAGCCCGATACAGCTCCCATATAAATCGATCTCTCTATTTTACTTCTTGAGGGCCTTAAGGGCGCAATTCTTATTCGAATTGGCTGACATTTTACACAGGTCTCCAACATATAATTTAATTGTGGTCCAAACCGGACCATACCTTGATATCGCTATAATAGCAGAGCAAATCTTTTCTTATATCCTTATTTTGCCTAAGAAGAGATGCCGGGAAAAGAACTCGACAAATGCGACCCATGGTGGAGGGTATATAAGATTCGGCCCGGCCGAACTTAGCACGCTTTTACTTGTTTATAATATACTCATCCCAGCCCATATTTTGATAAAGCTTTAAATGTTAGATCGATCGACAGATTAAACATCTTAAGTCTATAAAATGCGAATATAGTCCATATCGGTCTAACTTTAGGTGTAGGTCTCTTTCGTTCCAATTTGTCTAAAATTTCACAAATAGAGATTTTTGCATCATCTTTAGCGGAGTCCAGTTGGAATTTAGAATAGATAGACTCCGATTTGGGGATATGAGATATTTTCGAGTTTCTGTTTGTGTTTTTTGCAATAAAATGTTGTGTTCTGCCAGGGTTCTATATTCATACGCATCAGAATAACACTAGTTGAAAGTCGGCTAGGATGTACAGTCATTTAAAACTTTAATTCAAATACAAACAAGGGGACAAATAAACAGGAATGTGGAAACTTATGAAATTTAGTAAATACAAGTAAAAGCGTGCTAAGTTCGGCCGGGCCGTATCTTATATACCCTCCACCATGGATCGCATTTGTCGACGAAAAATTAATTTTACCCATTTGTGGTACGCCATTTACTAGGCAATTTTCGATCGCCAAATTCTGGGAAATGAAAACAGCCGGGAAGAGAAAATCCTTATTTACCATAATGGTAGAAATAAAATGTCGCTTAAATTGATGCTCCCATCTCCAAGATATTGCGTTTTTCGAAATTGAGGTAAGGTCCGGGTAACCAAACTTTTTATTCTGAGAATAAATTGGCTCTTACATTTTTGAATCTGCAGGTAACAGAGAAACTAAATTTTTGTTGTTTGTTTTTATATACATACGAATCGGGCCCGCTAAGTTGTGCCCTCTAATAAATGGCGATCTTTTAGCTATGGTAGTTAAAAAACACATAGAATTCAGAAAAATACATGCATTCTCTACTTGAGTCGATAGTACGGTCCATATAAATTTATGTTTGAAGATTATATCATGCCAGTGTTGATCGTGAATGAGCCTCAAATGGTCCATCCGCTTAGTCCAATTTTGGCATACTCTTTCCAACATTTCGGCCGGTATCTCATGAATCAATGCTTCAATGTTGTCTTCCAATGAGTCAATTGAAGCGGACTTGTCTCTATAGACATGAGCTTTAACACAGCACCACAAAAAATAGTCTAAAGTCGTTAAATCGCACGCTCTAGGCGGTCAATTGACTGGTCCCGAACATGAAATAAAATGTTCACCGAATTCGTCTCTCAATAAGTCCATTGTTACGCGTACTGTGTGGCATGTGGAACCGCCTATTTGAAACCACATATCATGCAAGTCAAGCTCTTGCAGTTTGAGTAAAAAAAAAAAGTTGGATATCATCTCACGGCAGCTCTCACCATTCACAGTCACGCTACGATTGGCATCCTCTTCGAAGAAGTACGGTTCAATGATGCCACCAGCCCATAAACCGCACCAAACTGTGACTTTTTCTGGATGCATTGGTACCTCTTGCAATGCTTCTGGCTGATCATCACTCCAAAACCGAAAATTCAGTTAATTTACGTACTCATTGAGCCATAGACGATTCATGATTAAATTATAGACCAAACTCAAATTGCTTGACATTGAAGCAAAGCACGAAACGTGCGTGAGCTCTTTAAAGCAGTGTTGCTAAAAAGAAAGTAGCTAAAAAATCACCCTTTACAACATAAGGTACACATTCAATAAACCCAACCAATATTCCAAATAACCAATACATGTGTTTACAGAACACTTTAAAGTTTTCTTTATTCAATGAATAACGCTTTGAAAATGTCTTTTTCCATGCCGCATGTGATTAAATTGGTTTCAAGTTTATTTCTATTCAAAGGCAATCCATGCAAATATTTAATAGACTGACATAAAATTTTTTAATGTCTTTATCAATAGTTTCTACACCAAAGAACATGTTATGACAATAAACACCGTATCTAATCTATCAATTAAAAGATCTACACTTGAATTCATGAAAATGTTGATCCATTAAAAATATAAAAAACTAACTTCTTGTATCCTACGTCATTGGGATTATCTATTTTTTTCTCGTGGGCTGATCAGCAACACAAAATAAGTCGAAATCGTAAGAAATTCATTTGAATTCATGCTAAAATTCACACCTCTTCTCTAATTAATTACAACACATTTACGATAAGATGTTTTTATACCATCACTTGGTAAACAGGTCTTTTTTGTGTGTCCGTCAAATTCCAGATCATATTTGTTAGGTACGGATTAACGAATACTGACTCACATGATTTTAAGTTTTTTAATCTTTCATGGATTAAACAAATTTGTTAATGGCATGTTCCAGTTGTTGACTTCTTCATAAGTTATAACATAAGAGAAATCATAATCAACCATATTAAGAGCACAAATGTGATATTATTATCTGGTTCCAAGCAAAAATAACACCAAACGGCCATATAGGCCGACCGGGGCTAAATTATTCGCAAAGCAAATGTCTATGGGAGTGAAGTTCCAATCTGGTATCCACATTTAGCACAGACGTTTTCGGTCCACCCACTGCACACAATTAACACCATGCTGAGTGACCGGGACAAATGATATATCTATGGGGCCGGCCCTTACAAAAACAAAAAAAAAACGCACATCTAGGACAAAATAAGACACCAATGAAAGTCTTTGGTAATAAAGTATATATTTTGCCCTCAAATTTAAATTGCCATCCGCTCACCTGCTTCCCACTATTAACAAAATTTTTAATTTTTTAGAAAGCCACTTTAGGGGTTAGCCCATCTGATAAACAAGGAAAAATTTATATATTTTTTTTTTTTTTGTTTTTTGTGATGACACATTCCAGCTTTATGTGTATAGCGACGACATTTTGAAGACGAAATTTTGTATATCTAAACCGTCGATATTTATTTACATTTAACACTTTCTATCTAACTATAAGAACAAGGTTTTTATACCCACCACCGTAGGATAGGGGGTATATTCGTTTTTTAGTCATTCCGTTTGCAACACATCGGAACATCAATTTCCGACCCTACAAGGTATATATTGTATATTTCGGATCGTCTAAAATTCTAAGATGATTTAACGATGTCTGTCTGTCCGTCCGTCTGTTGTAATCACACAGATAAGTCTTTTTGATGCACGCTGGTTAAGTTCTTGAACGGGCATATGTCCATAAAAACTTTATTTTTCATCCGATTTTGCTGAAAATTGAAACAGTGAGTAGTTTAAGGCTTCCTGACAACTGCCTCAAATATGGTTCGGATCGGAGTATATTTAGATATAGTTGCAATATAGACCGATCTCCTGATAAAGGGTCTGAAGGCCATAAAAGCTTTATTTTTATCCGATTTCGGTGAAATTTGGAATAGTGCGCAGTTTTAAACCCCCAACATCTGACCCAAATATGGCACAGATCGGACTATATTTATATACAGATAAAGGGTCTGAAAACCATAAGAGCTTTATTTATTACCCGATTTCACTCAAAATTTTGCAACATTAAGCTTCCCGACATCTGACCTAAATATGGATTAGTTCGGTCCACATTTAGATATAGCTGCCATATAGACCGATCTCCCGATGAAGGGTCTAAGCTTTATTTTTTATCCGATTTCGCTCAAATTTGAAAAAGTGAGTAATTTTAGGCCTCCCGACATCTGAACCAAATATGGTTCAGATCGGAGTATATTTAGATATAGCTGCCATATAGACCGGTCTGCCGATAAGGGGACATAAAAGCTTTATTTATTATCCGATTTCGCTGAAATTTGAAACTGTGAGTTTTTCTGAGCCTCACGATATCCGACCTTAGTATGGTTCAGATCGGTTTATAATTGGATATATCTGCCAAAAAGACCAATATTTTGTTCTACAAAATTGAATAGTGACATATATATTAGACCACCCAATGTGGTGCCGAATTTGGGTGCTTAAGTTATCCAATTTTCACCGGATGATGACGAAATGGGGTTTACATATATACTACTTGTTTGTTTTTCTTTCTGTAATAGAAACAGAGTACCGTGCGGTCTGCCGCCGGACAATATCCGATTGTATAATATTTATTTACTTTAACTAAATAGTAATAATTTTCCACATTCACTTTGTTTTTACAGATCCTGCCACCTTAAGCATATTTGCCACACGCCCAAATCCCAAGAAGAAAAGAAAAAGTCGTACTGCCTTTACTAATCATCAGATTTTTGAACTGGAGAAACGGTTTCTATACCAAAAATATCTTTCGCCAGCTGACCGTGATGAAATTGCTGCCGGTTTGGGTCTCTCAAATGCACAGGTTAGTCCAAAAAGTTGATTTTCACAATGCTTTCAATACAAACAAACGCTAATGTATGGACCCTGCTCCAAATGGGAATGTATTTTGCTGCCATTGCAGGTGATCACTTGGTTTCAAAACAGACGTGCCAAACTCAAGCGGGACATGGAGGAACTCAAAAAGGATGTTGAAAGTGTGAAACAATTGTCAGCTCATAAAAGTTTCTTAGAAAATGTTAATGATTTAAGTATTTTAAAGACCCGACCAGTCAGCCGACATCACCAGCAGCCCCACCAACACCATACGGAAGTCATCCATTCAGCACCGCCTGCACATGGCAACCTTGGTACATCAGCAGGATCAACATCAGCAGCGACCACAGAACCTTCAGCGACACTGCAGCAACAGCACAGTACCATTCCAATCCGCCTTCCTCTCCCCCATCCAGCACACTACCACACAACTGTCAACACGTGCGATGAAATCGGAGAAGCTCTACAGCCCAACATTACCACAAACACCAGCAGCAGCCCCCATGATGACAGCGACGCGGAACAGCCCCAAGTCAGAGTCATACCACAGCAACAACAGTCACCACATCAAATCCCCCCACGCAACTTGCAAATCAACAATAGTCGAGGCTAAAAAGGATATCAAATTATTGAAATTATGTACTCTCCTACATTATAGTCGGCAGGAAAAGAGTCCCAATTTAGAGAAATTCTGAATTATGATTCCCCAACCGAAATTAGCTTCATTTGAAATTCTCAAATGATGGTAAAAATTACTATGAGAAAAGTATTTGAATACGAAAAGCCTAGCAAAGATTTCCAGAATGTATGGGTTATTCCATAGCAAAATGTAACGTTAGAGGAATGGAATCCCAACCGAAATTAGCTTCATTTGAAATTCTCAAATGATGGTAAAAATTACTATGAGAAAAGTATTTGAATACGAAAAGCCTAGCAAAGATTTCCAGAATGTATGGGTTATTCCATAGCAAAATGTAACGTTAGAGGAATGGAATCCCAAAAAAGTTACCAATTTTGACATAGCAGTTTGTCTGCACAAAAGTCTCTTGTTTGGGCATATTTAAAAACAGTTGAAACTCTCTATAACCAACTATTCTTTGACGAATTGTTCTCCATAACGAATAAAATTGAAGACAAAACTTTTTGCCAGCCATTTTTACCTACTTGAACCTCCCTATAACGAACTTCTCTAAAACGAATATTTCTCAGCAACGATATTTTCTAGTGCGCAAGTTCGCTCTATAACGAATTTATGAAAAACTGTTTTTTTTCTATTGAAACTCGCCCAAAAAGTGAATCGAAACAAGCCATTCAGTGTTGTTCATCAACCCACTTGCAGACAGCCACAAATAAAAATTTCTATAAAATACTCGTAAACACCAAGCAATGCTTTTTGTTTGCTTTGTGTGTCGAAAAACATACAAAACAGTGATGTGTGAGTAATACTACAGTGTAAATGAACTGACAGAAAAATTGCAAACAAACCAGAAAAAATATCACTCGTAAATAAGTTGTTTCATGATCGGCCGAGGGACAAGAAAATGGCAAAACGTTAAGGTGTATCTATTGAAGAATAGGGCTGTATAGTATACAAAGTTGGTGAAGGCCCTAAGAAAATGAAAAATGTGACCTAACAATTCGTCTACTGCACTCTAAAGTAAAAGCCTAGCAGGCAGTTCGGCCGGATTCTGCTAAAATATCGGAGTTATAGACCGAATTAGACCGTACTTGCCGCAGTTGTTAACAGTCATACCAGAACACTATAAACAAAATTTCAGCCAAATCGGAAAAAATCGCGACTTGTAAGGTCTCAAGAAGTCAAATCGGGAGATCGGTTTTTATGGGAGCTATATCATGTTCTTGACCGATTTGAACCGTACTTAGGCAGTCATAACAGAATACCATGTACAAAATTTCACCCAAATCGGATGAAAATTGCTGCTTCCAGGGGCACAAGAGGACAAATCGAGATATCGGTTTATATGGGATCAATATCAGTTTATACACAGATTGTAGGAAGTCAAAATAGAACACTATGACTTCCAGGGGTTTATATGGGAGCTATATCCAAATGGCCCATTTGCAATCCCCAACAACCTACATCAATATAAAGTATCTGTGCAAAATTTCAAGCGGCTAGCTCAACGCGTTCGACCGCTATCGTGATTTCGACAGACGGACGGACGGATATGGCTAGTCCGAATCAGAATTTCGAGACGATCAAGAATATATATACTTTTTGGGTTCCTAGATCAATATTTCGAGGTGTTACAAACGATATGACTTGATTGGTATACCCCCATCCTATGTTGGTGGGTATAAAAACGGAAACGTCATCTGTACCCAGTACATTTTTGAATGCCTGAGTATTCATGTACTCATGTTTGATTGTTTATTTTTGCACATAGGTCACATTAAACCTAAATTATGTCAGTTTCTCTATAATTTAGTATTTCGTCGGTCCCCAACTGCAACTTTATAGAGAAGTTTGACTATTCTATGTGCCAAATGTCATGCAATTCAAATATTTTGTATTATAATGGAAAGATTAATGACAATTACATATGTGTGAAACAAAATACCTGACAAATAAGCACCACCGCTTGGGTGGGATAATTTTAACCGATAGTCCATATTTTAAATGATTACGAAAAATATTTGGAATTCAATGTGGTTAAAGACGATTTAATTTGGCTAAAATAGCAGAGCGAAATGTTTGCTAAGACAACAGTCCCAATGCTTGCAAATAAAGCAGTCATATCTGCTACCCCTTTTTCTGCGGGCACATATTGCTTCAGCTAACCTTAGGTTAGGTTGAAAAGAAGGTGCGAATATGCATCTGCCCCTTTCTACTATGGACATACACCTTAGCCAATAATCGGTTTGTTGTGCGCTTAGTTAGCATGTCCGCCTACGCAGCTGAACGCCCGGGTTCGAATCCTGGCGAGACTATCAGAAAAAACTTTGTTCAGGGGTGAGCTTTTGTGAGCTACTATGCCATGAAAAAACTTCTCTCCAAAGAGGTGTCGCACTGCGGCACGCTGTTCGGACTCGGCTATAAAAAGGAGGCCCCTTATCATTGACTTTAACTTGAATTGGACTGCAATCATTGATATATGAGAAGTTAGCCCCTGTTTTTTAGTGGAGTGTTCATGGGAAAAATTTGCAATTTTATCGACTGTTTCGCTGTTCCATAGTGTTACATGAGCCCGCGCTCTTAAATCGGACTGCGTCGACCCGAAAGGCTTCGGGTTAACCAAGCTATGGCCCGGCACCCAAACGAGAACAAGATCATTTGAAAAGATTTTCCTTAATGGACACGTAGAGATTTGTGAGACATTCACCCATAAAAAACATCTCCGCAAAGAATTTCGCTTTGCATCTCCCGTTCGAAGTCGAAT
Source organism: Stomoxys calcitrans (assembly GCF_963082655.1). Taxonomy (NCBI): domain Eukaryota; kingdom Metazoa; phylum Arthropoda; class Insecta; order Diptera; family Muscidae; genus Stomoxys; species Stomoxys calcitrans. The sequence goes on from NC_081553.1 coordinate 1,721,038, forward strand.
ATAAATACATATATATAAATTGGAGAAGAGTTCTCGTTGTTCTCTAATGGAATGCCTTTTAGGAAATTGTAAATATCTATTTATGAACTTGGATGGATGTGAGATTTCGACACACGGACAGACAGGGAAAGGTCTACTTAAAATGGCAAGACCATCAGAAGTATTTGGGAGTTGCCTCCACAATCTAACGCGCATAACTTGAGCTAAAACGCGTTAGATTGTGGATATATACATATATATTTACCTCATAGTAATTAGAATTTCGTCATTATCACATTGTTGTAAAGATATTGAATTCACACACAAGCATCTATGTATAAAAAAATACAAATTGTTGTAACTGTATACTTACTGTTTCCTTCTACCCTTTTAAATTTAGCAAACCTCTTCTACAAATATAGCATAACAGTACAGAACTATGTGTATATTTTTATCCAAAAATCGAAATCCAATTAAATCGCATTATTGAAAAATAAAAATGATTTACGACTTCTCAATAAATAAATTACAATGTCATATATGAATGTTTTTGTTTTGTCTTTAAGTGGTATGAATAGTAAGAGTGAAGAATTTTCAATATTTAGCACCTAAATCTTGTAGATTTAGTGCCTACATATATAATACCCGAATTAAATTAAACGACCAAAACAGGGAATTAGGGTGTGGGAACTAACTTCAACAAGTAAAAGCCTGATAAGTTTGGCCGGGTCGAAACTTATATACCCCCCGCCATGGATTACATTTGTCAACTTCTTTGGCCCATATGGCCAAATCGGATATGAATAGCGCCCTATAGTGGCTCAAGAATTAAAATTGGGAGATCTGGGGCCGAATTATAGCATACGTGATACAGTGCGCTTTCGAATCAAATTTCATCTCGTATTTAATGGAAGTTATACCATTTTATACACATTTAAATTTAAAAATTTTTATAAATAATTTACACATTCGCGTTCCTAAATTTCAAAATTTATTTTCCAATAAAGAAATGCATAATTCACAATAAATAGATTTCGAACGATTTTACACATTCAGGTATGCGGTAATTCTGGTCCAATTTATTTGGGAGCTACATATATCAGGTTATAGCCATACAAGATTCAGGCCATACAAGAAGTAGTTGTGGAAAACTTCAGCCAAATGGGATAAGAATTGCGGACTCTAGAGGCTGAAGGAGTCAAGATCCGAGATCGGTTTATAGGGGAGCCATATCAGGTTATGAACCGATTTGAACCATACTTCGCACTGTTGTTGATGGCCAAACCAAAACACTTCGTGCAAAATCGGATAATAATTGCGCCCTCAAGCGGCTCAAGAGACAGAGTTGACAGAGTTGTTGAAAGTCAAAATAAAACACTTGGTGCAAAATTTCAGCCAAATCGGATAAGAATTGCGCCCTCTAGAGGATCAAGAAGTCAGGATCCGAAATCAGTTTCTATGGGCGCTATTTCACGTTATTAACCGATTTGGGTCATACTTTGCAGGGTTGTTGGAAGTCAAAATAAAACAGTTGGTGCAAAATTTCAGCCAAATAGGATAAGAATTGCGCCCTCTAGAGGATCAAGAAGTCAAGATCCGAGATCATTTTATATGGGCGCTATACCAAAATATAGACCGATTTGGCCCATTTACAATCCCAACCGACCTGCACTAATAAGAAGTATTTGTGCAAAATTGCAAGTACCTGTCTTAACTCTTTCAAAAGTTTGCATAATTTCGACAGACAGACGGACGAACATGGTTAAATCGACTAAGAATGTCAAGACGTTCATATTCTTGATCGTATATATACTTTGTTGGGCCTCAGTATTTAGATGTGTTACAAACGGAACGACGAAATAAGTACACCCCATCCTATGGAGTAGGGTATAACAAATATCAGATGGATTCGAGCATATCAATAGGTTTAGATCTTAGTTAGTTTGAAATTTAAGTTAGAGCCGGGCGAATCTTATATACTCTTCACCATACCAATTTAGTTTGTTCATAATATAGCATTATAAGGTTATAGATCGAATTGGACCATGCTTATCATAGATGTTGAAAGTCAAAACAAACATATTGCAAAAGTTTAGCCAAATTGCATAAGAATTGCGCCCTTAACATGTTCAGGAGGTCCAATCGGAAGATTGGCGAATCTTCTATAAGCTTTGTCTACCCCGTCTTATCGCGCGCCTACGACCCAAGACCCACAATTTCATGACTCTAGCTTTAGCTAGAGTCAATTGCCAATTTCATGACTCAGCCAGCCAATCAGTCAATCACGTGTCTCTTTTATATAGAGATAAAATTTCATCAAAATCGGACAACGGAATCGAGGGTCAGGCGTAATGGGTTACAATTTTGTTTTTAAAAATATTTATTGAAATTTGCCTATAAAAAATAATTTAGGAAAATGTTGTTTGGGACAGATAAGCATAAGACAAAAAGATTTTAAAAATGTTTGTGCATAATTTAAATTTTGGCCAACTCGTAGACAACAAACTTTAACTGTTCTTTTTAATTGACCTGAAAATCCGGCAGATATCCAAGGGCCAAAAGGGGGTACACAACCCTTTCTTGTGGTCATTGAGCTCTAACCACAATCGTCCTATTTGAGTTATTTGTTAGCATTCACTTGATAGCTATCTACGGCTACAAAGACCTTATGAAAACTATTTAAACCTGCTATCTTGTTGGTTTTGCGGGTTGTTGTTGCTGTAGCCACTTTTTCATGTGAAGGTGGCGATCCTCGTCAGGCTCCTGTAGGTGAGCAAGCTCGTTCCTGTCCAAAGTAGCGATCGCCGCGGGAACAGGGTGGCCATTGGTTATTTGAAGTCGCCAATAACCAGCCTTGTCATGTCGAGCATCATAGGCACTCAGTATTTGTGCAGGAGTCGGTGCCGCCCGGCCTCTCACTGAGACTTTCCTCTCGATACCGCTGATTGTCGACAACTGCCGTTGCAGCTATTCCATTCGGAGCATTCCACTATCCGCAACCTGTGGACGCGCCCGGTAGCTCGCAGCCTAAGCTTCTCGTGACAGCAATGTACACCACACAAATCGTGCCTCAATGTTCCAGCCACTTTTATGGGTATAGCCTCTGGAACTAATTGGTATTTTGAACATTTTTAAATATGTGTTTTCTTGACACTCAAAAATTCATAAACTTATTTTTTCTTGCTCTGATTGGTCAAAACAAATTTTACGTAAATTTAAAATGTCGAATTTTCTTCGCCCTGTTTACAAATTTTGACATATCCAATTCCCAAAAAAGATGCTTTGTTGTAGCAATTCGCCGATGCGGCCACTTTATTATATACGACTTGGTAGAATATTATCATATGAAATTTTGTCATTATAAACAAGTAAGAGCGCGCTAAGTTCGACCGAGCCGAATCTTATATACCCTCCACCATGGATCGCATTTGTCAAGTTCTATACTCAGTATCTCTTTTTAGACAAACAAAGAATATTGATTGAAAGTCATAACAAAACACCTCATGTAAAATTTCAGCCTAATCGGATGAGAATTGCGCCCTCTAGAGGCTCAAGAAGTCAAGACCAAGATCGGTTTATATGGCAGCTATATCAAAACATGGCAATGGATTCAGCCCATTTACAATCCCAACTGTCTGAGAAAAAAACTGCAAGTCAAAATCTGTTGGCTCGATTTTCACCGTAGACGTATGGTTTAGTGGACTTTTTTGCTTAGTACAATCCCAAGAATTAGAAACGCGGAGTGCTCCTTAAGCAATCTGTGAAAATTTTAAAAACAATCTGTTCAGCCGTTGTTGAGTTTTACGTAACAAACAAATTTACAAACCCACACACGAATAAACCCAACACAAATCCATTTTTAATTACATGGAAGATCTTTGTATATAACCGGTAAGCGGAACAAAATTTTTAGAAATAATCACACTAGTAATTTTTACCGGTTTGGTCTAACTAGGCATAAAAGACATCTAAATATTTTCTTTTAAGTCAAATAATATAGTTTTTGCCGAAAGAGAGGATTTTAAGAATTGGTTTACACACAAACCCAAAATGCTTGTAATGCCTCACCAACGCTCTCCTATTTATGTCCTTCCCATTGAACAAGAAAATATTGTCCATTTTCAGAAAAAGCGCCACCTACAGTGTGGAGTAACGTCAATAAAGCAACGGTGGAATGCTGACTAATGCAGAGATGTTACCATGGGTTGATGCCTTGGCTAAAGCTGCATCTAGTGTTGCCATACTCCAAAATGCGATTGACGAGAACAACAACTATCGAAATGTAGATAGAGCCCACGGCTTTCAAACCGGAAATGCATGAAATGCTAAATAAATGAATTTTTATTTCAAATCAATGTTTAACTTGTACAACATATATTACAAAGATAAAGAAGTCCTTATTTCTAATTTTATTATTTGTTTAATCTTTATATTAAATAGATAAAGAAGTCCTTATTTCTAATTTTATTAATTGTTTAATCTTATTTGAATAACATATTGCATTGAGTGTTGGCAAAATTAGGAATATTGGAATTATGAATTAGTTTTTCGGTTTGGTATTTTAACATGTCAACTCCGATGGTACAATGAAAGCAAATAATTTTCAATGACATAGTTTTTTCATGCAAGACCATTCTAGTATCAATATTGGCACAACGAAAATTTCTTGTAAGCCAAATTGTATTGTAGAATATGTATTTCACAATTTTGTGACCATTGTTGTTTGACTGAAAAGATGAGGAAACTTTTTACCCATGCCCCTACGACTTCTTGACACAATGTCAACAACAGTTTTATTTGCTGTTGTTAAGGTTCATCGGGTCGTACTTACATCCAATAATCTGAACAAAATGTCAATTAAAGTTTTAAGTTGTTGTGGAAGTGCATTCGTTTTCCCCTTTCCCCAGCACTTTGTTTAAACATTCCAATTTCTACCGCAACTAGCCAATCAGATGTTGGATCAAATAATGATTCCTTAATAGTGTCATTATTTCTTTTTGTTCTCCCCACAAAATTGACATCAACTCTATCTCAAGTGGCTGGCTGCTCAAGTTGCTCCATTAACACTTCTCCACTTCTTTGTACGCTTGGTTTAGTGAAGCAGAGAAGGGTTGTCTCCAACGCCGATCAACTTGTGGCACTTTAAAGAAAGCGGAGTAATGACCCCGACAAAATTCCTCAGAATAACATGGGAATATTTTGTAGTCAGCATATTACATACCATATTAATTCTTCTTCACTTCAAATATCACTGATATGTTCCATTTCCTTAAACATCATCATTAATTCCAAATTACATTTGGCGTGAAATGATTTAATTGATTTTGTTTCTAATTGAAAAACATAGTAAAGTTTCCTTTTTTTGTACGAAAACAGGAACAAATTATTACCATGTAAACTACTTAGTTTTTTTTATTGAAATTGCTTTTTGCCACTTACGTCCTGTTAGTTGGGATAAATTTTTTACCGTTGACCTTGTGTGTAATACAAACTATGTTCAAAATGTATGATTTTAAAAAAGAACTCTTGTGAGTCCATTTGCCACGAAAAATGAGTTTGCTCATATCAGCAAAAACTGTCTGCTAATTTTTAATTAAAAAACTCTAAACTTTGAAGGAAACAGTTTCATATTAATAAAATATCGTATTAATGTACGTTTTTGCTTAAAAGTATAAATATGACTTTAGTAGATTTTTTTGTCGGCATTTATTAGAAATCGTAAAAACTTTATTAAATTTTGTAAAATTCTATTCTGAAAACATTTCTACGAGGTCTGCTATACATACTTTATACGTAGCAGAATAGTACGAATACGACCATCATTTGTGTAGTTTACAGTGACTCGAAAAAATGAATTTGGTAACTCGGGGACATGTTGGTGCGATTATTTTTCACAATTTTCGATGTGGACTATCACGACAAGAGTGCTTTGATGAACTTAATCTTTGTATGGCGATGAAGCATCATAGTTTAGCACTGTGAAAAATTGGTTTCAATCGTGACCTTTGCTCCCTCAGAGATGAATTTCCAGATTGTCCTCCAAAAACGACCGTTTTACCAGAGAACATCGATGCTGTGCGTGTACTTATTTTGGAAGATCATAATGTGACATACCGTGAGATAGAGGCGTTCTTGGCCATTTCTCCCTCTAGCATACATTTGATATAAGCACTTGGCCGTAAAAAAGTTTTGTTCTCATTGAATCCCTCACTATTTGGCGAACGTGTCGATTTGTGCAAAGGAATGTTGAAAAATATAATCTTCAAAGCTTCAAGAGACTTTTAAAAGATCGTCATGGATTTATGCATATGAGCCCGAAACAAAACAACAATCGACCGTGCTGGTCTTCAAAGACAAGCAAAGTCCATCGAAAGTTGTTTGTGGAAGAAGCATTTCGAAGCAAATGGTCGCCTGTTTCTTCGGCAATGCTGGCCATGAGGCGTTTTTTCTGCTGAGCAACATAGGAAAACAGAGCTGCCCAATTTTGCAGGAGCGGGAGCGAAATTTTTAGAACCCAGAGCGGAGCGGTCACCATAGCGCATAGGTTAGCATGTCCGCCGATAATGCTGAACGCCAGTGTTCGAATCCTGGCGAGACCATCAGAAAAAATTTTCAGCGGTGGTTTACCCCTCCTAATGCTGCCAACATTTGTCAGGTACTATGTCATGTAAAACTTCTCTCCAAAGAGGTTTCGCACTGTGGCACGCCGTTCGGACTCCACTACAAAAAGGTGGCCCCTTATCATTGAGTTTAAACTTGAGCCGGACTGCACTCATTGATATGTGCGAAGTTTGCCCCTGTTCCTTAGTGTTCATGGTCAAAATTTGCAATTTGGAGCGGAGCGGTTTCCATTCTCAAGCACCGCTGCGCGCTGACAAAATAATAAAACACGTTTAAATACATATATCTTTATATTACTTATCCATTGAAATATTGACCTGAGACCCTATAACGTATATACACATGTCTTGTCTTGACATTCTGAGTCGATCAAGCCATGTCCGTCGAAATCAAGATAGCATTCAAACGAAGATATCCGCTTGAAGTTTTGCACTATTAATTCCTATCGATGTAGGTCGTTGGGGATTGCAAATGAGCGATATCGGTTCAGATTAAGATATAGCCCTCATACAAACCAATACCCGGATTTGACTTTTTGAGCACCTAGAAATCTCATTTTTCATCCAATTTGATTGAAAATGGGACAAGGACTTCTGTTTTGACTCCCAAAACCTTTGCCGAGTATGACCCCTCATATAAACCGATACCCGGATTTGACTTCTTGAGCCTTAGAAGCCGCAATTTCCAACTTATTTAGATGAAACCTGACACAAAGACTTCTGCTATGACTTCCAGCGTCCGTGCCAAGTATGATCCGAATCGGTCTAAATGCTGATACAGGCCCCTTTATGACTGCTTGAGACCATAGCAGCCGCAACTAAGTTAATAAAGGCAAATTTTTGACGGAATCCCTGGGGCTTGGTTCCCAAGATTCAGTCCGGTCGAAACCGGTAAGGGGATGACAACCGCTGAAAATTTTTTTCTGATGTTCACTCCGCGATTTGAACCCAGGCGTTCGTCGCCATAGGCGGATATGCGCACCTCTGCACCGCGGTGGCCCCCAACAAAGTAGACACAACAAAGCATATTATATTTATATTTATTCTTGGTCGTCTTTCCATTACAGTCATCTTCGTCCGTCTATCCACCTGTCCGTCCGTCTGTCGAAAGCACGCTACTTTTCGAATGAGTAAGGCAAGGGGCTTGATTTATTTAAATTTTACACAAGTACATTCTATAAGTGTAGTTCGGTTGGGACTGCATAGCTCTCGTTTCGATATAGCTCCTATATAAACCGATCTGACTTGAGCCTGTAGAGGTCGCAATTACTATCCAATTTGGCTGAAATTTGAAGTTGAAATGTTTCGACTCTCAGGATTCACGCTTATTATGATACAAATCGCTAATAGACAATAACTTGATGCAGCTCCCATATAAACTAATCGGCCGAATTGGCTTCTTAAGCCTCAAGAGGGCGTAATAATTAGCTTATTTAGATGACATTTTTAACATGGTTTTTTTATGATTTTCGACGGCGATCAATATCGGTTTCTTTCTTGCTATAGCTCTTATGTATTTAAAACCCGTAAGGAAGGGCAAAAGTCGGGCGGTGCCGACTGTATAATGCCCTAGGAAGGATTTCCTTATTGAGAGTCATAAGAAAATCCTTCCTGCAAAATCGACAGAATCGGATAACAAATGATAACTTTTTTGCAATATTTCTTAAAATCAGACGAACATATATATAAGAGCTATATCTTAATCTGAACCGAATTGGAGCAAACTCCTCAGATACTGTGGTAGTCATCGAGGAAAGCGTTTTGCAAAATTTTGGCAAGATGGATCAATATTTGCGCTTGCTGTGACTCTTGAAGTTAAAATCGGGCGATATACATATATACATAAATGAGAGCTATATCTAAATCTGAACCGATTTCCACGAAATTCACCAGTAAAATTGAGAGTCAAGAGAAAATCCCTCCTGCCGAATTTCGAGAAAATCGGTTAACAAAAGACCATTTTATTCCAATATTACTGGAAATCGGACGAACATATATTGGTAGCTATAGCCAGATCTGAACCGATTTTTACCAATTTCAATAGCTTTCGTCTCTAGGCCGAAAAATATGCCTGTACCAAATTTGAAGTCGATCGGATGAAAACTGCGACCTGTGCTTTGTACACAAATTAACAAGAACAGACGGACGGACCCATCGATAGACAGACGGACATAGCTAAATCGAAACAGAAAGTGATTCTGAGTCAATCGGTATAATTATCAATGGGTCTATCTCTCTTCCTTTAGGGTGTTACAAACAAGTAGCAAACTTCATGGATTATTTTTCAAATTTGGTTAGGAACTGCTTCCGATTCAATTCTGAATTTAATTTAAATCCGATAAGAATTGCGCTCTGTAGGGGCTCATAAAGTACAATCGGTTTACATGGGAGCTATATCAATTTATGGACCGATTCAGATTATACTTGACAATAATGTTGATGGTCATAAAATAAACCAATATGCAAATTTCAGCCAAATCTGATAATAACTGCGCCCTCTACGGGCTTAAGAAGTCATCTCAGGAGATCGGTTTATATGGGTGCTATATGTTGCGCCCGGATCAAGCCCATTTATTATCGACCTACATAGATAAAATCGATTAGCTATATTAGATTATTATTGAATATTGTTAGATGTTGCAAACGTTATGGCAAAATGAGTATACCACTTGTCTAATGACAGTGGGCATAAAAAGGAAAAAATATATAGCGAATATAAATATAAAGAAGCGGGAGCGGAGCGGAAAAAATGTGTTTGTTGGAAGTCTTTGGAGATATTCGAAAAACGATCAAGAGAAGACGAATCTTTGTTCACACATCGGCTCAAACGTCGAATTGATGGTTAATTCACCGTACAACACTGACTTGGCATCCAATGACTTTGAGGCTACAATCAACATTTTGCCATCTGAAGTGCACAATTCTTGCTGCTTTAGCAAAAAAAGGTACTGTTCCATTTTCAGTAGAATTTTTGTCTTTACAGCAAACCTTGTTGCCGGTAATTTTTTAATAAAAAAATTCTCTGAGTTTAGTAGTTAGCTGTCCAATTTACAAAAACACATAAATATTCAAACTTACTCGACTCAAGGTAATTTTACCGACAATTTAAATTTAATTTCATTAAAGTTGACAATTGGTAAATCTTTACACACGAGTCGCTTTAAAGAGGTGTTCATTAGCTTGACAAATGAAAAGTTGCTTCAGTCCTTAGCATCGACACCATCACCTTCAGAGCTTAAGTCACCTATTAAATTGTTTACAACAAATCTTCCACAACTTTAAACTGCAGCGAGAACTTCATGCCGTAGTTATTGGACGCATTCATAGCAAACCTCAAAGGCAATTAAAGTTTTCCTTACAATTTCCATAACAATCTCCATTTAGGGCCAGCAATTCACATGTGTTCCTCATCGTGTTGTTGTTTTGGGGGTTATAAGGGGAAACGCTCGGCATCGGCAGCAAAAGAAGACATCAAATTAAACAAATATTGGGGTTATGGATGAGCTTGCCCGAATGACTGATGGATGATGTGGCGACCACCCACATGGTGTGCCGAAGATCATCATCCTCATCGCACAGCACAACCAAATTCGGAAAGCCATAGGAGAACATAAATTAAATTCAGACGTACTCATCATGCTCGTCACACTCGTACATAAATAATGGCGAACCACACACACCTGATGGATTCCCGATTCTGAATTTCCTCGTTGCGAGAATTGACGCACGCACGGTAGGAACTATTACGAATCTCTAGCGATGATAATGGCCTGTTTCATTCCATCGTAAAAATTAAAATATCAGCTCGGTTTAACAACATCAATAACATCGCAGCATAATTAAATTCTGTGGAATTTAAAGCAAAACAAAAATAACGTGTCCGAAGCTATGTAAAATGTAGCATTCACCAACGTCACCGTTTATTCCCTTTTTGAACAATCGTTCATTTGAGTGTTTGCTCCTTCCTTGAAGGACTCTCCACATGGTCGATGGTTGTGAAAGAGAAAGGTAGAGAGTGTGAGTGTTTTTCTTTGAATAGTGCTAGAGGTGGTGGTTCTCTTGAGTGCTTTCATGGTCGTGAGTTTTTTTGTGGCAGAAAAAAAAACGTTTTCTATAATTTCATTGGTAAACCTTTGTCGCAAGAGAGATAATTGAAAATGTAAATAAAAGTAATAACTACAGTCACAATTTCCCACATTTTAACCACGATTATTTGTAACGTCTATTTTTTGTTACATTTAAATATTTATTGAATTATTGTAAAAGTTTCATACGAATAGCATAATCTTTAACTTCCGCTGCGGATGAGGGTACCGAATGTTCTGCATATAAGATAGTTGTGGGTTGTACACCGAAGAATTTGTTCACCGGGATTTGAACACAGGCATTCGGCGTCAAAGGCGGACATGCTAACCTCTGCCTTCAAATTCGGTTCCGTTTTTACGCTAAACTAAAATTTTTGCTTTTATGTCAGATATACAAAACTAGCTTTCGTTAGTAAAAAGGACATACAGAACCGGTGGATTGGTTCAGTATTATATTTTTATTGACGTAGAGGAGCTTCTTTCGGTACTGTTGATATTTCCATGCAAAATTTTTTTCTCATTGTGCGTCTTTAAAATAATTCCTCTCTCCTATTAGAACCAATTAATTTTGTTTTAGGACTCATCTCCACATTTTTTTATTGCTCTAGTTTTTTTTGCATCTTTGCGCGCTTTAATGTTGTAAAATTTGCGTAGGACTCCCCGAATTGTTGTGTAGAATATTTTTCATTGATGACCTTAAATTGACAAACCAAATAAGTTGCCTTCGACGATATTTTGACCTTGATTTTTGTCTTCAACAGGTTAGGTATGGTTTATTTGACAGTCTGCTATTATACTCACTTAGACGTTTTCGTTCATTGTGATACCACGGAACCGGAAAAGGAAGATGCCTTCTAGTTCCTACCGTTAAAACATCTCTGAAGTCATAGTTTGAAACCTTCAGTTTGTCAGCATGTGTATGTTCACAATCCTCCTTGTTGACCATCTATCATCCGTTGCCTTACGGCCTGATCCCGAAGACTTAGCTTACATGTTGCTAGAGGCATACCCACAGATTTCAGTTTCCCTGGAATGTGTAATGTAGTTCCTAGTCTGCCCTACAATAAATTTTCTAACGCGTTAAGAGGTCAACTACGAGAGTCGACGGTGGTTTTTGAACTCAGAACTATGTTCCCCATCGATTTATTGGCTGCCTGGCTGTCAGAGAAGATATTTAAGCCTCCAACTTTTGCCAATAGTTCTTCCGCAGGTATATACGGCATGACTTCCCTTTCTTTCCAAAATGTATGAATTGAAGTTCAATTTTCTGTCCTGCATAAGACCCAGGCATTTTGCGTTATAAGTAAATGGAGACAGGTGGCACTATAGGTAACTTGTATCTTCTGCTGAAAAGAAAAACTTCTGTCTCACACGGAGTAACGCCTAGACCACTTTCGGTAGCCCACTTGGCTCTCGCATTTGAAGTTTTCTGAACATTATCTCTAGGAATGCTGCGAAAATTTCCCCTAACCGCATAACCACCTCATCAGCATTACACCTTTTTTTATTCCAGAGACATTAATACATTCCAAAGGAGACAGTACACCTCCTTGAGGAATTTCTTCGCTGGCCCATCTTTTCAGATTTACTGACCTGCCGCAATCAAGAAAGTTATTGATAAACTTCTTACGGTAGTGTTGATGCCTAGAAACTACAACTTCTTCACGATTGACATCGGTTTTAAATTGTTAAAAGCACCTTCAATGTCAAATAGTGCTACCATTGTGTACTCATTGATAGCACCAGAATTCTCTATGAAGACGACTACATCGTGAAGGGCTGTTTGAGTGGACTTGCCCTTACTATTGGGTTGCCCAAAAAGTAATTGCGGATTTTTCATATAGTCGGCGTTGACAAATTTGTTCACAGCTTGTGACTCTGTAATTGCATTTTTTCTTCTGTCTAAGTTTTATTAAAAATGCATTTACTTTCTTTTAAAAAATCCGCAACTACTTTTTGGGCATACATGCTGTTATCGAGACAGGCGATTTCCAGGCATATTTGCCCTATGATGTATTTCTCTCAACCTCTCTCGATCCTTCAACAGAAATGATGATAGACTAATAGGACGAAAATCGTTGGCCTTCATGTGGAAAGGTTTTCCTGATTTTTTAATGAAAATTACTTTTGCGTCCCTCCATCCCATAGGACACAGCTTGATTGCGCCCTGATTTAAAGAAAACTTTTTATAGCCCAAATAAGGATCGGATATTCTTTAGGCTAGAAGCTTTAGAAGTTCTTTCACGGAGCTGCAGAATTTTTCCCAGGATTTATTTTGAGCCTTTTTCAGCTCGCTTTCGTATTTTTTAGCTTAGCTTTGTAGACGCCCCAATCGTGTGGTGCTCTTGTGGTTTTCGCCTTAGACCAACCAGTTCTGGGGTCCACCTTGGAGGACATGCTGACACAAGTGAGTCATTCAGGGCCTTCGTGATCTGCTTGACTATTATGTATATATCCTCCGCAGTTCCCACTTCCTTTTCTGGCCTAAAAGGGATACTTGTGCAGAATGTGTGCCGAAATCTATCCCAGTCCACCTTTCTTCTGTTTAGACGAGGGACCACTTCTGCAGATATTTTCCCCAAGGCTGAAACTAATATACCGATGAGAGAAGCTGTGGTCATCCAATACTTTCCAGTCGCATATCCTTAACTTCCCGGTAACATCTAGTACCTCCTGAGGTCGGAGATCGGTTTATAACCGCCAGATTGCAATTTATAATATATTCGATAAGCAGTTCACCTTTTTCGTAGATATCCGAACTTTCCTATATCTGGTGATGTGCTTTAGAGTCAGCTTCAATTAAGCAACTTAAGGCTTGAAGGCGGCATATATAGGGAAGCTAGCCAGTAATGAGACTTATGAAGTTCAAGTCCAAGTCTGCCACTGAATGCTTAACGACGGAATAAGAAAAACATGTAGACTACTCTTTGCATGAATAAAGATTCTGTGCATGAATAAAGATTCGGCCGTTGTGGAGAGTTTTCTGCAGAAATTGGACCATAGTTTAACTACTACTAAATTTCCCATGAACATTCCAAAGGATACCTTACTCATGTCTATTAGTGCAGTCCGATGAAAGTTTAAGCTCAACAATAAGAGGCTTCTTGTTTTATGCCGAGTCCGAACGGCGTGACGCATGGCGATACCACTTGGTAGAGAAATGTAAACATGACAGTATACCTCACAAATGTAGCCAGCATTAGTAAGGGGATACCCACCCGGATTTGATCCTACCCGTTTGGCGTCACAGGCGGGCATGAAATCTCGTTAGCCTTGTCTTCTGACTCCGCCAAACGACGAATTCTACACAAGATTCCTTCGATCTTGTAATGATGAGTTCCCTTATGCATCCAGGGGTAGTTGAGTAACCAGCGCACAACCGCTGGCGCGTCTTGAACCCGTTTCGATGACTTTCCTCCCTTGTCATCGTGACAGGGGGATATCCAGTCTCCTGCAATACGCCATAGTTTCTCAGACAAGTGTTCAGAAACAACAGCTGAGTCCTCCAAATCCCAATGCTTCTAAAGACCTTCAGCCACAAATTTTGGAATCCGTAGGATTTAACTCCTTCAGACTTGTTGAGATGTGCGTGACAGCGAGTACGAATACTGCATATCTCCGATAGCCATTAACCTTATCAAATCAACCAATCTTCCAGTCGGTGGTTGAAAGTTTGGGACTAGAATCTCTTAGTATCCCAAGCAAGGATTCAGGATCTGAGGGAATCTTTGGTATCCATCCATATGCCATTGGTCGAGAGGGAATATTTTCCTTCTTCTTTCTTTCTTTCACCAATCTTTTTTAGGGCGCAACGATACATATCAATTGAACGTTGATCTCTGAAAGCAATCGGCCCAGGCAATTCCGCCAGGACCTCGGGATATACTGGTGACAGTCCATTGACTATCCCACTCCCATTGTTCCTAGGTATGCAGCCCCATTCGTCTACTCCTTGTCGACAAGCAAGGTGATACTTCTATCTCCAAGCTGTCCTTATAGACATTAGCAAAGATTCTCAGACCCATATTTCTATTGTTCGACTTACTTATTTTGGTCACCTGCTGGTGACCGCAGCCTTTTAACTGACTGCTTTGCTACTTTCGAATATAGACGTGTATCTTTTGGGGTAGCCTGTGCAACGAACCTCCGAGCCCATCTAAGGGAGCTTCTCTCCTTATCCGTTTTATGATCATTAGCACCAAGCCTCCCAATAAATATTATTTCAACATGTTGCTTTACTATCAACACTCTTGGTCGTACGGTATTAATTTTTCTTACAGTGTAGGCAAGTCATAGTCATGCTAACAAAAAAGGTTCGGTTTTGTCCTCAAGACTAGTCGCCTGGCGGCTCCAGACGCAGCTGCTCCACCAGTCGAAGCCTCCGTAGCAAACAACATGCTACGGCCTGATACCACTACCGTAGCAAACGGATCCATTATAAGCTTACATCCGGCTATAGATCTACGGCTCCACTGAAAACAGACGCAGATATTCGTAGCTATCCTTGAGTGACTTAAAATTTTTCCTACCTATTACGAGTTGGAGAAATGGACAGGGAAATAACGAAACTTCCAATTTTTCGATGAGAGACTTTAAGCATTGACTTTTTGGTAAAATTCCTTTTTATTGCACATATGGTTTTTGGCCACCCAAAGATCTGTTATGACTTTTCTCAAATGCTTTCACTGGCAGCCAAAAATAGTTTTATTTTCAAATGTGTAATTCGATACTTAAGAAAGGATTCACAACACCTTATTTTTTCTAGTACAGACACCTAATTTGGAAGCCGTCCCATTGTAGAACCCTCAAGAAAACGCATAAGCGGCCTGCACACCAAAAGAGCCGCTCCGCTTGTCGCGTCAAATAGAGACATAATAAAAAAAAAAACATCTTACTAACCCTACCACCATTAGCAGCATAGCAAGTAGCTCTTTAGCCATCAATTCGTTGAGGAATTTTGAAAGGCAAGATCCTCTTCCACATGTGACGTGTAGAAGATAAACGATGGAAAAAGCAAATCAAAGATAAACATTGGGCAGCAAGGATTTGTTGCATTACCGCATACACTACTACAGAGCAAGAGCCAATTCCTCACAGGGCCACAAGTAGCTAAACACATGTGCTGCTCCTTTTGTTTTGATTTGAAACTATTTTATGGCCCCATTTAAGATCCCCAAGGAGAATGAGTACTACCAACCGACTGAATGAGTGTCGCACCACTGAAAGTGTGATCCATTTTTGGTCTTGCTATTTTGAATCAATTTCTAATTTTAACCCCTTTAGTGTTGCCCAAGAAGCTGTATGGGCGCAGAGCGTAGCAGGATACCGCCGAACTTTGTTTACTTTAGGAAAATTGGTTTTATTTCTTTGCTCTCGGTTAAGTGAACCAAACTAGAATTCAACTAAAAATCTTTTAAAACAAAAGTATTTACAAACAATGAACGATTGGTGATGGTGTTTTCCGGGGTCGTGTTTATTCAAATCATTTCAAATGTCAATTGTTTTTAAGCGTCCTAAATTTGTCAAATGCCATCCAAGTTCGACTAAGCGCCAAAAATTACAAAAAAAGAAAATTTTCCAATACAATAACAAAAATGCCTACGAGCCTTGTAAAAGCAGATGCTTAAAAATGACAATGTGATGGGCACACGATTCGAATATAAATGGCAATTGTAGCGAGTTATGTCTGGCAAAAAATTAAATTTCTCCTATGCCGGTAGGCCTCGCAGAACGCTTTAGTGTAATATGAACCGATCGTCCTAGTGTTTGAACTGTACACGGTGACTAAAAATATTGTTTTTCATTTCTATATTAGATATCCACCACAGTGCACAGGTCAGCATAGCAGCCCCACCCGCTGGTTATGAGGTGGATGGAATATCTGTTCAGAGCGCCAACGTAATGCACAGGTTATCAGGGGGCATCGATATAGCTGTCATATATAGATATAGACCGCCCGATGTAAACCTGCACCGATTTTTATCAAATTTTATTGCCTTTGTCTTTGGGCTAAAATGGTGATATATGAAAAATTTCGTGACGATTGAGTAACAAATTCCATCGTAAATGGTTCCGTTGCATAGCTAATTCATGAAAGGGCCTAAAATAATCAACTGGATTCCTTAGAAAGTACTACCAATCGCGATCTCCACCTTGATTACAAAAAAAAAAACGACAGAAGGACAATCGGCACCTAATGACAACCACAGTGTTGACGCAGGGAGCAGTTCATGTTTTAGCCCTAAAAGCCCTATTAATGCGTACCTTGTTTAAGAATTTCATTCTATGTCCTCAAATGGAGTTCTCAAAAAGTACTACATCCAACTTTGGACGTCGTCATAAAATTTGGTACGGATCATTATACTACTCATTTGAAGACCTCAGCCGAAGTCCATCGGTTTAGATTCAGGTATTACCAAATTACCCATAAATATAAATGTAGGATATTTTATAGTTAATATCCTTGGTATTTCTTTAATTGTTTGAATTTCCACAATCATACTTTTAGAATGGCCGTGTTATGCGAGGCTCACCCATAGTACTTTAAAAGCAGTGTTTACTCAGATGTTCGAGTCCATAAATGAAAAGAAATGTTTACTCCACAACTCATTGACACTGTGAACAAATAAACTGATTCTCTTGCGATTGACATTTGTAGCCAAAATACTTTCACCCTTCCCACATCGAAAGACGCACAAACTTTAAAATTATAGATGGCAGCCACTATTGCCCATTTCCAAATGATCCAATTACAACCGAGTAATGTGTAGGTAATTGCACCCAATAAACGCCACTGTTCTCCCTCGGCTTGTTGACATTTGGGAGGTCTACTGACGCCGCCACCGATGCCTTGTTTACATGCACACACCAATTGAGGTGACGCCTTTGGCCACTTGTAATTTACGAAAATTTGAATCTTGTATTGCTAGGTCTGCTACTGCTCCCTATTACTGGTCGTTATTTGCGTGCGTCGGTCAAAACTACTGTTTAGGGGCAGTTTGTTTGTTTGTTTTTTTAATAAACAACACGCCTCTTCACAAGGACCAAAAGTCATCTACCAGCCTGTTAAAATTGTCACCATCTATTTTCATGTGCCTTGATGTCCTTTTAACGAATTGGTTGCCAAACAGTCAACTTGAACTGCCAGACCGATATGGCACTCGACAATGTCGTCACACATAAGTATGCCATCTAAGTAGGTATGGTTTGTTGCATGGTTTGTTCCATAGTTTCTCACAAACCAACCCAATTGCAACACTAGATTTGGTTGCCTTTCTATTGGGTGGTCTGATGGGTACTGTGCTAGTGGTAAAATTAAGCCAAGCTTTAAGAGAAACCAACTACAAATGCAAATTTGCCAATGAACATTCCATTAAGGAACATGGACAAACTTCTCATATATCAATGAGTGATGTCCGATTCAAGCTTTTTAAGCTCAATGATAAAGGGTCTCATTTTTATAGCCGAGTCATAACGGCGTGCCGCAGTGAGACACCTCTTTGTGGAGAAGTTTTTACATGACTGCAACACCAAATGGTACAGTACTTCACAAATAACGCCAGCATTAGGAAGCGATAACAACCGCTGAAAATGTTTCAGATGTTCTCGACAGGATTCAAACCCAGGCATTCAGTGTCATAGACGGACACGTTAACCTCTACGCAACGGTGGCCTCCTAAGAGAGACCAACTGCAATTTTTGAATGTGTAGTGCAAAAATTATAATAATAAAAAATTCCTCATTTTTCAAGTTTTTTGCCTGTTAGGGCGAGATCATTAAATTTTTAAAATTTTTGTTTGTTTCTCTTTCGAGACGAGCTCAATGATCGCTAATAAGCAGGGTTGTCAAGCTTAGTTAATGTGGTAATTGTATCAAAGATGCGTTTTCGTAAATAATTCGATTCAAATATAACATACCAACGCTAGGCCCTTGAAGCCATTACACCTAATACGGTTGAAAAGTCTTCTAACCAAAGACGAAACGCATCCTATAGTGGTTGGTGTGTGTTGCTATCTTTGGCTTTACTTTTCCATATGCATCTCCGATCATTGAGCTCGTCTCGAAAGAGAAACAAACAAAAAATAATAAACAATCTAAAAATTATTTATTTTGGAAAAAGGTTAGCAAACCTTTAATTTTAATCCAGTTTTTTATAGAACGGTCTACATGTTCTCTCAAGGGTTATCTTAGGCGTGGGCGGCTTTCTGACACTTCGCCCCAAAATTCTGATATCACAAATACCATATTGTCCCGATCACCCTACGTGTCGGCCCGAGGGGTTTAAACGTTGGCGTCCTTTCAGTTACCTGACTTTAAATATGAAAATCTAATTTATGCTTCGGGCTACGAATCTCAACTTTCTTCAAACCATCTAAGGCACTCACCATTCTTTAAAAAATGACAAAATGGAACTCAATGTAGGGCATTTAAATTTACTATGTTTGCTATTCGCGAAACTTGCTCAGCATTTCTTTTTTCTAAAAATAGTTTTTGATGCAAGAAAATTTTACTCAGATTTTATTTTTATTTTTTATGATTTTACTCAGTAAAATATTCCCCCATTGCTTATGAAAAATTTTTAAAAAAGTATTTTGTTATCACTGTGATTGTTGTAGTGTTTCACAAAGTAACAACCGAAAAGTAAAATCGAAATATAACCCTCATTTAATCGAAACATGAATGTCTTACATAATCATTTGAGTAAACATTGACACCTTTTGCATGGCCCAAGGACTTTTAAGTCTAGACACTTATTGTCTGCCCTGACCACAATAACACTTGAAATCTGATCCTGTTTCTGCTCAAGTGGCATGTTTTGAAATCACTCTGACGCATAAGGACTGATCTTTACTTAAAATTGGCCTAATTGTCGCCACCGCCACTGTTTTGGCTAGACTATGACGGACCACACAACTAGTTGCCCCATCCAAGACATCGATGGCCATGCTCATGTTTGGTACAACATTATTTTTGTTGTAATGAGGTGTGGTTTATGTTGCGGATTTATATTTGTGCTTTGTTTTTTATTTCTGGACTTTGGTGTGATCGCTCATTTTCAGCAATGCGAACGATACTTGTATTTATTTGTATAAGACTACTTTTTATTACCTTCTAACATCGACAGCGATATTCCAATGTTTGGTATTGTTTTTTGGGGTTTTGTTTATAATAGTGTTATTATATTCCTGTTATTGTTCTTCCAACCTATCACTATCAACGAGGAGAGTCTAATAATTATGTTTAACAGCTGTACGGTGGAAATTCCAAATGGGGATGAACGTTCTAAGTCAATAGAACAAAACTCCGAAAGGATTTATACGAGTATTAGTTCTGAGGCCACACATTTTTTAGGCCAATTTTAATATGGCCTAAAAAGGAGACGAAGAGTCCTACTAATCCTATTATAACTGAAATACATATAAGAAATGGGTGAACTGACTTTCGCTGTTTTTTATAGCAACCCAAAAACACCAATCACCTATTTAAATTTGGGGTCATGTACCTAGGGGGCCTAATGGGCATATAGACTGATCGGGATAATATGGGATTTAAATGAAAAGAATTTGAGAGAAGAGTACGAATCTAATATAAAACACCTAAATGAATGTTGTTGTCAGTTTATATGGAGGCTATATATATTTACGAGTATGGTCCTATCCGGGCAGATCTGGCGTTGGATAAAAATTAGGTTTACTACATATACACGTATACAAACTGAACTCATATTGTATACGTGCAGCTGCGTATCATATACTCCTGAAAGTTTGTGTCCGAGATTCATCAAAAAACTGCTAATACCGACAACAACTTAATTGGAATATACCTAGAAAATATGCCAAATTTTTAAAGAACACTCAGCAATTCTTTTTTTGCTTTCTTTTACGAATTTTTACTATAATATTAGCTAAGATTAACATTGATTTATTGATTGATTTTATTGATTTTGTGTGATCGTTTAACATTATTCAGCTTTTATTTAAAGGTGTGAATAACATGGAGCGAAAAATGGATAAAGTACCTATTACGGTTTTTTGCAAAATATTTTGTTTGGGCTTAAAATGGGCAAAAATGGAAATAGCACGTCAATGATTCTTACTTTGTATTTCTTCTTTGTATTTATTTTTAAGTCAGTTTAGAAAATAATTGACGTAATTAATGTTTTTAAAGAAATGTTTAGCAGTAACTCGTTAAGCCCGACCAAGTTTTCTACAGACGAGTTTTTGTGTACTTAAAATTTAAAAAGGATTGCCCCTTTTTCGTTGCCCTTTTATTTAAATAGATTTAAAACAATATTTAAATGGAAATTGATAAAAAGAATAAAATGCCTTATACGGCCCTCTACAAACTGTCAAATATAAAATTGCTTTTTTTTCATGAAAAAAATTTAATTTATACAATTAAATTTATACGAGATTTTCATGCAAGTGATTTCACCATGCAAGCCACTGTTAACGTATTTTTTTACTAATTTTCTCAAAATTATGCTCAACCCTTTCCTCGACAACTATATTTATTACTAATATATTAGATGTTATTAAGATCAGACAAGGGAATCTGGGGTCAGGCATCAATTGTTTTGAAACAAGTAAAAACGCATTAAGTTACGGTTGCCATAAGACCTTAAATCGGGAGATCGATCGATATGAGGGCTTTGTCAAGATATAGTCCAATATACCCATCTTCGAACTTTGCCGCTATGAACAACAAAAATCTGTTTCAGCCCAATATATTAATTTCAAAAGACTAGCATGGTTTCAACAGACAGATGGAAGGATATGGGCAGATCGGCATAGAATTTTTTTTATAGGGTCGGAAAAAAATATTTTGGTATTCGAAATGACAAAATGAGAATAACACATTCCTTCGCTGGTGAGCATAAAAAGCTGCACTGTCTATACCAACCTCGTTGTCATTCATGAAATCACAGTTTTTGGATAATTGGCATGTGTGTGGACGACCACATTAAACTACACTGTAACACACAGATTCAGACATCAATTGTTTTTTTATTTGTTGTGCAAGTATCTGTTTTAGAGCTCACCCACATCCTCCAATATCCGGAGCGAGTGGTTTCCCCTAATGTGGAACAACAAGCCCAAAAGCAACAAAAACATGTATTGCAACTTGTATCGCCAATCTCTACAATTCCCATGTAGGAGGGCCCACCCACCTCGCTGGGTGGGCTCTTGCCATTGGAGCTTTATCAAATTGTTGTTCAAGTTGGGAAAAAACAAATTGTACACTTGCCAACAGCAAAAAACCAAGGCTACATTTGGCATGATTATGAGTATCAACGTCGAGTTTTCATTGAATTTGGGCCCAAATGAAAAAGTCAAAATACGTTTTACAACAACTTAAAGAACATACGGAATACATGGTTTGCTGACCAATATGGAAAACATGTGGTTTCAACAGGATGATGCCACACAGAACACGTTACAATCGATTTATAAAATAGCAATTTTGAGGAGCATGTTATCGCAAACAATGGCCCAGTCGGCCGCCTCGTTTCTGCAATTTGAGGCCTCTAGACTATTTTCTTTGCGACTTTG
The DNA here is from genome assembly GCF_963082655.1 of Stomoxys calcitrans. Lineage (NCBI taxonomy): Eukaryota > Metazoa > Arthropoda > Insecta > Diptera > Muscidae > Stomoxys > Stomoxys calcitrans. The sequence goes on from NC_081553.1 coordinate 1,743,274, forward strand.
TCAAATTAACAGTGGGAGAAAATCGAAAAATACTAAAAAATATGCCGTATGAAATTTGAAATGGTTAGAGCTGAGGTGTTCACAAATTCAAGGCCGTAGGTTGTCCTTATGGCAGGCCCCTAAAGTTGGTCATTTCGGTATTTCAAAAAATTGTTCGGGCTAATAAATCTTTATTCATGGTCTGATTTTCAAATTTTTTTAATGAATAGTGCACGAAAATCCATACAAAAAAGTCAGCTTAAGGTATATTGGTTTCAGAGATATTCGAAACCAGTGTGCAATCTTGACCGAGATCTGCTTCGCATTTTGCAATTTGCGAAGGCATTTATGGTTCGATTTTATTTTTATGCACGATTTGGATTTGTGACAACCTAGGGCCTTGAAATTTTGCACATGATCGCTTACACCTCAGCTCTTACCATTTCAAATTTCAAAGAGATATCTCTACATGGCTTGCGTTTTATTTAAAAAAAAAAAAATTTTGGAAAACCCGATAACTTCATATCAAAATATGCAGCATCTTAACTGATTCTAAACTTCTTAAGCAATTTTCTATATATATATAATTTTCTATAGCAATTTTCTTCAAAAAATCTTACACGGAACATCGCATTTAATTATGATTTGTAGAGCAAAACCCCAAAATGGTCTGGAGTTGTTCAAACTTTAAGTTTACCTCTTACACACGACCCCTAATTTTTTACATATATTCAAAATTTAATTCCAAGTAAAAATGTTATCGATCAACAAAAAAAAAATAATTAGCTAAAATAATTTGTTCTAACTTTAAAGATTTGCCAAAAATAACTGATTTTAAATAGTAGAAACTTTCGAAAGTGTTATTCATTTTTTTAATTAGATCAATTAAAAATTTCAGTCATTATTTACGTAAATAAAAAATCTTTTAGCAGTCAGTTATAAAAAAATTGGATCATTTAATTTCGTAATTAAATCCGATTTTTTTCTTTGTAGGATTTTGAATTGGATACTACTCTATTTCCCCCCAAAGAAGTATCCAATTATTTTCATAGATTATATCTTGCGCCACATTGGATATCGAACAATGTAACCATAGCCTCACTTAAAAGGAAAAGTAAAAAAAAAATGATGAAATCATTATTTGGTAGCACAGTGCAAAAGTTAAATTTAGCAATAAACATGAAGAACGATCGTTTTAACGATTTTATTTGGTAAACAAATGAAAACAAGGAAAAGTACCAACGAACTAAATGAAATCGAATGAATACCCGAAGCCGTTCATGTTCCCTCCCAAAACGAATGATTATTTTTCTTTAAATTAAAAACAAAAGTTGTGTTTAAATGATTTACCAACAAATTAAAACGATACAAATTTTGTGGGTGGCATTTGGTGGTTGTAGGTGGCATGAAGAAGCATTTTATTCGTGTTGAATTTAGCTTGGGCATTTTTTGATTAACCCACTGAGGCACAGGTGGAACCACAAACATATTCTATTGATTGTGTCAAACAGGGGTAATACTCGAAGTGCCAAAAATCTGTGCTTCTATTATTGGAGTTGAGTGGTTTCCGAAAAGGATTGAATCATCTGCAAAAACTTTTGATATGTTTCATAGTTATTCCATTGCGTCCACAATGCGTTGCAAATGCAAATTTGCCCATGAACATTGCAGCGGAGATACTTTAAGTTTAAGTTTAAGTTTTTAAGTTAAAGCTCCTTTTTATTGCCGAGTCCGAACGGCCTGCCGCAGCGCAACACTACTCACTAGAGAAGTTTGCACGGCTGATTACCCAAGGTATCGTCTGCAATAGGAGCGGTTGTTTTCGCCGGTATTTGAATCCGGGTGTTCTTCGTCAAAGGCGAATATGCTAACTTTTGAGCTATGTTGGCCCCAATGGGTTAAAGGCATTTTGTCTGTCATTATCAATGGCTTGCCAACATATTGTTCTCGGACCAGTTATAAAAATATCATTTAATCCAATTCAATTGAGTTTTCGCTTTTTCAATCAATTTGTTGTTTGTATTATGGTTTGAATACAAACTAAACGACGAAGCGACTATCTTCAGCACAACATGACACATGTTTTCCAAAACGAAAAGGCCTTCAATTTGCTCACAATTTACAAATTACTTGAATAAAGTCCCATGCTTTGAGGGAAGGGAAGCATTATTGATATTGAATATTTCATAATTTTCCTATATTATAGAAAATCACTCTTCCACTTGTTTCGCTTTTCGGTTACAGCATGTGTACCAAAAAACAAATTATAACGTACTAGCATTTTTAATGACTATTTCAATGATGTATAATGCCGCCTCGATAGTCCGTCCGTAAGTGTTATAAAAAGTCCATCCACCCATCACATCCACTCGGCCACTTCAACGCATTGAAACATATTCTCCACATCAAGTGCTTTTGCTTCTTTATCGCCTATGACGACTGCCTCCTTTGTGCTGTTCCTAACAATTTCTGCTAGCGAAAGTTGAAATCTTTCAAATAGTTCATTTTTCAAATAATTTGGGGTTCTCAAGCATGAATCGTTTTTATGACAGCAAGCACCTGATTGTTTATAATAAATTGCCTAATTAATATATCTACGTGTATTTCCAAACAAATTAAGCATCAAGGCATAAACGAACCATTTAAGAAACACTCGGTTCCAATTAAGTAGACTCCATTAGGATTTATTATTGCAATGTGTTGCTAAGGTAAACAAATCACCTTATCGCCAAAGTACATTTGAGTTATAAAATTTTTTATTGGAAATGCCCAAAAATAGTAGCACATTATTTATTTATTTTTAAAGAACAATATCGTCGGCTTTTAATAATTGTTCTGTTGACGTATTCAGAGTCTGACGTCCAGTAAGAGTCTGCACGCAAAAAATAATTCATTGGTCATAAAAGGAATTTTCGGCAAGTAAACTTCTTTTGTCGTAAGCAAAGAGAATTTGTCTATGGTAAATTCCAGATACGATTTCGGTTACGGTAAATTCGTGGATGACTTTAGGACAAACATATGATTGTGTGGCCCAAATAGTCTCTTTTGCTCATTATATATAAAACGTGTTATTTTTTATACCAGAGGTGCGCGTAATGAAAATGAGATTGTATGAGATTAAGCGTTCGTCCATGCGTGCGCTCATTCGTTGCTGTCTCAACAACGACTGAAGCCAAGATAATAAGAATGCGTGTGAATTGATGTGCGATGCTAGAGTAAAGAACATTTTAGTTTAGTGCAGCCCTATTTTATACCCTCCATTATAGGATGGGGGCATACTAATTACACTACTTCCATGGTGCATAGAATTATGTAAATCTGTTGAAAGTTGTACTGATGGCTTCGAACACTGGACAACGGCTCGCGCTGTTGCTCTTTTTGCCCAGGTTCGAATCCCGGCCAGGCTCTGCCGAATTTGTTCATTTTCAAGTTTTTTGCCTGTTAGGGTGAAGATCATTAAATTTGACAATTTTTGCTTGTTTTTCTTTCAAGATGAGCTCAATGATCAGAGATTTTCTTTGCAAAAGGAAAATGAAAGCCAGAGATCGCAACGCACATCAGCCACTTTAGTACACGTTTCGTCTTTGGTTAGAAGACTTTTCAACCAAGCTCTCAAGCCCATAAAAGCCCTAATTAGTTTCCGATTTCGCTGAAACTAAAATGTTTATTATTTTAAATCCTCCGATATCTGACAAGAATATGATTCAGACGAACTACATTTAGATGTTGAGAGATTCTGAATTTTTATTGTTCATAGATGAGAAAAATCAAAAAACTAAAATAATCTGTGGAGAGATTTTTAAATAAATCCGCTTTGAAAATTCGCGCACACGAAGTACGATAACATTTTTTGTTTGAAAACGAACACTCAAATTGAAAACAAGTAAGGGCGTGCCAAGTTCGGCCAGGCCGAATCTTATATACGCTCCACCATGGATCGCATTTGTCGCGAGATCTATGCGCGGTATCTCTTTTTAGGCAAACAAAGAATATTGAATAAAAACTGTTATGCTATTGGAGCTTTATCAAGTTATTGTCCAATTCGGACCATAAATGAATGCCGAACATTGTAGAAATCATTGTTAAATATTTCAGTTCATTCGGATAAGAATTGCGCCTTGTAGGGGCTCAAAAAGCAAAATCGGGAGATTGGTTTATATGGGAGCTGTATCAAACTTATGATCGATTCAGACCATATTAGACACGTATGTTAAAGGTCATGAGAGAAGCCTTTGTACAAAATTTCTGCCAAATCGAATGAGAATTGCGCCCTCTAGAGGTTCAAGAAGTCAAGATTCCAGATCGGTTTATATGGCAGCTATATCAGGTTATGTACCGATTTGCGCCATACTTAACACAGTTATTGGAATTGGTCATAGCAAAACACCTCATGCAAAATTTCAGCCAAATCGGATAATAACTGTGCGCTCTATTGGATCTAAGATCGGTTTCTATGACAGCTATACCAGATTTTGAACCGATTTGATACTAAACACAGTTGTTGGAAGTGATATCAAAACATTACGTGCAAAATTTTAGACAAGAATTTAGCCCTCTAGAGGCTCAAGAAGTCAAGACACAAAATCGGTTTATAGGGCAGCTATCTCAAAACATGGACCGATTTCAACCATACTTAGCACAGTTATTGGAAGTGGTACCGACATATGTGCAAAATATCAGTCAAATCGGATAAGAATTTAGCCCTCTAGAGGCTCAAGAAGTCAAGACCCAAGATCGGTTTATATGGCAGCTATATCAAACCATGGTCCGATTTGGCCCATTTACAATCCCAATCGACCTACACTAATAAAAAGTATTTGTCCAAAATTTCAAGCGGCTAACTTTACTCCTTCGAAAGTTAGCGTGCTTTAGATAGACAGACGGACGGACATGGGTAGATCGACTTAAAATGACATGACGATCGAAAATATATATACGTTATGGGGTCTCCGACGCATATTTCGAGGTGTTACAAACAGAATGACGAAATTAGTATACCCCCGTCCTATGGCGGAGGGTATGAAAATTGTAAAAAAAAGAGGCATGTATTTCAAAAAATTCTTCGAATTAGAAAAAGCATTTTATTTCAATTTGCACTTTCTTCAGCCATTCTTCAGTGTGTGAAAATAGAGATTAAATTATATCGCATGTTATGCCGAACAAACTGATTGTGTATAAAGTGATTGTATGTGCCACACTGCCGTTGAAATATCATTGTTGTTTGACACACAATTGTGAAAGTAATTTCCGCTGTCATTTTGCACTAAATGCAAATTTCTGTTGTGTAAACATAGCGCAGGAATGCGCATCAATGGCAGACAGCATTTTAAGAAGCTTTCTCAGGCGCAGCTATTAAACAGCCATCGAAATATTGAGAGTACATTAACGACTGCAACTGTCAGCATAGTCGAAATGGCAAAGTGTAAACAAACTGCAATAAGCGACTATGGATGGGCCCACTTTTGTTATACCCATTAGGCCAGATACGAAAAGGCCAATATAATTTGGGCCCAAAAGAATTTACCTCAAAATAACTTTTTGATTAAAAATTTAATTCTGATTAATTCATTGAGGGCAAATTTTATAGAGCGTCGCTTACGCAACAGTTGCCTAACTTGGGGTGGCCTGTAACATCTAATAACAAAATGAACTAATGTTTGATGTTTGTTTGATTTTAATGGGTCACCTTATTAAAATCAAACTATGATACAGAGATATGCTGTTGTAAAAAAGTCTTAACTCTACTGTATATGTTACAGATATACATGCAAAAAATATAACGTTTGGAATATCTTTGCGAAAACTAAATTTGTTTTATTGGGGAAGTACTGTTTTTATAGAAACTGTCCAACATTCTCCTCCACCGTTGAACGTTAATCGTGAATTTGGCACATTTTGATGATAAAGTCACTTCGGTTATGATAAAACTTTTAAGAACTTCGTCTGTGGTAAAGGTTTTACGCAAAAATTCAAAACTTCTTTTTAACCCTAAAGTGTTTCGTTTACATCAAATGACAAATTGTTACACGAACAGATTATTCTTTTTGATGCTTTATATCTTGCATCTCTTCCATTTGGCAGAGAGTACAGCTTAAAACCAGTAAGAAAAGGTAAAAGTCGTGCGAACCCGACTATTTAATACCCTACATCTACCCCACAATATTAAATTCGGGCAATATATCTAAATCTGATCCGACCTACAAATACATCCAAGTTTGATGAAACCTCGCAGATATGTTAAGATTAGTAACAAAACAATCCGTGCCAAATTTTGTGTAGATCGGTTACAAATTGCGTTTGTTACAGCCTTATAAGTGTAAATCGGGCGATACATATATATGGGAGCTATTTCCAAATCTGAACCGATTTTGATGAAATCTTGCAAATATGTTAAGATCAGTAACAAAACAATTCGAGCAAAATTTTGTGCAGATTTGTTGCAAATTGTAGTTACTAAGGCCATTTAAGTGCAAATCGGCCTATACATATATATGAAACCTATACCTAAATCTGAACGGATTTTGATAAAATCTTGCAGATATGTTAAGATCAGTAACAAAACAATCGGTTCCAAATTTTGTGCAGATTGGTTGAAAATTATATATATTGCGGTCTTATTAGTGCATATCGATTGTAATGAAATTTTGCATATGTGTTTAGATGGGTAAAAAAATAATGCGTGCCAAATGTTATGAAGATCGGTCGAAATTTGTTGTTACGACGGCCATTTAAGTGCAAATCAGACGATATATATATATGGGAGCTATATCCAAATCTCAACCGATTTTGATGAAATCTTGAAGATATGTTGAATTCAGTAACAAAACAGTCCGTGCCAAATTTTGTGTAGATCGGTTGAAAATTGTAGCTACTACTGCCATATAAGTGCAAATCGGGCGATATATATATATGGAAGCTAAATTTAAATCTGAACCGATTTTGAAAAATTCTGCAAATATGGACTCACAGACGGGCATGATTAAATCGAATCAGAAAGTCGATCGATATACTTATCAATAGGTCCAACTCCTCTCCATTGCAAACAAATGCACAAACTTATAATATAAACCATGTACCATAGTGGTGGTGTAGGGTATAAAGAGACTAATTTTTATTTTTAATGGATAAAGCTCAGTCTGCCAGCAGTCCTTATTGAGAGGGCCGCAATCGTGTGAAACTGGAAAAGTCAAAATTTTTCAAATATTACAATTCTTTAGGTGTAAAAAATGCTCGTATTTTCAATAGGACAGTCAAAAATCGTTGCTACAAACGGTGCCATGCTTGAAGCAACAAGAATTTCTACACCGCATAAATTGTTTGACAATATTTTTCGCCATAAAGAAAAATAATTTCTTTGTACTAGCCACAAATTTTTGTAATTTGATTTAAGCATATTCCCACCATATGTCGTAAAAAGAGTTAACATGGCGAAACCTTCGTTAATGACAAATGAATTATTTTTTTTTTTGCGTGTATTTATCTATTTAAAACTGAAATGTTAAGTATTGGATATCAGGGACATCGAACAAATGTACGATTTAAGGAGCCACAGATGCTTTATTGGAAAATGGCAGCCATAGTTCAATACATCCCAATCTATACCCCACTTGGCGTGGATTTCATTAAGCCTTATTCAACGTTATATGGGATGCAAGACAAAGCGGGTTTAATTCTTCCAAGGCCAATCCTGATGTGTAAAACATGCTTTTGAATGAGTGATACTGAAAGTTCGAATTTTCGAACATATACTTCTACTTTTAATAAACCAAATACCTTCATGTTTATCCATATACTGGATCTCCCGATATGACTTTTTCAACAACTCTATGGGGAAACTCTTATACGATTTGGTAGGATTTGTACTGTTTCTTATGAACATGTCCAGAAATTCTTAACATTTACAACAAGTTTTCGTTTTCTCACTCACACAATCGATAAGGCCACTCTGCACCCGCGACTGCCGAATGAAAGTTAAGAGCAGATAAAAATGCATTTTTGATGAACGGTTCTTCGGTAAAAAAAAATCCATAAAGTGTTTTGTTTAGGGTAAATTCTTATTAAACAAATGTTTATATAACACCAAAAAACAACAGCAACAATCGTAAACAGCAGTAGCTACAACAACAACAGCAACAACTGCTTGTTAAATTAGACACAAATGGCCTTTTAAATAAATTCAACATCGGCTGGAGCAGAGAAACGGAGCGTAAGCGGCATGCACGTAAAACGCGAACATCGCTGGAAATCATCTAAATCTGTTGGCCATATGTGTTGTATTTTGGTGGTGGTTATCATGTAAGAGTGCATTTAAATTTCTTCTAATTTGAGGCGGGTGTTATTGGGGTGAAAGTCACATTTTCGATGAGAATGTTAAAGAGTTCGTTTTAACGATCTGCAATCGCGTCAATCTAATTTAGCATGTGCGTGTGTGCGCATTTTTCATGGTGCACCCACTAAGGCAATACCTTAGTATTCCAAGGAATGGTGTAACGCCTATTGGATAATTACTGATAAGTAAATTGAAAAAAAATATCCCCCATACGCCTAATTTGGGCTCTTTGTATCAATTGGCGCTACAAAGTGCGGAAGCAGCTCGGGATAATTGTAACTTCTACGGACATGATTCTACCATCAACGATCACAGGGGAGAAGATGTGGTAGCTTTATGTCAATATAAAGCAGGATCAATGAGTGTTGGAGTTTGGTAGCTCTAGTGTAGGGGCTTTCGAAGAACAGAGAGGTAATGGTTTCTACCCCAAAGTTATAGCAGTCAACTTCTACTATCTACGTCTTTTGGCTTAGGTTGGCAGCAAAATGAATATGTTTCTACACTACACCACAACTGTGGTACAAGGTAAATTAACATGTTGCATTTGTTTGCAACACCCAGTAGGAAGAGAGATATTCGTATATTGATAAGAATACAGATTGACTCAGAACCTCTTTCTGATTCCATTTAGGTATGTCCGTCTTCCTGCCCATGTTGATTTGTGTACTAATAACAGAGTTGCAATTTTCATCCATCACCTTAAAATTTTACAAAAGCGTCTCGGTTGGCCTAGAGACGAAGACGAAGCCTATAAATCCCACATACACTGATAGAAAAAACCGTTGCAATATAATGCATAAATGTTGTCAATATCATACTACAATATATAGACATTATTGGAAATATTTACTGTTTTATTTTAGTGTTCGGTGTAAGTCTGTTTGTTTGCCGAGAGGTGGTAACGCTAATTGTCAACCTATCAAAACATTACGAGAAAAAAGTGAAAATAATTGAAAAATTTATAAATAAAATTTGTAAAACATGTTTGGGCATAGAATCCAAATAAAATGTATTAAGATTTGTGCACACAATTTTATACATTATTAGTTTTAAATTTATTTTGCCATTCACAATAAAGGTTTTCTGCGGACGGCCACACTTATTCGTAAAAAACATATCATGGCAATCCTGACAACGGATGTTCCACATAAGCCTGTACTGGTAATTTATCCAGAACTTCGTTGTCCTGGATTGATGTAATTTTCATATAAGTTTCAGTACACTGCTCTATATAATAATACCAAAATAAAATACAGCTATTGTTTACAACCTTAAGTTTAAATGGCTCCAAAAACATTGTATGTACATAGCCAGCTGTGGTGCGATGTTTGTGAACATTCAACGGGATGGATGGTTCACAGGTTCGATACCCAGCAGAAAACACATAAACTTTTTGCAATCTTTTAAAAATTGAGTAATAGACGTTGTCAGAATGTGAACGTTTCACTCACAAGAACTTTTGCATACATGAACATTATCTGGTTATCTGTGTGTTGATTCACTTTAATGAACGAATGTGGTTTGTTAACGCCGTGCTTGATTTTTTCTATGGGTTCGTTTTTGTTCGCTCGATTGCACTAATGTGGTAATTTTTAAACTGGCTCACATGAAACTAGGTACGAAGTCTTATGACTTCTGTCATTACTGTTGAATCTCACAGAAACCGATTTAGAGCCTGCATCAGTGTATTATTTTTGCATACTTTCCCAAACGCACAATATTTTCTTTTATGATTTTTACTATGTACACCGATTTTGGTCGAAATGGGTTCAGATTTATATATTCGTCCGATTGTGACTAATACTGCAATATTTTGGTCATTTATAAGGCGATTCCCACAAAGACTCTCCTATGGCTTCATTCAATAGATGTCGGTTCAGGTTTAGAGCTTCGAGAGCCTTTGCAAGTGCATTTGTCAATCGAACTTATCAACTTTTTCCAAAACGCTTTCTTCTACCACTAACACAATATGTTCCGATTTTCTTGGAAATCGATTCAGATTTAGACATAGCTCTCATATATATGCTTATATCTCAAGATTTTCACATTTAGGGCCTTTGTAAGCGAATTTATCAACCAATATACCCAAAATGTTGCACAGCAATTTCCTTTATGACTCCCACAATATTTACGGATGTTGGTCGAAATTGTTCATTTTAAACTATATCAAATTTTAATTTCGCCAACTTACACTGCATATCCAATTTGGTGTAGTGTATCAAACGGTCGGCCTTACCCAACCAACTTTAGACCGTCCTAACTTGATTTTACATATTCTGTCTCGACTTTTTCAAAGATTGCTGTTGCAGATTAATCCATGAGCTAGAGAGACGGTTTGCTGTGTTATGTGAGACATTCGATTGATAGAACGACAAAAGATTAGTGGGCAAGGAATAATAAGTGTTGCCAATAAAACAACCAAAAGCGTATACATACTGGTACTTTGTTCCACGTAGAGGTGGAGCAAACAATGTATACGAATTAAAAATGTATTTTTGGGAAAATAAGAACAAACAACAATAACACCAACAACAAGATATCGTATCACATACGTAGTATGTTTATTTTGTTGTTGTTGTTTATTATTAAAAAACTTTGAGACTAATTGCTGAGGTGCCACTGATATATTTCATCAAAGAAAAACCCAAAAGTGAATCCAACGTCAAGGCAACCCTACAGACTATTAGGCGGAACGTCGTGAAATGGATGGGTGGCATCGTTGGAGGTAAAGTAAAGTAAATTAATTTTCGAAAAAGTCAAATTGTATAAACAATTCCGGAAAGTAGGTGTTTTCTTGGGTAAATACATTTTTATAGCTGTTGCTCTCTTCCCCCATGCACTCTTATTGTAGACCAACAAAAAGTTGTTTTCATTTTGGGGAAATAACATGCACAAATACACACAGATTTGTACGTGTGCGTGTGTGTATCAGCCCAATCCCCATCAGAGTGGATGGATACGAACTGATTGTTGGGCGATTGGTTGAGGTGGAATAATGAGCTAAATTCTGATTGAAATTGTTTACGTGTGAAATTGAAATTTTCACTACAATTGCCATTAAGCCTTCTTGTTTTGCTTTTGATTGCATTCATTTTTTTAACAATTCTAAATATTGTAGGTGGTTTTGTCGAATCCATTTAAGGTTTTTTTTTCTTTCACAAAAAAAATCAATAAATGCTAACATTAATTGTATTTTCTACTCAGAAATCTCAATTTGATTGATTCATATAAGACATAAAACGACTGACATTCACTGACGTATAGTCTACGTCAAGATTTGAATCCTGGCGAAAATATCAGAAAAAAAATTCAGCGGCGGATATCTCCTCCAATTGCACGTAACTCTTGTAACATTACTCTGCCAAGTACTTCTCTGCAAAATGGTACTGCTTTACAGCAAGCCGTTCGAACTCGGCGAATAATTTGAGCTAGAACTTGTCGAAAATGCCGCCAATTTGGCACCAAAACTACTCGAAGAAACCCATAACACATACATGTGTGTCGTTTGCAGTGCTTCAGAAGCGAAAAAGGCAACATTCAGCGCGGTCAGATGCAAAACCAATTACCTTAGATGTTTATACACCTAACCTTATATGCCCTTGCAACTTTGACTCAACCTCGACTCCGGAGTCGACTCCGAGCACTTAAAAATACTATGTTTTATACCAATCATGCGACTTTTAAACCAGGCACCAAGTGCAAACATTAAAAATAAACGAATAAAACTAAGAGAAGACAGAAATCCAACAAATTAAAAAAAAGAACAAAATTTATCTCTCAAAACAGAAAATTTGTATGACATTTCTCTAAAGGCCAAAATAAAAAATTTTCTCAGCTCAAAATTTTAGATATTTGTAAACAAAATATTATTAGAAATTTCTTCGTGATTTTTCGAAAATATTCCAACTCGAGATCATATTCAATGATTTCTCTTCAATGAATAGCATAGCAAAGAACTTATAAAAGCTTGAGAAGTGTATGCTGTTGCCAAAACACTTTGACCGGCAAGGTGGATCGCGATTTCTGATACGCCATGTATCTTCATCAACATTTTTGTCAAATTGATTAAGATGCTCTACATAAGTACGGTGTACAATAGATCACGCTTTTGTTTTGAAACAGGTCTCAATAAGTACTCTAACTCTCTTTCAACGTTTTGTAGGCACATAAGAACATTTTGAATTTTGCCACCTGTTTTCTTTTTATGGCAATCGGTTAACAAATGACAACATTATTTCGATATTAGTCCAAATCGGACGAACATCTGAATCGATTTTTGTCAGCTTCTATAGGCTTCGTCTCTAGGCCGAAGAAGATGCCTATGCCAAATTTGAAAATGACCGGAGGAAAATTGCGACCTGTACTTTATACACAAATTAACATGCACAGAAGGACGGACGGACAGACAGACATAGCTAAGTCGAATCATAAAGAGATTCTGAGTCAGTCCGTATATTTATCAATGGGACTATCTCTCTTCCTTCTGGGTGTTACAAACAAATACACATACACCCAGAGAAAAGTTGATACCAAACGTGCAAATTTCAGTACCACACGGTACTGATAGTAAAGCAACATTGTATGGTACAAAAACAATACCGGATGGTATGGATGAACAGTAAAATGATTAGTACCGATTAGTACTAGCCTTATTACCGAACTGGTATGGGTTTTAATACCAATCTGTTATTGGTTTTAGCACCAGATCGTTATTGGTTTTAGTAACAAAGCATTATTGATTATTCCACTCCATAATGAAACCAAAAGAAAACATTGAAAATAATTTTATTCTAATGTTATTTCGATTATTTATGTTAATAATTACAAAAAGTAATGTTACACAGTGACCAACCTTAATTCTTTGTATTCAGCAATTGATTCCATATCCATCAATTTCCAGAAGTGTTGTCATACGAATACACCAACACAGCATTGAACTTTCATGTTTTTGATGTAGAATTTTCTTAGAATTTGTACATATTGTAATATTTGAATAGGTTTTTATGTACTCAAATTAAAGTATTCAAAAATTTATTTATTTCTTTAACAAATATTTTATAATGGCGAGAATATTGTCCGTACAAAGTTTAACAACACTTCTGGCGCGATAACACGAATATAAATGTGTCAATTATTAATAGTCTCCTTTGTCTGGTATTGAATTGATACCATATGGTATTAAAAATCTTTGCTAATGACGTGAACAAAGCAGTACCAGGCGGTATTGGCAAAGTACCGACCTGTACCACAGTAGTGATGTACGGTATAAATAGTCTCTGAAATTATCTACCTCGAAACTATAACAAAACCAACGATTTATCGGTCAAACGATTAAATATTTTACAGGTATTTTAATTTTTAAAATACCGGTCAAATAGAATATATAGCATATTGTACATCTCCCCGATATATTAGATTTTATGCAAATAAATACTCTCGCTTGATACAATATTTTAAACTTTTACGGGAATTTTAAAAATTGCATTAATATAAATGTATTTCATTCCAATTCTCTGGCTTTCAATCGAAAACAGATTCGTTCAACAAGTGCACATGTCAATTTACTAAAAATTTTAAACACGTTCTTCCGGTAATTTCACATGTGTAAATAACTTGTTTACATTTTTAAAGGCGCTTAACAACATTGTGATATGTACAAACGTATGTATCCCATAAATAACCAGACAACAAGCACTTCATCGGCACCGAGTACATACTCCACGCCCCAGAGTGAAGCCACAACATACAAATGAGCTCCAACAAACAGTTTTAACTCCTTCATTTACAGAAGCCCTTCCCCTTATGTTGGTAATGGTCTTGGTATAAACAAAACATTGGAGAATAATCGTCATTGTTAGTACACGCACGTTTGCCTTTTCCATACGACCCAGCAGCCTGAGGCAGAGCGCATCAGGCCCAAATGTGTGGTAGTGTCTGCCGCCACAAAAAAGGAAGTTATTCCTTTGAGTCAACACAAAGTAAATATTCAAATTTCATCATTCCCTTGATAATGAGTTGGAAGAGGATACTGTATGTTATATTTGTTTTTTTTTTCTACATTTGCAACACTGATTTTCGATGCGTGCTCCAGCGACTGCTTCTGGTAAGGGCATGGAAATGATTTTAGGATACCATTACAACAATCCATGTTTAGTGTAAACAAAAGCAGTGATATTTAAATGTCGCTACTGGTAAAGTCGTTATCGTTGCAGGGCTGCACGACATGGGATGTTGTTTACTTCAATGAAATCGGATCCAGAATGTACAGCTAAAAAACAAGTTGAAGAAAAACTTTTCCAATCCCTTAATCGGAAAATGGTGCAAAAATGATTTCGCACTATGATTTGAACAGTATTTTGTATGGGTGTTGGGCATAATTCTAGAGATCGAAAAGTTGGAACTGGGACCACATAGGTCTAAACACACAAGTTTTAGCAAAATCGGGTCAAAAATACGCTAATGACCATTAACAACGAACAAGCAAAGACATCAAACATTTTTGCATCAAACTCGCACTCAAACGATTGACAGTTGATTCACAAACACAGTAAAGCTTAACTGGAAAATAGGTACATGTTTTTTTGCGATGATATAATACACAATTATATTAAAAGCCTTCCATGTTTCTCTAATGATTTTTGTCATTGAACGTACCTATGGCGAAATTTTAAATATGGTCAATATCCGAGTTTACCATTCCCATAATTTTTTTCCATCGCTGATGAAATACTCACCCTCTCTCTCTCTAGTAAGAGACGCACAAGAGAATAATTATTAGTCCGATAAACGAATAATCGTTTGCGGCTTTTGCCATTAAAGAGTTTTTGGTTTTACAACAAAAGAAAGGGTTTAAAATAAACAAAGTTAATTACATTCGATAATACTACGTTTATGGCTAACGTAAAGAATAAAACTTCATAAAAGTATTCTATTTTTCGTAAAAATTTCTCAAACGTTTTATCTTTTTTGGGTGTAGCTTCTTTATTGCGTACACGCAGAAAAAAGGTAGGATTTTATATGGTCAGTTTTTACCATATTATTGCTGTCGCGACAATGACATGATAATGGTAAAAATATACATTACAATTTGTATCATATAAATAAATTTTTGACCATATAAAACAACAACAACCCACGAAATTTCATAATATGGTCAAAATTTAACAAAATAATATAGTTATAGTCTGTCATATTTAATATTAATTTTTGTTTCAAAATGTGGTAAAAACTTCAAATATTATTTTTAACAAAAAAAATTGCTATACTATTATTAATATTGATAATACTATTTTTAGTTTTGGGGTCTCAACTCAGTTGTACTTAATTTTTGCAACTATTTTTTTTTTTAACTATTTTTAGAAAATTCGTCAAAAAAAATTTATATTTCTTACAAAAATAATTTTTAATCGATAATCATTAAGAAAGTGATTTCGATACGCCAGGTACCAAACATGAGATCATGAGTTCAAGTCTCCTCAACCATCGATATATAAAAATTGTTAAGTTAGGAATTCCGTGCTACTTACAAAATCCTTAATTGTTTTCAAAACCACTCCCCTAAGTTGGTTCATGTCTGGTATTGTGTCTCCACCTAAGTGTCGGTATCTGTTAGACGCGAACGCCGGGCAATGATAAAGGAAAGGCTCCAACGTCTCATCATCTTCCCCGCATGCCTTACACATGCCATCACTTGCCGCAACGATTTTACATGAGTGTGCTCGTAGTTCTATGTGTCCCGTTATGATACCAATAGCTATACTGATCTCCTTCTTGCTTCCTTTCAGTAATAGCCTCGTCTTCTCACGATCTGGATCCCCCCAAAGGATTTTCGCCGTCCTACCGACCGTTTCGCCGTCCACAATGTTGCATGCGCATTTGTCGCCCACTCCCTTAACTCGGACTGCGTTGACCCGAAAGACTTCGGGTTAACCAAGTTTATTGACTTCAGTCCTCTGGCCTTCACCGCCAAATCATCTGCCCTTTCATTTCCCCTTACTCCGTTGTGGCCCGGCACCCAAACGATGCGGATTTTGCCATCCTCAGAGAAGGCGTAAATCTCCTTTTTACACTGCAAGACTGTTCGTGACCTTAGCGTCCTGGTTGTTATCGCCCTTATGGCAATTTTACTGTCGATAGAGATGTTCACACTCGACGTCCTCGCGTCCTCCAATATACTTACAATATATATTATGCTGCCCAAATATGATTGCATCAACAATATTATTTGCTCTGCATGTAGATATTACCAAACAATGTATGTACTTAGAAATTCTTGTTGTGTTAACCTTGCAGCCATTTGTCTGTTGCTCTAACGATTTTTATCATTGGACATACCAGCATTTTGGATCTTATGGGGAAACTTAAAAAATGTTAACATCCCGAGTTCAACATCAGCAGTCGACCGAGCTAGTCAACAAACTGACTGGTATTTCTTCAGTCAAAAAAAGGAAAGAATGTTGTGTGTGATAATGGGTCTATACCTGTAACGAGCATAATCGTTTGCTGCTACCGAAACACTTTTACCATTAAAGAGTTTTTTGGTTACGTTCAATAATGCTACGTTTATGGATAAGGTTTGATATGCAGAAGAAAAACGTTGCACAATAGCAATAAAAGAAAAAGTTCGTAATAAAAGTATTTTGTTTGTCGAAAAAATGTCCCAAACGTTTTATTTTTTTTCGTGTAATGCACATTTTTTTAATAGATTGCAAAAATGTTTAATGTGCTGCTGAGAATTGACCCTGTTTCCTTCCACCACCTTGATGTGTTTACAAACTCCTTGATCGGTATACTTATCAATGGACTTATCTCTCTTTCTTTCGTTTAGTTCAATCAAATGTACTTGGTTATAACACATATCAAGCTTTTGATTTTTGAACAAATCCAATTACTTTCTGTTGTTGCAGTATTTTTTGTGTGTGCCAAAATTTTGATATCAGATTCGTAATCTTCTCTCCTTCTTCGAAACACATTTTCTTTGAATCCTATATAGTCGCGATCGGCCCAACCGCTATGTAGACCGACCGCAAACTGGACTTTAACCCACTATTTTAATATCAGATTCGTACTTTATTCCCAAATACCTTGAATTTGAATCTTATATTGTCCCCATTGATCAATACGTCCGTTTGGGATTATTATACAATGTCGGTTGAGGTGGTTTCTCTTCCGGTATCCGAAAATTGTAATTAGCCAATATATCTACACGACCATGCTACACAATCCAAGAAAATGTCAACTCAGTTCATCCGCTTTTAAGGCGATAAGACGAGCATAGGTGCTGAATAAAATTTCACGACCGTGGTGCACATTTGCATTTGCTTGCAACACCAAGAAGGAGATCAAAACAAAATATTGTTAAGTTAACTCAGTATCAGCTACTGATTCGATTACGCAATGTAAAAATGCAATTTTGTAATTTATCCACCATGCATGGATATGATTTATGAACAATTGGTTCCATTTTGGCAATCGAAAATAAATAAACTTTCCACATCGTTTACTCTCAACCATATACTCCGCTGAATGTATGCTTACTTTCATCCACGACTGTACTTTGACTTCCTTCCTATATTGTTTACTTGCTACAAGTTTTCTTGCGCCACCAAAGGATGTCATGTCTATGTATCTGTCGGCATTGTACTCAAATAATAGCCTTTACAGACTCCACAACATAAACAACTTGTTTTAATCAATATCCAGCTGGGATCTCAAACTCAACAAATTGTTTATAGCTGGGAATGATTTTCATTCAATAAAATTTTAGGGATGCCTCATTAAGACCTAAGTAATTGAAATCATTTTCTTTCGATTGGATTTAAGTGTTGACTGCTCTCTCCTGCATTTTCCTCAACAACGTTGGGCAGGAAGTATATATCGTTAACACTTGATTGCCTAGGGGAAATTTAAAATTGGATTTAAAATGGAATGAACAATTGTTTATATCATTGGTTAAGTTCTGTTTTTATATTAACTTAACAAGGTAGTCAGAACTTTCGAGTGGTATCTTAAGCAATGCACGAGATTTTAATGTAAAATTTTCGAAAATTACTTTATGCAAAAAAGTAATCTAAACCTACATTATACGGATCAAGCGCAAATCGAACAACGTTTTTAAAACGGCATTTGCACTGGACAAAAACATACAAAATACAACAAATATGCCCATAAACATTCCAGTAAGGAACAGGGGCGGATTTCTCACATGTCAATGAGTGCAGTCCTATTTAACTTTTAGCTCAATGATATGGGGCTTGCTTTTTTATGCCGAGTCGGAACGGCATGCGATGCGGATACCTTACAAATGTTGCCGGCATTTCTAAGGAGATAACCGCCGAGAGTTGAACCCAGGCGCTGGACGTCATAGGTGAACATGCTAACCTCTGTGCCACGGTGGCGATAAAACTCACTTCTTCTCATTTCACCTAAATCAGTAACAAACACCTTCTGTGCCCTCAAAAAGTAAGATCGCTTCAATAATCGATGGGCGAAATCTTATGGAAAAACATGTATATCTTTGGCTCTACCAAAGCTTGTCGATGTGATACTGGATTGATCGGTATACTTATCAATGGAACTATCTATCTTTCTTTCGTTAGTTCAAACATATGTATAAATATATATACATATATATTTACAATTGGAATATATTAAATATATTACAATAAAATATGAGCAATAGTAAACTATTCAGTGAAAGCAAGCTCTCTCCACCCAGCTCTATCGTTGGCCAAAACCTTAGCCTCATTCCATGATATATGGGTTGATTCCAACACTGTTTTCGTGCAACAGATCCATGTGACTTTCGAGCGTCCCCTCCTTCGCTGCTCTTGCGATATTTCTTGCTAGGACATTTCTTGCTATATCATCGCGCGGTCGGTGTAGGATATGACCACCCATGTCCATTGTTGTAGGGCATTGTTGCTGTAGGTCGATTGTTGTATGGCACTACAAAACATTTTTGACGCAACCTTTTTGTATGTATAATAGAACATTTATTTTTTAGTTCTTGCACTTTCATATTAAACGAATCAGAACTATTTTAAGCTTTTTTTAGAGTAAAAATATTTTTTCAACTCACCGATTACGAAATGAACAAACATTTTTCTTCACATTGACCTTTCACAAATTAGCTGAAGCTGAATTTATACCCAGCTTTTGGTTAGATACATTCAGTATTCATCTTACTTAGTATTTAGATCGTTAATGGAACAAAATTTTCATAAGGGCTAAGGCGAGACAAAACTGAGCTCACCAAAATAATGAGGCAATCAAGCAAAATAAAAAGTTAAATTATTTAACTTAAATTTACTAACTGAAGTCAAAGTAAATACACGTATACGATTCTCCTATTTCTAGGTATGCCTTCGAAATTGCCCCTCCCCCCCGATGACACGAATTCACCATGCTCTCATACCAAATTACCTCGTAAGCGGTATATAATAATCTCTAAATTGTGTCCTTGTGTGTCCTTTTGAAAAGAAAATCGTTTTCTTCAGTCGGAAAAAAGGACGACGACAAAACTTCTTCAGCGTAATCATATGAAAAGAAGGCCAATCAACACAATTTTCTGTTACTTTTTCAACTTCCATTTGTCGTTCTGTTTTTTTTTTTTTCTTTTTCTTCGTTTCAATCCTGAAAACATGTAATTTGCTCTTGCAATGTGCTTCATCAGAAAGGAAATTGGAAATTGCTGCTAAACGTATCCACACCAAACCAAGAAAAAAAAGACCAAAGACTCGAATAAAGGACGAAAGGTGGAGGAATGATTACACTTTTCGAGTTATTAGAAAGCTGACAAATGATGATGTTGTTCGTTTCTTCCCCTCACCACATAAAGACTGGTGGAAAAGTGGGAGGAATTTTTATATCTATTTGAAAGAAAAATGCCACTGTGAATTGGCAAGAAATTGCTCAGAATTACAGCAATTTAGCCAAGCAGAAAAAAAGAAAGGCGAATACAAAATTAGTCTAAAGAAATGTCGTAGAAGATGTTATTAAACGTGGTTGTGTAAAGGAGAGTTACCTTTTTCACACAACATCAATGGCTGGCAACACGTATGTGGATGCTACGACTTTCAGCACCCACATTCCCTCAACAAAAGAAAAAAGTATGAAGCCACTACTCTCTGTATACTTTTTCCTCTGCCACTCTCTCCGCAATAATTGGATAATTGCCATTAAAATAATACAGCTCTAATGAATTAAAGGAAACTTGAAGAACTTAAAGTCTTTTGGGCCAGAAATTATGTCATTTTTATCAGAGTGGCAAGATTAATAACAAATCAATATGGTCTATGATCATTAATGTAACCAGCCATTTGTATTGGGGTGAGAGGTAGGCTAAAATCCTTTGAGTGACGATAAAATTAGCAAATGTTGTCGAAATGAACGTTGTTTTTTTAAATTCTAGTGGGGCTTAAACTATTTTGGGGAAGGTCCTTAGCCCCTCCCAAGCCTTTCTACGGTTATTTCTATGTTTTGTTTTTTTTTATTATTTGACCAGTGCAGAGAAAGTGAGAAGAGGACGAAAAAGCATTATCTTTATAGTGTACGGTCCGTTCTGCCGATCAATCAATTACAAACGGATACGAATTCTTGGGAAGTCTTGCATATCAGATGAACAACCTTACATAGGGAATAAGCTAGCTGGTAGTCGTGGAACACACAGCATAAAAGTATCTATAGAACAGAGCTACGCAAGCCTCATTACGACGGTGTACTAGTGCAACAATTAAGTCCCCTATTAACACCATATTTCTTCCCTGGACACGGTCCGGTAGCTACAAGGATGCTTTGGGAGCAACTACACAGAAAAATTTAAATCTTGATTAAAATAAAAAAATTGTAGATTCAATTAAAAATTTGGGAATTTGTGACAAATTTACCTAAAAATTTTTTATTCTTATAAAAAATTGTATTTAACCATCCTAATAAAAATAAATAATTGGTATTTTTCCCAAAAATATACCCTTTTTTACTTCATTCGATTAATTGCGGAAACAAAATGAAATGAATTGCATTAAAATATTTCGCCTATTGTTAAAAACAAAAATTTTATGATTTTATTTCCGTAATGGTACAACAAAGGATTTGAGTTTATTGGACACTTTCTCCATGTAGATTTTGTTTCAACCGTAAATGCCCTTTGTTTGACTGCGGCCAATAACAACTTTTTTTGAAAATATGGCTTCAAACCCAAGCCAATAAAAGAACATTGTGTAAAGGTATTTCCTTCCTTTACGCATAATATAATTATTGTGTCTATAAAATGTATATTGAGGAAACCATTTGTATATGGAACATTTTCAGCGGTGGTTTTCTCCTCCTAATGCTGACAACATTAGTGAGGTACTATGCCACGTAAAACTTCTCTCCAAAGACATGTCGCAGTGCGGCACGCCGTTCAGACTCGGCTATAAGCAAGGGGCCTTCTTTGAGCTTAAACTTGAATCGGACTACACTCATTGATATGTGAGAAGTTTGTCCCGGTTCCTCAGTGGATTTTTCATGGGCAAAATTCGTATTTGCAAATTATAATGGATATCAACATTAGCGATTCGCATACAATATCTCAAAGTGTTGATCCACGTGAAGAGAAGTTATGCTTCAATCAATAAATATTATGACGCTTAATTATAGACGGATAGTTGAATATTACAATTAATGGAACCCTAGCTCTAGATTTTTCCTCCTCCAATTCGCACTATAAATTTATTTTATTGTGTTGAATTTTATGTATTCTTAAATGTATTTGTTCTTGCTAATTTTTTTTTTTTTTTTGCAAATTTATTTTCTTCTTGTCACGTGATTTGAATTACATCAGGAATGCACAATATAAGAAATAAAATTTTTTATTTTGTGTTTTTTTTTTAATACAATATACAGTTTCTTACACATAATAAAGATGTGCCTGAATATTCGACTTAATAGCCAATTTTTTGCCAGGTAGGCGGATCGGGTAACTCCCACTTTATGGCCATTTCCCCCTTTAAATATAAGTGCGAATTTTGTTTTGCTTCCAAATGAGCGCAAAACATGTTTTGGCAGCTAAGTCAAAACTACTGTATTTTTATTCCCAGAACATCAAGAGCGTCAGATCGCTCAATATCCATACGGCCGATAGATATTGACGAATGTGTGGTGTTTCCAATATTATTATTCCTACATCAAATAATTTATTTGATTTTAGCAAAGTAGATTTAAGTTTTCATTTCTATTTTAAATTTGTACTTCTCTAACAAGTTCTCTATGATACAGATACCCCATTAACATTGCTCGACAATCCTGTCTATTATCTGTACTTTTCCCAATGCATGTGTTCGTGTAATGACAGATATTTTGTCTGCAAC
Organism: Stomoxys calcitrans; assembly: GCF_963082655.1. Classification (NCBI taxonomy): domain Eukaryota; kingdom Metazoa; phylum Arthropoda; class Insecta; order Diptera; family Muscidae; genus Stomoxys; species Stomoxys calcitrans. Next base: position 1,765,933 of record NC_081553.1, read on the forward strand.
AATTACACTACTTCCATGGTAGCACATGATTTAGTACATCTGTTGGAAGTTCTATTGATGGCTTTGAAAGCTAGATAACGGCAACGGCTCTCGCTGTTGTTCCTTGCCGGGCTCTGGCGAATTACTTCATTTCAATTTGTTTTGTCTGTTAGGGCGAAGATCATTAAACTTCACAATTTTTGATTGTTTCTCTTTCAAGACGAGCTCATTGATTGGAGATTTTCTTTGCAAATGGAAAAGATAAGCCAGAGATCGCAACACCCACCAACCACAATGAGTCGCGTTTCGTCTATGGTAAGAACACTTTTCGACCATATTACATTCAATTAAAAAATTTGCTGAAATCGGATCTGTAAAGGAATTTGAATTTTTGATTACCAATTTGGCGATGGAGACTTAAGATAAATTCAAAAATCCAATTAAAGTGGTTATTAACACAATTAATCATACATTTGAAAATTACCATTTTTTTAAATGGCGATTTCACTATTATAATAAAAATAAATAATTGATATTTTTCACATCATCAACTTTTATTTCATCATGTAAAATTATGTATAAAACACGAAAAATATTGCTAAAAAGATATACTTTTTGATAGAAGCTACACATACTATATTTGACTCACTTCCACTTCTTGTCGCATGACATTTTTGGAAAAGAAATACAATATAATCTTGATTTTATTTCTTTTATATAACGTTTTAGAAGTCTTTCAACTTCTTCATCACGCAGCTGTTCTAAACTTGGAAATCTTTCCAAATTAGCATGCAGAAAATGTAATTTTATTGACTTTTGCAACCCATTGCATAATAAGCCGACAGTATGTTGTTTACTATCTGCTCATAATTTTCACTTTTTGTAATTCTAAGAAAATTTGGCATGCTAAAACAAAACCATTCCATGTCGTTTTTTCTTCATATTTCATTTGTTGTTGAATTTTTCGTCTTTTACAAATTTCAGTATTTGGGGACCAATAAAGATACCTGTTGATTTAAAATTAAAATTGCTTTTTATTGATGTTTTATATAATATAATATATGTTTTACCATCTTTTAATTTTCCGCACGTAATTCGTGGAAACCCCTGTTCAAGGTATTTGAATGTTGATCCATTTTTATCAAGTGCTTTCACGAATTGCTTAATTAAGCCCAATTTTATATGCAACGGAGGTAAAATGATGTCTTTTGGATTGACTAACGGGATATTTATGCTATTTTATCACCAATTATAGCTGTTGAACGCAGTTTCCAGTCTCTTTGTATTTAATGTTTAGATGAGTGTCGGCTGGCCCATTCACAAAAATAGCAAGAATACTTTGTATTACCACCTTGCAAGCCATTCAAAATTGTTTGTTCTTTCAAATCTGCCACATTTAGCCACTTATGTGTAGTGTATCCTATATAATTTTGTATTAGAGACATACTGTCATACGATTCTTCGATGTTTGTAGCGTAAGCCTATGGTACGAAGGAAGCGATCCATCATTATGCAAAAGCACTGCTTTCAGGCTTCGAATATATAAATAAAATACAGGAAACTATATACAATATAAATGTTTATATTACTTTTTGTTGAACCGTCAATAAATATTCACCAATCTTCTGGAACATGGCTATATACAAGTTGTTCAAACAATACGTTCACATCGCACGCCTTTCAGTGCTTTCGTAGTGATCCAAACAAACTAGTTTCCTCTGCCCTGCGTAAATGTAATGTTTACATTTTCTTGCAAATAGTTTCATTGCTTAAGTCTAGAACCTAGAAGTTTGGTATGGTTTTTCGACAATTTTAAATCCTGAACGAGATCAAATGATGTTTTATAAATTCTCCTTCAGAATGGTCATATTCTGATTCGGAGATGGTTCAAAGTCAGTTAAATCTGGTGATACTCCGTTAATGACTTTTGGAACAGCGTTAATTTCCTTACGTGATACAGTCTTTATGGCACTATCAACATTTGCACGTTTAATATGTTGCCTTATTTTGAAATGATATCCACTTGTTTCATTTTAAAAGATATAGCAATTATTTTCAAAATTTTCAAAACAAAATATATATGTTTTCCCATGCATAAGTCATTTATTCTAAAAAATTTCTAAATAAAGAAAAAAGTCACAACTCAAAAATAGCATAAGTCATATATTTTTTAAGCAATTTTATTGTTATTACCCATTTTGGAAAGCTTATTAAATAATTTAGTAAATATATGTATTGTGTGGTAACTTTAAGCAGAATAAAGAGTGGCAAAAAAGACAGAATCTTGGGGAGCACCTGCGGTCAATATGTATTCGTCGGAAGAGATCCCATCTACAATTAAACCGACAAGCTTTGGTAGAAGTCAAAAGTTCCAGGCCTATCATATTCCTAAAAAAAATTTAGTGCTACCACATTACTATCCAACAGATATGCCATTAGGTTTCCCGTGGAGCGATTGCTGTGGAAACTATACTGTGGTTTGCTAAGAAGGGCAGTGGACTTATATAATGAATCCTATATTATTATGTGACTGGCCAGTATTAAATGGTAAAAGGGAAAATCAAGTGCATCAATAAATAAAGTCTAGCGTACGAGTACTTGTCCACACAGACGCCGATAATATTTAGACAATGAAGTATGTTTTGGCAGACATTAAGTGGCGCAGCGTAACTTGTAGGCACTTGAGGACACAGTACGAAACCTTGGAAATTTCTTTGACTATTAGAGAACGCAACATTCTCCATGGTGGTCTTTCCTTTTTAAGAACTCAAAGTTTACCACAACCGTAGGATGGGCGCATACTTTTTTTGAATGCTTAGTCAACACGCTGTGAACGTTTCCTCGATATGTACATATGGATGGCTTAATATAAAAAAAGGCAAATTTTTCTGCAAATAATGAGTACAACCAGCACCATTAGATAGGGGGGTATATTTCATTAGTCATACCGTTTGCAACACATCGAAATATCCATTTCCGACTATACGAAGTATATATCCGTTATCGTCGGAGAATTCGATGGCGATTTAACCATGTCTGTGTGTCTGTCTGCCCGTCCGTCTGTGTCTAGCGAACACGCAGTCATTAAAATTTGAGAAATTTGAGTTGCAATTTTGCACAGACTTGTATTTCTTCTATACGAAGTTTAAGTTTTTGAATGGACCAAATTGGATCAGATTTGGCCCTTAGGCCTATGACAGGCGCATTTAGTACCCGACTTCGCTGAAATTTGGCACAGTGAGTTCTATCAAGACTCCCGTCATCTGTCGCGAACATGGTCTATGGCCATATACATCGATAAATTGATTTAGGGCTTAAGCACATAAACGCTGCATTCATTATGCGATTTAGGTGAAATTTGAAACAGTTAGTTGTATTAAAACTGCCGACATCTCGCCAGATCTGGTCATATTTAGATATAACTGCCATATAGAACTGTCTGCCGATTTACGGTCTGAAGCCAATAAAGCTGCATTTATTACACCATATGATTAATAATACAATTAAGATCAGCCTATATTTAGATATTAATATGGATATAATAGAGTTATAATAAAAGAGGACAATAAACCTTAATGCGTTTTTACTTGGTTATTATTCTGGGAGACATCTCCTGCACCTCGCCTAAAAATTTTAGGCGGTTGCAATTGCAAATAACGGATTTATAACCATTTAAAAAAAACGCCTGAGCCAAGGTTTTTCCTTCTACTGTAAAGTAACAAAATCGTTAAAGAAAGGAAAATTAAACATAAAAGAAGGCAAGTTTTAAATTTCTCGACATTGAGATGTTGGGATATTTTTTAACTGGTAGTCGATTACTTAGTTTAACCGTTCGAGCGAAAACTAAATTCGGAATTTTTAGGGGTAAGAGTGTATTTACAAACGGATGTGTGTGTGTGTGTGCAAAGCTTTATATTTTTGGTGAACCCTTCAAGGGTGACTTTGAAGTTCCTGCCCCTATATGAAGCGATATAGGTAATTTCGGCCTGATGTTAGTTATATGATTACACTGTAAAACAAAATACAACTTTCTCGACAATAACAGGAAAAAGTGCACACATTATGAAAGAGAAGGCGAAAGGAGTTTGAAAGTTTACATCGAAAATTTTTCAGAACGAGTTAAGGCTTACGATTAATCGTAATCCTTTCATTTAGAGTGTAGTGTATTCGACCATATTACTCACAATATTTTGCGACCAAACTTCTTGTGAAACATTTTAACCCCCAAGCGACTCACAAAAAGAGTCATTTAGGTTCATTCTTTAAACAAATTTAAAAAACTCTTTTAACATGGATTTGTGGCTGAACAAAATATTGTACCCAAAATTTCGATTTGAAATTCTAGGTCGTTGAATGCACCAAAACCCAAAACTTTACTTAAACGCCAGTAATAGGTAAAAAAAGTAAGGTGCATTTAAGGTTTAAAGTAGTACATTTTCTATGTTGGTGTCAAATTCGCCTTTAAATTTTTATTCATTTCAAATATCATGTACACATTGTATATGTATATAATGAAATATTGATATCAATTTTGGCAAAAAAGCAACATTTTGGTGTATAAAAGCAACATGAACGTTCATTTTAGACGGATGGTGTGATAAGAAGAAATATTTTCCATCAATTTTCACTAAATGTCTCAAAATATACTACATATGTCGATAACTTGGACTTTTGCCTACGAGTATTAATGATTAAACAAAAATTATTCTATTATTAAAAGAAATTAAAGTATTTATTTGCTTTCCATGCGAAAATGTGTGTACGCTCTAAAATAGCGTGTACGCTATAAAATAGCGTGTACGCTCTAAAATAGCGTGTACGCTATAAAATAGCATGCTCAATTTGCACTGCAGTTTGACCACATATATTGTGGAATATTTAATATTATATGACAAAAAGTGGCAATATATTTACAATTTATATTATGCTGCCTAAATATGGTTACGTTAACCATATTTTTTTCTCTGCGTGTGCTAAAATTCAACAAAAATCTCCCACTATACTCCACTACAGGATCTTGTTCATTGGGGAAATATTCCACATCAAATTAGTTATGAGTAACCAAAAAGAAATGAAATCGTTTAATATAATTCTCAAAAGATCAGCCAACAATACAAGTACTTTAAATTTTGGTAAATTAAATATTTTTCTGAATTCATTGCATATGGTCCCCAAAATCTCCACTTTAGGATGATGATGTCCATGAAAGAAATGCTCCAAATCAAATTTCACAAAAGGTTCCCGAAGAAAAAAATCTGTATTATTGGGTTGCCCAAAAAGTAATTGCGGGTTTTTTAAAAGAAAGTAAATGCATTTTTAATAAAACTTAGAATGAACTTTAATCAAATATACTTTTTTACGCTTTTTTTCTAAAGCAAGCTAAAAGTAACAGCTGATAACTGACAGAAGAAAGAATGGAATTACAGAGTCACAAGCTGTGAAAAAATTTGTCAACGCCGACTATATGAAAATTCCGCAATTACTTTTTGGGCAACCCAATAGTAAAATATTAGAAAGAGTTTCGTCATATTCGAACAAGCGTATTTATTTCTTGGTTTAGTTGCTTTTCGAGTGTCATGCAAACTCCACCATAGAATTGACAAGGACACTCAAGCAGAAGGCGAGGACCGAAAATAATATGGAAAGAGATTTGGGAGACATTTTCTGCGCTCAGCTGGCATTGCCTACCTACATAGGCAGATATTAATAAGACATTATCTACGAGTATATGTTTTATCTTATGCCAAACTCTGTTTAACCTGATATTTAAGTTTAAGCTTTAATGTAATGTTTTGTGTTTAGCTCATTTCCATTTTCCGCACACAATTGTAATCAAATAACAGCGTTTAAGCGTTTGAACACACTTTACACATTACATACAATAAACGACAATTCTATCACAACAAAAGACACTTGACACTTCGGCCTTTGAAATGACCAGAATGTCACCGGCCACACGCTGTGCTCTAAAGGACTTCGAGAAGCAAGCAATCATTGTGAAATTTCGGATCAGTGAAGACCCAGCATGTCTTTTAATATTCCAAATAATTCTTGCACCATTCTCAGTGTCTGATAGATAGTCTGTGAACAAAGTCGCAGACTAATTTGACATATTGAAGTACAATTTGGCAGCCATTAAGTGTCTGGGGACGCGTTTGCAGCACTTCAGAGTGCAACACAAATATTGCGGAAATTGGAGAAATGTCCGCAGGTTTATTCTTGGGTGGTCCCAGTCTACGTTGACATCAGTTAAGACCATGAATGAACTATAGGGCTCTTCATGTCCAATAATTTCTCTTAACCAGTGCTGCGAATGCTACCCCATCCAATGCCTTTTATCTGCTGCCATAAGCATTCGAATTATCAATTTACTATTTGCCTCCATTGTGGCAGGCTTTGGCAATTTGATGTAGTTTCAATTGCATTTCAGCTGTTTTGTTTGAAATCTGCTAGGGCCGTCTGCTTCAGTGATGATATGATTTGCAATTATTTTTGAAATTTTCAATAAGTAATTTTCCCCTGCTCTTATTGCCATCTCCAGTGGGCTGTTGTTGTATTCGATTTTAATTTACAATTAATTGCGTGTACAAGTACTAAAGGAACCATATTCATTTCGTACATTCACTTGTGGACCAGCATCTGCCCGTTGGCTATTGCTCTGGTCTATAGTTGTATTGGTCTTCATCCATCACAAATATTAGCCAAGTGTTATGAAGCAATCGAAAAAATGGATAAATAAAATTACTAAGCAGAAGTAAGCCAAAATCGAAGCCCTATCCAAAGGAAACGAACTATCCATAGTCGTCCATATAAGATAAATGGGGTGAAATTGAAAAAATATAAGAGGTCTTAAATAAATTAAAATCAAATACGGGACAAATTTAAAACCAAGGAATTAAAAACTTTTCAAATACGGTCAGGCTAAACTTTTGATACGAATAGCCCATGTTCACTTATTCGCTCAATTTGGTATTAGTGTCGAAATATCACAGATCGTATAAAACAATCCAGTAAAAATTGGTCTAATCACGCTCTCATGGAGCGAGTAGACTATCCTCAGATTTAGGCCCCATTTCAAGCCTACATAGTGCCCGTGGTGGGTTAAATTGGCCCAAGTTCGTCTTCCTCGTGAACAAACATATTTCAGTCTTCTATGGGTTAACATTGAGACCCCTGGGTCTAGCCCAGTCATATGCCATATGCAAGACCCTTTCGGCCCTTCTGCATTGCTGGTTCGGATCCTTACCTCTTAGAAGTATTATAACATCCTCAAATCCCTCCTCAGTCAGCATCCGTAATAGCTCATTTATGATGGCGATAAAATCCTGCGATTTTATCGCCACTCCTACAATTTAATCACCTGTTCCTTATCATATGATTTATCCAGTATCTAAGGACCAGGTCTACCCGGTAGTGGTGTAAGGATTGGATCAGTATGTCGGTAGCACATTGTTAAAAGCCCCCTCGATGTCAATGCATACAGCCAGTGTGTGCGTTTTAGCATCCAAGGTTCTTCTATCTTATGCACAACCTCGTGCCGGGCAGTCCCCACCTACTATCCCTAGTCACCGACCTTCCCTTAACACATAAACTTCCGCTTTTTTACGACGTGCTCTGTTAAAAAGTCTGCAGACCTCTTTCCCAAAATTGGAAATCTCCCCGGTCATCCAGAGTTTTTTCTTGGGCTGATTTCCTTTCCAGAAGAGGACTACTGTCTTCGAAAAACCCCACCAGCGCAGTCGTAATCCTGTTGACATTTTTGTCAATGTCTTCTTTGCTTGGACAATCTAAATTATCTTACCCAAGTCTTCTTCTGCGTAGCCTTCCGAATTTTGTCCAATTGGTTTCCAACTTATTCCGGAAGCTTATCGGATACGGCGTTGGCAGTGCTATTCTTAACCTAATGTATCGATGGTCTGAGAAGGAATGCTCTATAGAGACCGATCGATTAGATTTTCCAAACATGTTGTTAAATCTAAAACCTTCTCCCTAAACCTTTTAAGAGGTGAGAGTTCGCATCGCACCCTATTAGTACCTCGTTTCCTCCCTGTCTGTCTTTCCTCACCAGCCGTTGCGACTCTGTCGTGGGTGGCGATGTCGGAGAGTCGAAAGGCATACAAAGTGATGCCAGGTATGCTTCACCGTCTCCCTGTCTCACGACTGTTGCATCCGACGTTGACAGCTCTGGGGAAAATATATAATTCAAATTTTTATGACAAATAACGCAGGTTCTCTGGCCGAGTATCAGTGTTAGCATAGAATAATTGGTAGTTAATGTGGTTCAGTTCAGATACTTTGTTCCTGGATTAAGGCAATATGAATCTTGCCCTTGCTGATTTTCTCCATCAGAGCGTGTGTAGCAGTCCCGCTCCGGTGAAGGTTTATTTGGATTATCCAATAATTGGTCCTCCAGCAAATGGGCATCTTGGGAGTGGGTGATAATCTCATCGTCTGCTCGCTGTTCGTTAGACTGCATTGACTTTCCTTTCACTGCTGTCATTTTATTAGGTTTTTTGCCTATGGTAGTCTTCCGAATCTTCATAAAGTCGGAAATGGTAGGGTCCCTGTTCGTTAGGCTGTATTGAGTTTCCATTCCCTATACTGCATAATGTTTCAATACTAGGAACTTTGCCTATCTTAATCTTCCAAATCTTTAGTAAATGGGCTTCTTGGGAGTAGGTGATGGTACCATCGTCGGCTCCCTGTTTGTTAGGCTGCATTGAGACTCCTGTCGCTGCGCTGTCTAATGTTTTAATATGAGGATCTTTAGCTATTCTCATCTTCCGAATCTTGTCAGTATTGGATCCGTCATCGGGACCCTGTTTCTAAGGCTTCTTTGGGTCTCTTATCACTGCCTGATATTTTAGTATTAGGATCTTTGCTTATCCTAGTTTCCAATATTGAGGTGGCGGTAATTGTCTCGTCGTTAACCCCCTGTTTGTTGGGCGGTATTGAGTCACCTGCCACTGCACGGCCTGATGTCTCAATATGAGGATTCCTGCCTATTCCTGCCAATCTTAAAAAAGACAGTCTTGCTCCCGTAGTGCGCCATGCCTTTAGTCTTAGCCAAACTCGTCACGGAGACTTGATCATGCAACCACAAAGAGAGTTCCTTCCTCCTTCTTGATCAATGCCAACCACAAGGAGAGTTCCTTCCTCCTTCTCTTCCCTGTGGAAGACCTCCCACTTCTCTGCGACCAAACCTTGATTTTTCTTGCCCAAGAATCCAAGTGTACGTTCCGTCGCAAATTTATTGACACATCCCTTGATGAAGGCCGTCGCTCTTTGTGAGCTGGGAGATGTCCATCTTTCTCACCAGGTCGAGTTTTGCGCCGTCCCAGGGAGCGTGGATACCTCTGACAGTTTGACGGTATCAATACATTTCGTTGCAACGTAAAGATGTCCCCTCTACACTCGTAGCTCATCATTTGTATGGGTGGACCCTCTAGAGAGTTCCACACATGTTCGAATGTTCGAAAATCCGCTCGTTAACTAGATCCTCCACTTATGATCGATGATCTGGTGGAATCCTATCGGTGCTTTTCCGTCACTCTGTCGTAAGTGGGCGGCTACTATCCATTCTCAGCGACCATTTTCCCCTTCTTCTGATGGCTGTGGCATTCTTTCGGAAGTCACAGTCCTCCATGAAGACTCAGGGGCTGTGCGCGCTTTTTTCGATCCTTTTCCGACTTTGTCTCTAGAAGCATTACTTTTTTTTCTTTGAGGAGCGAAATAAAACACATCCGCTCCACTTAACGATTACTGATTTATTTACTAAATCCCCCAAACTGTTTTTAAGATAAAAGCACATACAAGTTTTCAAAATACAAGCTCCACGTTCATTTCACTTATTACCAAGGGATCCATTAAGCTTAAGTTATTTTACCTGGAGCTTGATAATCAATAGTAAAGCATAACTAGACACCTGATTTTTTATGCAATATTCAAATTTTGTATCTAGGGTAATTTTTGGAGTAATATTAAGAAAAAACAACGTTTGGAAAATGTTTGCGACAATATTTTTTTTATTGGGGAAGTTTGCCCTTGTTCCTTAGTGGAATGTTCATGGGCAAAATTTGCATTTTTACTATTTTTTGTAGAAACAGTGAAACATTTCCCTACTCCACACTGCGAATTTGCAATTCTTTGATGTAAAATTGCTTCGTTTATGATAAAACTTCTCCGGTGACAAAGGATGGCTCTACAAAAAAGGGTATTCTGTTCAGATTTCGGAGTATTTGCGAAAAAATTTTAATGAAAGAACTTTGATTACCCACCACCTCGGGTTTGTATTTTAACCATATTATGTCACAATCCGATGAAAAATGCATAATTTATGAACCCATCTCAACTATATGCAAATTAAGACCAAAGGAGGCCATGTCGGGGGGCCTAGCATAGCTCATTGTGCCAAATTTCAGTAAAATCGGGTAATAAATCAAGATGATACTTTTGATTTGTTTATCTTTGCGTCTTCTCCATAATTTTTTGCTTAGTACAAGGAATGCAACGGAACACAAGTGGAAGTATCAGCTAGCGCCACAAAGGGGCGAACTGGGTTAATGTCACTCTCTCTCTCTCTCATCGTAAACGCGTCTTCACAATAACTACAAGTGTACAGCCCTTGATTTATAAGTACCTAACTAGAACAAACGTTCTCCCTGTGGTTGATCAAGAATATACACCATTTTAACGGCCCCGTATAAGTACTTCGATGTGTTGTCAACGAAATGCTCTTAAAACCCCCATTTAAAAGTAATGTCTTGCACGTCTCTGTGAAATATTCCGCATTTACGATGAATTAATTTAGATCAAAACACTTTAAACAATAGCCAATCTTAGAAACTTAAATTGCTGAACAATGTGCAAAATTACAAAGCTTTTCACAGCATCAAGCGGATGCAGCAACAATTCAATTCAACGTCGCTTCGGGCAAAAAAATAAATTTAATAAATCCAAAAGATCTTAAAAACGATTTATGGAGCACATCAGTTCAGAATTATTGTAGAATTGGTTTCGAAAATGCATTCCACTGCAAAATGCAGATGTCTACCCACAGCCAATGTGATTACAAAAGGCCAGAATCTAATAATGGCTAATTATGGAGCATTCTCCTCCTTAAGACGCAAATGAAACACGGCACTTAAGTATTTTTTTAGTTCTGGTTAAGTGGCTCGCCTGATCGATCCACATTGGATGGGTCAAGGCTGTTTTTCGATACTTTGTTCCTCTTGGCTCGCAACTTACCCTTCCACCATTGGAAGGCTTTATATTCTGTCTGTTCTTCGGCGAGGCTCACATGGGAAAATCCACTTTAATTCTACTTAAGTGGGGACACTTAAGAGTTTCACTTTTAAGAGGCATTGCAAAAACATTGAAGCGATTTTTCTTCTTCTTCTTTGAAAGCATTGTGCTAGGCATTTGGCCATTGGTCTGAAGATTTCTCAGAACTGTGGTGCTTTTCTTTTCGCAAGATTTTGATTAGCAAAGATACATTGTTTAAAACATATGCTGCCATTGCTGCTATGTTGTGTTGTAAATCTGGACAAACGTGAATTTTTTAGCTGTGAACTTTGGTTATTTAGCACATACTTTTTTTTTAAAGGCAAAGGGGAATTTTCCTATGAACATTCCATGGAGGAACAGCGGGAATACTTCCCTCATATCAAAAGTGCTACTGGTTGCGCTGCTATAAGCAAACATTTTATGTTTTTTTTTTTTTTAAATCTTATTATTAAAATTACAATTTTTGAAGACTATAAACTATACCTAGTGAGAGAGTCATCGTTATTTACATGGTTTACTTTATTACTGTTATGTTTACAAAAGATTTATTATTACATTTTTACTCAGTAACAGCATTTTCATTTAATGGAAAATAACTCGTCTGGTCAAGCTGGATCAAATAATGTTTTGCATCGAAAGAAAGGTGAGAATGCCCTCTTCAAACGCATATATACTTTGTACCCCTACAGAATTGTATGTTGAACACTTTTTGAATTTTAATAAAAAAAAGTCAAGGAAAAAAATTTGATTTTTTATCTGTTTATATTTATATTCATTTATAGGTAAGCTGTGTGTTGTATCTAGGCTTGCCAGGTCCTTAAAGCATGAAGTCAGGAAACTCTAGTTGATATTCGGTCTAGGCGTGAATAGCATAAAAATGCTTTACATTCATTCCATTTTATATGGGAGCTGTATCCATATCAGAACTAACATCGCGAATAGTTGGGAGTCGGAATAGCCACAGAAAGTCCAGAGTTGTATCAAATAGTTACTGATAAACGTATTTTGCCCAGTTTTTAATATTTGAAAGGCTTTATTCACAAAACTTATTGAAACCTTAAAATAGGTTTATTTTAAAGTTCTAGAAAGGAAAACTGTTAAATAAAACTAGTTCAAATCTACATTAAGTTTTGTGAATGCCGTTGAAAGTTTCATGGTAAAATCATATATAAGGTATATATATTAATATATATATTTAGAAGTGTGGTTTTTATCTCTACATAGTACGAAATTTTTATACCCTCCACCATAAGATGGGGGGTATACTAATTTCGTCATTCTGTTTGTAACTACTCGAAATATTCGTCTGAGACCCCATAAAGTATATATATTCTTGATCGTCGTGAAATTTTATGTCGATCTAGCCATGTCCGTCCGTCTGTCCGTCCGTCCGTCCGTCCGTCCGTCCGTCTGTCTGTCGAAAGCACGCTAACTTCCGAAGGAGTAAAGCTAGCCGCTTGAAATTTTGCACAAATACTTCTTATTAGTGTAGGTCGGTTGGTATTGTAAATGGGCCATATCGGTCCATGTTTTGATATAGCTGTCATATAAACCGATCTTGGGTCTTGACTTCTTGAGCCTCTAGAGTGCGCAATTCTTATCCGATTGGAATGAAATTTTGCACGACTCGTTTTGTTATGATATCCAACAACTGTGCCAAGTATGGTTCAAATCGGTCCATAACCTGATATAGCTGCCATACAAACCGATCTTGGGTCTTGACTTCTTGAGCCTCTATAGGGCGCAATTCTTATCCGATCAGAATGAAATTTTGCACGACGTGTTTTGTTATGATATCCAACAACTGTGCCAAGTATGGTTCAAATCGGTTCATAAACTGATATAGCTGCCATATAAACCGATCTTGGGTCTTGACTTCTTGAGCCTCTAGAGTGCGCAATTCTTATCCGAATGGAATGGAATTTCGCACGACGTGTTTTGTTATGATACCCAACAACCTTGCCAAGTATGGTTCAAATCGGTCCATAACCTGATATAGCTGCCATATAAACCGATCTTGGGTCTTGACTTCTTGAGCCTCTAGAGGGCACAATTCTTATCCGATTTGAATGAATTTTTGCACGACGTGTTTTGTTATGATATCCAACAACTGTGCAAAGTATGGTTGAAATCGGTCAATAACCTGATATAGCTGTCATATAAACAGATCTGGGGATTTGACTTCTTGAGCTTCTAGAGGGCGCAATTCCTATCCGATTTGGCTGAAATTTTGCATGACGTATTTTATTTTTACTTTCAACAACTGTGTCAAATAAGGTTCAAATCGGTTCACAACCTGATATAGCTGCCATATAAACCGATCTGGGACCTTGACTTCTTGACCCCAAGAGGTCGCAATTATTATCCGATATGCCTGAAATTTTGTACGATGGATCCTCTCATGACCATCAACAAACGTGTTTATTATGGTCTGAATCGGTCTATAGCCCGATACAGATCCCATATATACCGTTCTCTCTATTTTATTTCGTGAGCCCCAATGGGCGCAATTCTTATACGAATTGGCTGACATTTTACCGGACCATATCTTGATATCGTTTTAATAGCAGAGCAACTCTTTTCTTATCTCCTTTTTTGCCTAAGAAGAGATGCCGGGAAAAGAACTCGACAAATTCGATCCATGGTGGAGGGTATATAAGATTCGGCCCGGCCGAACTTAGCACGCTTTTACTTGTTTTTATTATATTTTTAAAGTAAAACAAATTTGTTTAAAGTAAAACAACATTTGTGAAAAATGTTGCGTTGGATTAGTTTAATGCAGAAAAAAGTCGGGTATTTAAAAATAGAATGAATAAATTCCAAACGCAACATATTAGAGGGCATTGTAGAATGTAGACGTGGTATTTATATTGTATATAATCCTCTGTGAGGGACAGAGGGTTGCCTTCAATCAACTTGCTCATTGCGAACCTCTGTAGGGCGACTGTGTACGCCAAGTTAAGAGGGAACGCGACTTTCATGTATGTACCACTGCGAGGCAGTGAAACTGTCGGAAAGACGACGAAAATTCTCTTCAGAGAATCGAAGTGTAGAAGTTGATGAACAATGCTTTCTGAAGCATTTCCTATACCAACGACAGGCTTTCGTGGCTAACAAATACCAACACAGGGTGTGGACCAACTAAGAGCCAGCCAGGACAGCCTGTTCTTTTTAAAATAAAATAAATTTGTGCCACAAAACGTTTTTTTTTACTTCTTCAAATGTCTTCAATTTTTAATTTGAAGTTACAGTTTGTCGCTAAGATCATTTATTTGAAGTGTGGTTGAGTTCTGTGACTTTCAATATGTGTCTTGTTATGGTCAGAAACTCTTCAAGTTCATATAAGTCGTATTGCGATGTAACCAAAAAAAACCCTGGAGGTCTCAATTTCTGTCCGTTTTGGCAACAGGCCTGCCAAGTATGGTCGGTATTAGGGCATAAGCCGCATCGCAACCGCATTATTTTTCAACGTTACAAAATACACACGGACAGACGTAGATAGTTAAATGTATGTGTAATAAAAAAATTTCCATTGATGGTACTCTTGCATTTTATGAAATTTCTTCCATAAGTATGTACGGACAATGTTTTTCCATGTTATTCGCTACTTTCTATGTGTCTCAAAATCTGCGTAAATGATATTCATAAGTTGACATAACCAAATAAAAATAACCTTAATGGTCGCTATTATAATGCTTCCGATGATACATTCCTTAACCAGTCAATTTGTCTTCCATAAATCGTCCATAAAATTCACAAATTGTCGATAGTTAATTTTAAAGATTCCTCAGAAATAATCATTAAAGTCGCACCAGATTTTTATGGGCATTCCTCTCTCTCTCTCTCTCTCTCTCTGGTATTCTTTGCTCTGGAGATTGTTTATCCAAACATCGCTTCGAACGCCAAGAACATTACAATTTATTTGCTTTGTGTTTGCATTTCATCAAATCAGCACAATTTAATTGTCCCCATAATCATCTTCGAAAATCATTCCCCTTCCCACCCATCATGTGTGTGTGCAAAGGTCTTTCCCCTTTCCGACCCTTGGATTCCCCCCATTTAAACTGAAACTCTTCATTTCATCATGAAAATTGGAGTTGAGATATGATTTGATTTGATTTACGTTCTTGGTGTTTATGGCATTATCTTTATTTTTCATTCCATTGGTTGTTTGTTGTTCTAGGCCTTATTTATCCCCATCCATCCATGGCGATTTTCCTAATCGATGATGTTGTTGTCATGATTTGAGATGGTTCCCTCAGATCAACAAAAGTAAAATCAATACGCCTCAAGGACTGCCTGCAACTGTGGCTGTATATCGGATCTGTCCGCTTATTTGTTGTTATTACGGAAAATATTTCAAACAAAATAAATGCAGATTTGGCTTCCAGTAGTTGATAAATGTATCTTAATATGTTATTATTTATGATTGGCAAAGCAAATTATGTATACAAACCACAAAATATTGAAAAAATAAAACGAACATTAGAAATCAATTATGGATGCAATCATGGCACATAGGTCAGCATTTACGCAAAATGCCTAATTCCCGATAAAAAAAACAGAAAAAAAACTTGAGAAAAATAAGCTGAAGTTAACTGTTCACCAATGCTGGTAAAAAGTACTCAGCACACTTACAATTGTGGACAATTGGAAAAAATAAAAATAAAAAAAACCTATTCCAATTAATTTTAATATAATTTAGTTAAAACTTTTTAAAACAAATTAAAATGACTATAATTTACTTCATCTTAAATCAGTGGCAAAGAGCTCATTAGATTGAAGTTGGCATATTATTTTACTAAACCAAATTTCTGTTCAGCAGTTAAAATATTCTTTTGATAGAAAATGTTTTTATTAACTTATCATTAAAATTTCGTTATTTTGAGTTTAATTCACCATAAAACCTATTTGCTGCGGATTTAATAAACATTTGGACAAAATTTGTTCAATAAATTTTTTAAAACTTTATAATTTCGTTCAACTTAAATGAACTAAGAAAAACCACTAAACCAAAAGCCAGCCAAAGCATCATTCATAACGAATACCTAGTTTTGTTTTATGGAATAATAAATTTCTTAATACAATTGTTAGAGCATGCATGCCCAACTCTTCAAAAATGCCGAATTTTGTATCGTCCAGCTGGCATATCAAAGTATATAACGATGTGCTGTATAATTATTTCTGGCATTCAATTCTGCATTTGTTCTTAATATTATAATCCAAGGGTAACATTTCGATAAAATCTCACAATAACAGATCTTCCAATTTGAGGTTTTGGGCACAGAGGGCGCATTTTTCGAAGAAGTTCGTCATAATTTAAAATTGTATGTTGTGTTTTCGCTTTTGACATCAGCGAAAAATTCGTTACAAATTGATTCTATGTTCCAATAACCCCCGATTTCTTGGTCCACAATGTATTTTGTGGCCTATAGAGAAAACCTACAGAGATTGGGAGAAATCGGTACATATTGAAATAAAACTCCATTTACAATATATACTCACACGCTTTGAACTAATATTGTAATGATATGGAGATGTTCATCCTCAAAGGCTCTGAACTAATATGGCGATAATATGAAGATTTTCAATGAAAGCTTGTTAATTTTAACTAAGCCATCACTTATTTGTAGTGTACGAAGTGATATCGCTCAGCGACAAGGTGCATAGTGGTTCAGAATCGTTTTTTAGTACTCAAAACGCTGTTACTTTTGAACCGATAGAGATATTCTAATAATATCTTAATGGAAGAGAATACACCTCAACTTTTTTTTCCAGTTTCAAGTTATTTGAAATTGGTTCAGCTGTTTTTTTAAGGACAAAGTTAAACTCTTTATTAAAAAAAGACTTAATTTGCGTCTTTTTTTAATTTCATTTTATTAACTCATAATGAGAATGACGTAAGATGACAAATAAATCGTTTTAATAAAAAAAAAAATAATTATTAATGATTGGATAACAAATGCGAGCTTTACCTTTGTTTCATAAAAACAAACTGACAGGCGGTCATGGCTAAATCAGACCAGAAAGTGATTGAGAGTCATTGACGCATCAGTGGTGCAGGATAACATACATGTTTCAACGAAAAGTGACACATTAATATGTAATAGGTGTTGAACTTGCATTTAAAAGTATCCCTTGAAACGTACCATATCCAGTTTTAGAAGTCGTGTTGAATAACACATTAACCAAAGGATGATATGTGTTCTCTATCTGCAAAAGTGTTCTTCTTTATTGCGTGGTGTGGCCAAATACAACCATGGCGGTCGGTGGTCACGGTCCCTCCTTGCTGAAATCCGTTTTTATATACTTACCCTTAATCAAAAAACCAATTTACATAAAAATTTAAAATTTTTTCTAACTATAGTTCCCGTTAAAAGACCTTCTAACCTTTAAAATTTCATGTATCAATCATAGTTTATTTCAATAAACATTCACTTTTAATGCGAATAGACTCACAGTTATCTTAGAAACTAAAACTGCATATACACTTAAAATTATGCTATCTAAAACTGCATTCGTAAAACTAATCTTTGGGGTATTAAGCTGTAGATATTGAACGATTAAGACAAAATTTTACTAAACTTAAAAATTAGTTCAAACATTAAAACTTTTTTCTATCACAAGCCACACGTTGTCTTAACAAGTGGCCTTCTTCATTCCTTCCCATCCTTATGAGCTCTTTAGTCAATTTCTACATTTTCTTCACAATCTTCGGACCCCGACTGTGTTTCACTATCCTGTTCCATAGCCAGATCATAATTGGCAGGATTACAGCGGGTCGTTCCCTGGGAGTTGGTTCCGTTGGCGGTGGGGTTGTTCGCAGGACTTGAACTCGGACTACAATGGTTGAGATGTGTTGGAGATGACGATGCTGATGACTGATTCAAATAATGACTTGCAGAATTGTTCATGGTAGGGACCTGTTGGCCGTGTCCATTGGAAGGTGGCGGTATGGGTTGAGGAATTTTTCCATTGCCCGCCGCCGCATGCGAATAGGGAAAGTAGGGAAAAGGCATTTGGGGTACCCCCACTCCATAGGCCATTTGTAACTGATGCCGGTAGATATTCAAGAGCGTGGGATCCAAGCTATGTGGGTAGCCGGCAGCATGGGGAAACATATGGGCATAAGTGGTGGTGCCATCCTCCCTTACCAGCACCTGAACAGGTACCCGTTTGCTGGCCGCCACATTCATAAGAGCTGCCTCGTGTTGCTGAATCTGCTTGCGTTTGGTTTTGTAGCGGCGGTTTTGAAACCATATTTTCACCTGGGTCTCTGTCAAACGCAATGACTTGGCCAGTTCGGAACGTTCGGGACCACTAAGATAACGTTGCTGAGCAAAACGCCGTTCCAATTCAAACACCTGAGCGTGGCTGAATGCGGCGCGGGAACGCTTTTTGCGAGCCATGCTGCCCGATTGTATGTCATCTGGCAGAGGTGACATAGAACCATCGTTGACGGGAGATGTGTAACGTCCTGATGAAGTGTTGCCAGTTGAAGGAGGTGGAGAATCGCAATCTAAAATAGAAGCGAAGGGAAAAAGCGGCTAATTAGTAAAAAAATTTTGAATATAAGGCGTTTGTTGTGGACACATGCACATTTCATTATGGATTGACCCTTCAATATTCAGTTCAACTTACCAGAATCGTTGCTGGCACAACGTCTCATATCCAATGGGCACTCGGAGCGTCCACCGGCCAATACAGCGGCTGCTGCGGCAGCACCAAAATAGCCCAATTTGTGTGATACGTAATCCGAGTGGTGATGCGCATTGGATGCCGCTGCGGCCGCTGAGGCATAGAAATGAGATCTATAGCCTCCGGACCTCAAAGACGATTCAATTTTTACATCGGATGGACTTGGATTCGAGACATTATCGGACAACGATAGATTGCACTTAAAACTTGAATCACTGCCTCTCATATTCACGGCGGACAATTCCAACTCGGAGTCGGTGCGCGATAGGCGGCGTTCGTTGGCGTGGTTGCGCGTCAATATGTCATTTATCGAGAAGGGGGTGGTGAGCACCTTACCGATACCGGATATAGCACTGTTGGCACTTTCCATATTTGTTAACATTTTTCTTCTCTTTAATTGTTCCACTTTCTTTTAGATGTTTTTTTTTTATTTTGTCTGCTACTCGTGATTCTGTGTTCCGTCACTTGTCTTTGCTTTGCAAGGAACTCTCAGCGTTTGATGGCTGTTCTCTGGCAGGGACCGCTTTAAATACTGATCGTACTCCCCAAGGAAAATTACTCAAAACGCATCGCTCTTGAGTATCATGCCATGCTAAAGGAACATTTGTCTTCCTCTCCAACTATTCGGAGGCTGTTCTATTTTTAATACCCTTTGCTCTTTAGCCTCATCTCAGTGTATCAGTGTGCCAATGCCAGACCTCCCCTTTGAGTTGTTTTCCTGAGAACAGCACGAACCACACATGTGCGCGCAATCTATGTATGCAGTCGATGGCCGACTCAACTGAGAGAGAGTCACATATTTCACATTGTGAACGGTGGTTGGCTGATTATTTTGATTGTGAAATGGCTGCAAGTCAACAAGTGTCATAGAAATTTTCTTCGATTACCTCGAAGTGATTTATTAAAACTCTGCTGAAGTAA
Organism: Stomoxys calcitrans; assembly: GCF_963082655.1. Lineage (NCBI taxonomy): Eukaryota > Metazoa > Arthropoda > Insecta > Diptera > Muscidae > Stomoxys > Stomoxys calcitrans. Next base: position 1,785,817 of record NC_081553.1, read on the forward strand.
TACGATGGCATCATGCTAAAGGAAGGCAGTGTTTGTTGGTGACTATGGTTGCCAATGCATGCCCTTGATACATCAACGTACATCGCCCAAAGGATATGTGTCCTTTCTGTTGGAAAACTGTTTATATTACAAAAGAAATGTTGTTTACATTACATCAATTCGATGTCTATACTCCAATTTTTAAGTTTAGTACAGTTTCTTGATGTTTGATCTGTTATGCGATAGTACAGCAAACAATTGACGCCAGAAGCCACGCCTAAGGACATATTAATAGGGTATCTATTAAAGCTTTCAAGCTGGATACACTTGTTCCGGTTTTCGAAATCGCAAAATGTAATATTCTCTTTGCCTTAAATCTAATGAAATGATTTCAAGAAGATTGAGAAAATAAAGGCAAAACATTTTTTTGCCTGTGGTGAATTCGAAAACCGTAACAGGTCAGATAAATGCATAATTCCACGAACACTCCATAAGGCGTACTGCTCTCATATCAATTAAGGCAGTCCAATTAAAGTTGAAGATCTATGATAAAGCGTCTCCTCTTATAGGCAGAGACCGAACGGTGTGCCACACTGCGACACCACTTAGTAGAGAAGTTTTAACATGGCAGGATACATCACAAATGTCCCCAACATGAGTAAGGGGATTTCTGATGTTCACCTCTGTTCAACCTCTGCGCCACCGAGGCCTCCAATTACAACAAGACAAAATGTGGAGCTATTTGTTAATAAAGATTGCGGTAAATATGCGTCTCAACAAAAAAAAGGACACTGATTTCGACCTGTAAAAGATCTTGAAAGAGTAATTTTGATTTTTTATTTAGAGAAATTGGTTAAAAGTTGACAACTCTACATACTCGACAAAGCAAATCGTTTGATTGGTTCATTTGACATAGATCCTGTATTCTTGCAAAGAGTAGTCTAGTTATTCATCTTCTTCCACCATAAATCCATAAATTCCACCACTGACAGGCGTCAGTTACATAGCACGCAATTCAAAGATGCCATCTGAAGTCGTTAAGTTTCTGATGGAAGCAACTTCTACAGGAAAAATTACTTCAGTGTGAGTAGTGATGGTAATGCACATCACAAATGAAAGCCACAAGGATATCACAAATATTTATAAATAAAAAGAGAATAATATTTAAGCTTCGCTATATGCGAGCTTTTTCAGGTGTTTGTTATTTCGGCTCATAATAGATATATTTTTACTAATAAACAAATACATACATCATTTAAATGATTCATTATTTCAATCATTCAAATTGCCGATACTTGATGGCGTTACAACAGAAGGAAGCGGAATACTTGGCGCCTCAACTGATCGCTACATTCACACCGTGCCTAACATTTACATATCCTCACGCTCGGAAAACCACGGACTTATTATGGATAACATGCTAAAGAGTAGACCATCCAGCGAATTTCACGGATACAAGCAGCATGTCTATGTCAATGGAAGGGCTGGGAGGTTGTGCATAAAATAGAAAAGCATTCGATGCCAAGACATACACATTGGCGGTATGCATTGACAACGAGGAGACTTTTAACATTGCGAGGACCGGTAGGGATAACAATCAGATACGAAAATATATTTGGATTATGGCATTCTATCGCAATTTGTTACCATTTTGCACAGCATTGCCAGCATCAAAACAAACAGGAAATATTTAGTTGGCTTGCAGTCGCTTTTGGAGTAAAAATCAGTCGATATACATATATGACAGCTATATCAAAATCTCTGGGCCGATTTCTATGAATCATAAGAAAAAGAAAATCCTTCCTGCTCAATTTCGAGAGAATCGGTTAGAAATGACTATTTTATTGTATTATTACTGCAAATCGAACGAACATTTATATGGGAGCTATATCTAAATTTGAACCGATGTTTTCCAATTTCAATAGGCGTCGTCTCTAGGCCGAAAAACATGCCTGTACCAAATTTTAAGACGATCAGATGAAAACTGCGACCTGTAGTTTGTACACAAAATAACATGGACAGACAGACGGAGATAGCTAAACTGAATTAGAAAGTGATTCTTCTTTCTGGGTGTTAAAAACAAATGCACTATCTTATGATACTGAAACGATTGATCTCGATATCGACTCTCTTGATTCGAAAAATGTACAATTTCATGGAAAAAATCTTGAAATCGAATTCCGGCTATGCGGAATGGCCTAAAGGAAATCTGAAATCTGCCTGTTCACAAAGAAGATGAAGTTTGGCCTATTAGAAGCGCCACGTTTCCTCATCAGTAGGTAAACTATCGATGTTCGCAACATTCGATATTTCTAATAATAAATATCGATGGTATCGATACTAACGTTAATTTCCTATCAACTATATTCAAAACAAAAATGACAAATAAAAGTCAGGAGATCGGTTTATATAAAAGCAATTTCAATGCATTGACCGATTAAATCCAAATTTAGTAAAGTCAGTTGGAAATACTGAGAGAAATCATTGTATAAAATTGTAGCCTAATCGGATGAAAATTGAGCCCTCTTTACGCTCAAGATGTGAAATCGGAAGATTTAATAACGGAGCTAAAGCTGGTTATGGGTCGAGCAATACTTAAAATGCTCAAAGCAAAGGACCATTGGAAAATGTATGATTGCGATAAATTCAGGAACGAATCAATAATTATACCCTCCACCATAGGATGGGGGGGGGAGTATACCAGTTTTGTAATTCCGTTTTTAACACTTCGAAATATTGACCTGAGACCTAACAAGGTACATATATATTCTTAATCTTAAGTAGATTTAGCCCTGTCCGTCTTTCGAAAGCACGCTAACTTTCGAAGGAATAAAGCTAGGAGCTTAAAATTTTGCACTAATGCCTTCTAGTAGTGTAGGTCAGTTGGGAATGTAAATGGGCTATATCGGTCCATGTTTTGATACATCTGCCATAAAAACCGTTCCTGGATCTTGACTTCTTGAGTTTCTAGAGGGCGCAATTATTATCCGATTAGGCTAAATTTTGTTTGAGGTGTTTTGTTATGACTTCCAACTGTGCTTAGTATGGTCCAAATCGCTTCAAAACTTTATATAGCTGCCATATACACCGATTTTGGATCTTGACACCCTGAGCCGCTAGAGGGCGCAATTATTACCCGATTTGACTTCCAACAACTGCGCCAAGTATGGCCTTAATCGGTTCACAACCTGATATAGCTCCCATAAAAACCGATGTCCCGATTATACTTCTTGAGCCTCTACAGGTTGAGCCTCAGCAGATTTGGTTGACATTTTACACTGGGTCTTCCACACAATCAGGACGGTAAGACCACGAACTGTCTTGAACTGTAAAATGGAGTTTACGTCATCTCTGAGGATGGCACGAACGGCATTGTTTGGGTGCCGGGCCATAGCGGAGTCAAAGGGAAGGAAATAGTAGCCGATTTGGCCGTGGGGGCCAGAGGACTGCCGCCAGCAAACTTGATTAATCCAAAGCCTTTCGCTGCTATGCAGTCCGAGTTAATGGCATGGGCGAAGAACGCATGTAGCATTATGAAACAGGACGACGAATATACTATGGGGAAATCCGGATCGTGGGAAAACAGAAAGGAAGTAAGACGGAGTACAGTATGGATTGAGATGACATAACGAAACATACAGGACTGCTGGTGCACTTAAGCAGAATAGATGCGGCAAGTAAATAGCATATGTAGGGTATGTGGGGAAGATGATGAAACGTTCGAGCATTTCCACTGGCAACTAAGTAGAGATACAATACTAGGCTTGAACCGATTTAGGGGCGTTTAGTGTTAAGAGCGCATAACAACCCGATTACTGGCTTAGGTGATTGTCCATGGTGGCATGGGGCGGATTAATATCCACACCCCCTTTTCACAACCCTATCTAACCTGAAAAATATATATAATACATATATATAATTACAGTTGTCTACACTCTCTGCAGTGGGTTGATCTAGTAATTATAATAATTTTGATTCCATACCTTTTTCTTATAAATTATATATATATTTTTTTAATGTTAGGTTAAGAAAAGTGTTAGGTTAAAAAAAGACATATACAACAAGATGATTGTGGACTTTCGAACAACCTTTATTTTGAATACCCTAAAAGTTTTAGTCGTCTCTTAGGGTTCTCCTTTTATCAATTCTTTATACATGGGAAAGTTTAGGAATAATGGAACTGTCTGGCATGCAATTTATTTTGTTTTGATAGAGAAATTTATTTAAGTTTATTATCATACGCTATACTTTATTGACAATTTTGTCACCAAACGCATATATAATACTCGTAATATCATCTGCTGATCCAATAAATTTCAGTGTCCTATTCAATAAATCGTGTATATATTTACATAACAAGCCACAAAAAAAAACTGTGAATTTCTATTAATTCCCCCTCCTTTAAGTCAATTGAATAAATGGCGCCATTTCCACTTCACTTAGGATACTTAGTTGCTCACCACTCACATCTACACATTTTCCCCATTCAGTTTTTTTAAAAGAACTCATATTCAAGCACAAAACACTCAAACAATTCTCCTAAATTGAGAAAGGAGAGTCATTCTCCCAAACAAACAACAAGTGATTGGTGCTATTGCCACAGTCAAGAAGACCCATGATTGGATAAATAAAAACGATTTCCGAGAATCTACAAAAATGGTTGAGGGTTAAGTGGAATTTAGGCAATGAACAGCAACAACAAAATATTGGAAGCAGAATGTTCAAAGTGAGTGTGGGTGGTGGTGGAAGTGTGAGTGTGTATCTTTCTTGAGTAAAGTGTATTTGAGCACATTTGTACTGAGAACGAAAACATTGAAAATAGGTGTGAAACAGTAATGCATGATAAGTATTTGGTTGGAGACGTATATCTTGGATTATTGATACGAGTAGCAAACAGCAGCAAAATTGGCCACGATTTGATTTGGGACTTTCGAAAAGCAACAATTAATTCAAGCGATGAGAAAAAGGCAAGTGTCTACATTGCCAGATCCTACTATGAGTCCGATTGTAGTGCCAGACAAAATATCGATCTAGGAAACCTGTCAATGCTATTAATGACAACACATTTTCTGCCTAACTTTAAAAATAAGGTTTTTGTTTTTCTGTTTGTAATAGAAACAGAGAGCCCTAACGTAGCAGAGCTTTTTCGATGTTAAAGAAATTTTACATGACTTACGAAGTTAACCTGAATTATAAAGAACCAGGAATCAAACTTATGCGAGCAGCGTTGTAGGCAAACATACTAATGCAATGCACAACAATTAGGTTCTTGATTGTTGTAGCTGTGTGTTGTGTTCTTTTTTTCGTCTGCTAGATTCTGTTGAATATCCAGATCCAGGAACTCTGCGACTAAGATGGGTTGTGTCCGAAGGGAGCTGGGTCTCAGAAGAGTTGGTCTGGCTGCGTAGTTAAAAAGTTGACGTGTGTCGTGAGGTCTCTGGTCACAATCGGAACATACATTCTGCACGTTACCATCAATCGTTGCTCTGTAGGAATTCAGGCGGCTGCATCTGCTGGATCGTAATTGAGCCGGAACAACTCTGTTTTGCCGGAGAGGTCAATTTCTTCAGGTGCATTGGAAGGCGATCGTTCTCCAAGGTCCACATTCATCCGGTAGCTATTCACCGCATCTGCTACCGTTTCTGCATGAATGTTGTCTAGGCCCGCCTGATACGCCGCTTGATCTAGAGGTTCTCTATTGCAGCGCTGGACCTCTCGCTCTGTTCTTGGTATTACATATTTGTGATGTAAATCATGTTTAATATCTTCGGAAATCTCGTGTTTCGCAACCTTTCCATACATATTAAGTGTGAGTTAATCTACTTATTTGAGGAGATATTCAGCAAATCTCCTTCGAAATTCAAATGCAATACTGCGTTTTCATTGAATACCAGTTATTAAAGATAGTTTTGTTTAGCACTTTTTCTCACCGTCTGACAATTTCTTATTGCAATTATAAAATTTTGTAGTCAAATTTAAAAAATCGTTTAACCAATTAAATTGCTGACCACATTGTACGTATACGCTGAACACAAAAGAAATGGAGATCACAATAAAAAATGCTGTCAAAAACATCCCTGTTGACAAGTAGAAATCACTTGAATCGTAGTGTAAACGGGCTATGGAGATTAACTTAAATCAAGTGAATTTGGGTTATAGTGTTACCATGATTCAAGCTATATAGCTTAAAAATACGGGTTTTTGAATTCCCGAGGCAGTTACGCGTTACTTACAATACTATACAGTAATACATCGATTTACGCCGCACAGTGGGCCAAATGGCAAAAAAATTGGAAATAAGTCTACAACTTTTTATCTGTTGATTTTAGCCATACAAAATGTTCTAGACATTTGTAGAGGAGGACATAGGCTTTCAGAAAAGTGCTGTTGTTGGTCCATATCTTTAATACAGGGTGAGCTACAGGGTGTCAAAGTTGACCACTTTTGACTTCTCCAAGCTTCTGGGGGCCATAACTTTTGATCTACTCAACCGATTTACATGATTTAGGACTCTAGAGAAAGAGCTTGACAAGATCTAAAAAACTTATGCATAAAGTACCATGCCATCGTGTACTGTTAAGGAGTTATGAATTGTTTAATTTTAAAATATGAAAATTTGGCCTTGGTTTTTTTCAGTGTTTTTTAAATAACTCCGTCAATTTTAAAGCTATAAACTTCATACTTCACACAAATTATGCCAGCATATGTGTGCATAAAATACAAAAGGAATCACGTGAATATCTTTGGCGGTTTAAAAATGGCATCGTTTTCAATATGAAAAATATTTTTTTTGTCAAAAAATTGCAAAATTTTTCAAAAAAGATACTCCCATTTCCTTTAAGTTTTCGCAAACTTTGGCCGTCAAAGCATTATCATTTCTTTCCATTTTCACAAAGTCGAGGTATTAAGAAAAGTTTTAAGTGCTAATTTGGCTAATTTCGATATCAAACAACACCGTTATCTTAAGACCAAAATGGCCAATTTTTTTACTAAACTTCAAAAGTTTCTCACTGGAAAAAAAGTTCCACGGGGATTTTTTCGCTTTTTTTGAACTTAAATGAAAGCTTAAAATGTTCCCAACATTTTAAGGTATGTCTCGCCATATCCTAGCCATAAATGAGATCGTAGCGATCAAAATACTGAAAAAAGTCAATTTTCAAGTAGTGCTATATTCATTGCTAAAAAACAAGTATTACGTCACATTTTATTGCAAAGATGTTAAATAAACTTTTATTTGGTAACACTTCTTCTACAAAACACAAAAAGAATCATGGAAATATCTCTATTGTATTCCATTTTATGGAACCGGCAATAAAAAAGTCAATTTTTCAAAAAAGTCGAATTTCCCAAATTTTGTTTTTGTTGTCCTAATTGCACATGACACACTATAGCCATATTTACGCAACATACCTTATCGTAAAGGAAATTTTCATACCTTTCCAACAATGTATAAAACATTTCTCAACTCGGATTCTATCTACTCTAAAATTCATTTACACTTCATTAAACTCTATATAAAAATGTCTATTTGTGAAATGGAACCTTATATGGGGCCTACACTAAAACATTGATAGATTTGCCCAGGGTTTACAATACAAATGTGTTAGAATAAAAAAAGGTCTCCTGCCAAAGTTTAAAAAAATTGGAATAAAAATATGTGTTTTAGAGCGAAAACACTTCGCATCGGCGTGCGTTTGTATAGTACCTACATCTATTTTTAATGTAAGCTGATGATTTTTGAATAAAAAGTAACCTAGAAATATACCTGCATATATATATATATTTGTGTTAAGATTTGATGCAGACAAATGTTACCTGTTTCGCTATGTCGAATTCCCAGGAAATCCACCGTATCAATGAATGTGAAAAAACCTACCCATAAAAAATTCATTGTCATTTTTTTTAACCAAATTCGAGTCCAGGTAAATAATTATAGAAGAGTAAGTAAAAAGAGGCACTTTGGACCCCTTTTTACGATTGCGTCTGATACCTGAAATGGGTCATTAATTGTGAATATATTGCATAAATATTTGAACAAAATCCAAATTTTCTTCATTATATTTTGTAGAGGCGTAAAGGACATTTATAAGTTATGGAAGTCATACTGAAGTATTCCACTCTTTCGAAAATTGTATGGGACATCAAAAATGATTCCAAATCATACACGGAGTCATTTAAGGAACTTGTTTACACTTTGGACCACATATATGGAATAAGGCTAAATAAAGACGCTTTAGACAAACTTGAAAAATTCTACAAATCATTTGAGAGAAGGTTGCCAGAATGTTCATTCGCAAAAATCAAGTTTTTCAAAATGTATGAGAAGTGGCTGAAATCGGATCTACTTATTGAAATTAAACCGCTGATTCCCGGCCGGCCTAGCAAAGCATACGACGAAGTTACGGAGAAAACCAAAAAGAAAAAACAAGAGGAACTATTGGCGGCACATCCGCCAAATTTAATAAAAGATACGTTCAAAACAGCATTGTTAAAAACACAACCAAAAAATGTTGGACGAATTGTCGATGTTTTACCATTAGCATCTCCGAAAAGGGTAAAGAGAATGGTAGAAAGTATTCCAACTCCAAAATCGACTACAGAATTCACGGAGGAAGATGCACTGGCCCTGATTTTGAACCTAGGCCTCTCAAGAAACAAATACTCAACAATGAGGAAGGCTCTTCGTGAAAAAGGATGGGGTTGTTTACCCTCAAAACATAAATTGTACAACACCAGGACGAAAATGGTGCCATCAAATATATACGTGGACGAATTAAAAGCAAGAGTGAAACTTGCTGATCTTGTTGAAAATACAGCTGTTAGAATTATTTCTAATTTTACTGAAGAACAGTTGAACACATGTAATAATTCCGAAGTGGTTTTGATCAGCAAATGGGGTTGTGATGGATCATCTGGATTTTCCGAATATAAGCAACAAACAGAAATAGATACCAACTTCGCATCAATTTTCATGGCATCATTAGTACCATTGAGAATGAGATTGTACAAGGACCAATCTTCATCATCGAAAGAAAATGCATTTCAAGATATATGGATAAATAGAACACCTGGGTCAAAATATTTATGTCGCCCAATTCGGTTTGAGTATACAAAGGAAGACCGGAACACAACACGATCTTTGGTGAACGAAATAAAGGAAGAAATTGCTGCATTACCCATGATTGTTATAAACCAATTGGGAAGAAATATAAAAGTTTCGTTTCAACTACAACTCACTATGATCGATGGAAAGGTGGCAAACGCATTAACTGGCGTTATGTCCAATTGGAGATGCAATATTTGTGGCAAGAAGAATGGGCAATTCGAGGACAAGTCTGATGAAAATTTAGTAAACGAAAATGCGCTCAATTTCGGTATTTCGCCCCTGCACTGTAGAATTCGATTCATGGAGTATTGTTTGCATTTATCGTATGACCTTAAATATCGGACTAGCCCTGGAAACCGCGATGTCTCTGCTAGAAACAACCAAGATCTTCACAAAATGAGGCAGGAAGAGAAGAATCGAATCCAGTTGCAGTTTAAACAAAAGGGACTTATAATAGATAAACCTCTTTACGGATACGGAAGCACAAATGATGGCAACTCGGCAAGGCGGTTTTTTGAGGACCCCGTATCGACATCTAAAATAACCGGTCTTGATGAACACTTGCTAAGACGATTCAAAGTGATTTTGGCTGTAATCAATAGCAAAAAGATGATAAATTCAACCAAATTTGAAGCTTATAGTAATGACACAAAAAACATTTTATCTGATTTATATTCGTGGAAAGCTTTAACACCGACAGTACATAAAGTCTTACATCATGGCAAGGAAATTGTGGAATACAACATACTTCCGTTAGGAGAACTTACAGAAGAAGCTCAGGAATCCCGTAATAGAGATGTTAAACAGTTCCGGCTTTTCAATACCCGAAAGAGCACCAAATTTAACCAAAATTATGATTTACTTCAATATTTATTGTTATCGTCTGATCCGGTACTATACAGCATCAGAACTAAATGGCTACCAAAAATATGTGACGATATAGATAAGGACGATCCCGATGCCATTCAAATTAAAGAGCTTTTAAATTTTGATACCTTAGATTATTTGGTAGAGAATAAAATCAAATAATACAAAACTAAAATGCTTTTTTATTTTGGGAGTAGCTAATATACATATAAACGCACGCCGATGCGAAGTGTTTTCGCTCTAAAACACATATTTTTATTCCAATTTTTTTAAACTTTGGCAGGAGACCTTTTTTTATTCTAACACATTTGTATTGTAAACCCTGGGCAAATCTATCAATGTTTTAGTGTAGGCCCCATATAAGGTTCCATTTCACAAATAGACATTTTTATATAGAGTTTAATGAAGTGTAAATGAATTTTAGAGTAGATAGAATCCGAGTTGAGAAATGTTTTATACATTGTTGGAAAGGTATGAAAATTTCCTTTACGATAAGGTATGTTGCGTAAATATGGCTATAGTGTGTCATGTGCAATTAGGACAACAAAAACAAAATTTGGGAAATTCGACTTTTTTGAAAAATTGACTTTTTTATTGCCGGTTCCATAAAATGGAATACAATAGAGATATTTCCATGATTCTTTTTGTGTTTTGTAGAAGAAGTGTTACCAAATAAAAGTTTATTTAACATCTTTGCAATAAAATGTGACGTAATACTTGTTTTTTAGCAATGAATATAGCACTACTTGAAAATTGACTTTTTTCAGTATTTTGATCGCTACGATCTCATTTATGGCTAGGATATGGCGAGACATACCTTAAAATGTTGGGAACATTTTAAGCTTTCATTTAAGTTCAAAAAAAGCGAAAAAATCCCCGTGGAACTTTTTTTCCAGTGAGAAACTTTTGAAGTTTAGTAAAAAAATTGGCCATTTTGGTCTTAAGATAACGGTGTTGTTTGATATCGAAATTAGCCAAATTAGCACTTAAAACTTTTCTTAATACCTCGACTTTGTGAAAATGGAAAGAAATGATAATGCTTTGACGGCCAAAGTTTGCGAAAACTTAAAGGAAATGGGAGTATCTTTTTTGAAAAATTTTGCAATTTTTTGACAAAAAAAATATTTTTCATATTGAAAACGATGCCATTTTTAAACCGCCAAAGATATTCACGTGATTCCTTTTGTATTTTATGCACACATATGCTGGCATAATTTGTGTGAAGTATGAAGTTTATAGCTTTAAAATTGACGGAGTTATTTAAAAAACACTGAAAAAAACCAAGGCCAAATTTTCATATTTTAAAATTAAACAATTCATAACTCCTTAATAGTACACGATGGCATGGTACTTTATGCATAAGTTTTTTAGATCTTGTCAAGCTCTTTCTCTAGAGTCCTAAATCATGTAAATCGGTTGAGTAGATCAAAAGTTATGGCCCCCAGAAGCTTGGAGAAGTCAAAAGTGGTCAACTTTGACACCCTGTAGCTCACCCTGTATTAAAGATATGGACCAACAACAGCACTTTTCTGAAAGCCTATGTCCTCCTCTACAAATGTCTAGAACATTTTGTATGGCTAAAATCAACAGATAAAAAGTTGTAGACTTATTTCCAATTTTTTTGCCATTTGGCCCACTGTGCGCCGTCTTGGTTAACTTCGCACATTGGACTAAACGGAAAAAAAATTGGAAATAAGTCTACAACTTTTTATCAGTTGATTTTAGTGGTACAAAGTGTTCTAGACATTTGTAGAGGAGGACATAGGCTTTCAGGAAATTGCTGTAGGTCCATATCTTTAATATAGGGTGAGATACAGGATGTCAAAGTTGACCCGACTGACTTCCCCAACCTTCTGGGGCCACCGTAGCGCAGAGGTTAGCATGTCCCCCTATGACGCTGAATGAATGGGTTCGAATCCTGGCAAGACCATCAGAAAAAATTTTCGGCAGTGGTTTTCCGCTCCTAACTTCTTTCCAAAGATCGCAGTGCGACGTAGTGCACGCCGTTTGTACTCGGCTATAAAAAGGAGGCCCCTTATCATTGAGCTTAAATCGGACTGCATATATTAATATGTGAGAAGTTTGCTCCTGTTCCTTAGAGGAATGTTCATGGGCAAAATTTGCAATTTGCAATTTACAACATTCTGGGGGTCATAACTTTTGATCTATTGAACTGATTTGCTTGATTTCGGACTCTAGAGAAAGAGCTTGATATTGAAAAAAATATGCTATCATGTACCGTTATGTACCTCGTGTACCTCGGTATGAATTGTTTTATATTAAAATATCAATATTTTGACTTGAATTATTTCAGTGTTTTTTTTAATAACGTCGTCAATTTTTGAGCTATAAATTTCAAATTTCACACAAACTGCGCCAGTACATGCACCAAATAACTAAGAATCATGTCAGCATCTTTAGCCGTTTAAAAATGTCATCGTTTTCAATATGAAAAATATTCGTTGTCAAATGTTTGCAGCATTTTTCCAAAAAAGATACCCTCATTTCCTTCAAGTTTTCGCAAACTTTGGTCATGAAAGTATTATCATTTCTTTCCATTTTCACAAAGCAGAGGTATTGAGAAAAATTTAAGTGCTTACTTAACTCATTTTGATATCAAACCAATAATTTAACCATGAATCGTCCTACAAACGAATAACGCTTGAAAATTATTGAATTTTATCATCAAAATGGGTGCTCTCGTAAGAAAGTTCATCGCGAGCTTCTTCCGTTGAGCGACGAAGCTCTTTTTTGGCTCAATGGGTACTTAAATAAGCCGAATTGTCGATTTTGGAGTGGAGATCAGCCAGAAGCATTGCAAGAGAGTTTATGGGTTGGTGGCATCATTGGACGTACTTCTTCAAAGATGATGCAAATTGTAACGTAACTGATAATGTCCAACTTTTTTTTGTCCAAAATGTAAGAGCTTGCCTTCGGTGAACATTTTATTTCACGTTCGGGAACGGTCAATTGGCCGCCTATATCGTGCGATTTAACGATTTAAGACTATTTTTTGTGAGGCTATGTTAACGCCAAGGTTTATACAGATAAGCCAGCTTCAGATGAATCTTTACTGTAAACAACGGAAATAGCGCTCGTGTGTCCAAACGCTCTGAGTACGTATAACCTCAAAAATGCCAAGCTTTACGATGGAGCTGTCAGTTGGCGAATTGCAACACAAGGGTTGTCCAATCCCGAAATATAAAAGACAATCCTCGTACATCACAGGATGCATGTTTTAAGAAATCTTCCCTTGTTATTCAGCACAGTTTTTTATTTTATTTTTTTTTGAAGCGATAAACAGCAACAGTATTGGACTACTACTAATTGTGTGACCCATAGTTAGATTAGGTAAGGTTAGGTTTAAGTGGTAGTCTGCCATCAGACTTACTTGCGTTGGGTAACCCATGCGTAAACGTGAAAAATACGAATTTGTTCTTAGCCCATAGGTTTATTTGACAGTTCTATAGAGGAAATCTGTCATATACATCTATTTCACATCTACATTATGTTTTAGATATGTTAGAGAATTAAAAAATTTGCTGTCAAAAATTTATTTGAAAATAACGGAAATATTTTTTTACTCTGCGCTCACACTAATCTCTATTCGGATAGTGTTTACTTGATTGTTGGCCTTCTTATTCCCAAATCACCGGCAATGCTAATCAAGTTCTTTTCCCGATCCCGAAAGGACCTTAGGTGGTATTCGATAATGTGTGAAATTTGACAAATTTTTATTGTTTCGAATAGCTCCAAGCTAAATATGCTCTGCGCTTTGCTTTATTGGCATTTAAATAACTTTGTGGCAGTTGATTGTCTGCCGCGTCCCGTGGAGAGGACGTAACTTTCGTCGCCCAGGGGCATTATTAATTCATTACATTCTAGAGCGAAAAATCCTTGAATCGTTAGTATCGACCACATCAGTGAGTGGTTGGTTAGCTGACTGGTTATTTGGTTTGTTTGTTTGTGTTGCGGTCACCTTCCTAGTGTGTCTCAGTCACCATCGCCCATTGTTTCCACTGCTTTTAGTGGCTGATTGCCTGCCGCTGAAGTTGTGAGGTGAAACAAGAAAAGTGTGCCTTTTTGTTAAGTCCTAAAAAGGGGATGTTTAATAGGATTGAGTGTAACAACTTTTTTTCAAGCAGAAATTTAACCACTCGACTGTCGGCCGGCATAGTTAGCTGTTTAAACAGTTTGTACGAAACGAAGCATAAGTAGACAATGTGGTGAATTCTAGAAGCTTTTCTGAAACATACACGCAAAAAATTAAATTGGAATATCTGTTTTATTAGGTAAATTGTATTCTTATAGTAACTGTGTAACATTTTCCTCCGCGATTGAACGTTAGACGTGAGTTGCCATTTTTTGATATAAAAGTCACTTTGCTTGTAATAAAACCTTTAGAAACTTCGTCTGCGGTTAAGGGTGGCTTTTTAACTCATAAATTCAAAATTCTTCAAGCCAACAATGTTTTGTTAAACGAAAAATATTTGTTAATTTTATTTATTACTTGTTTCTCTTCCATTTGGCAGAAAGTGGAGCTCGTTAGTGTAAAACACTAGTTTTTGTTATTTTTTCATTGAGTTGTGATCAGTCAGTCAGCCTGCAGTCAGTTTTGTTTGATAATATAAAATAAATTTTTCTTCATAAGAAAATACAAAGATCCAAATGAAATATTTGTTAATTAAGCTGCCATAAACATTTTAGTTTTTCAACGTCTGAAATTGTGTTTTACAGAAAATATTTTGTATAAATATACATATTAAAAAAATTTCCAATATCCAATCATAATTTTTTCCCCAATTTCAATCGATAAAAAACCTGATTTGGTTAAAAGTGTTTATCACTTTTTAAAATCGTTAAACAAATGTGTAAAATAAAAAACTGATTTCATGGGGAACGGATTGAAAATGGCAACATTTAAAACAAAATATATTATCTCATCAAAAATTTACCAAATTTTCAAAAAGGGTCGTCTCAATCCCACCCTGTTTTTGAATACTTGGACCATAAAACATCATGCTTATGTTTTATCAAAAGATATGTATACGACTCCGGTTAATAGTTTAAAAGTTGCGTACTATTTCCACTTTTTTCGATGTTGACCAATAAAAATGATCAAAGTTTAGAGCAAAAACTTTATGTAGGGAAATTAAGTGACTTTCGTCAAGAAACCATGAGTCTAAAATGATGGCGCAAATCGTTTTCAAAATTGCTCTAATTAATTTAAAGATGTGTTGATGAAGTCGGAAATTATACTCGATCATCAACAAAATTAGCACAGACATCTCTTTTTATACCCACCACCATGGGATGGGGGTATACCAATCTAGTCATTCCGTTTGTAACACCTCGAAATATTGATCTGCGTTCGCATAAAGTATATATATTCCGGATCGTCTCCACATCTTGAGTCTATCTAGGCATGTCCGTCCGTCTTTCGAAATCACGATAGCGGTCGAAATTTTGCACAGATACTTCTTATTGATGAAGGTCGTTCGGTTAAGATTTGGATATAGCCCACATACAAACCGATCCCCCGATTTGACTTTTTGAACCCCTAGAAACCTCAAATATCGTCCAATTAGGCTAAAATTTGGAACAAGTCTTGAGTTATGACTTCCAACATCCATGCCAAGCATAATCCGAATCGGTCTATAAACAGATACAGCCCCATATAAAACGATCACCCGATTTGACTTCTTCCGCCCTTAGAATCCAAAATTTTCACCTGATTTGGCTGAAATTTGGCCCAAAACCATATCTTATGACTTATAACATCGAAATTTGGCTATTTTTCATAAAATAATCAAAATTTCCAAAAAAAATAATAACGGCCATTGGATAACAGCTATATGACAGCTCAATCTAAACTTGAGCTAATATACGGCAAATATAAGAAATTTGGTACAATTTTACGACTAACGAAATACTTTTGTTACGAAGGTTTTCTTTTATTGTAAATGTGTAACTTTCGTTCAACATATTAAAAGTTTGTTGTAATAGTAATATTATTGTACGAAACTAATTTGTTCATTGTTAAACATTTAGCAGCTTCGCCTACGGTTATAAACGGACATTTTGTTTTGTTGTAAAACGAATAACTCTTTAATGGCAAAAGGGTTTCGATAGCCGCATTAGTTTACCGGACACATATTTATTCTCTTGTGTCTCTTCTGATAGAGAGAGAGAGAGAGAGTTGATTATTTGAGCGCAGGCAAAAATACTCACATTACAGCTCATTACTGTGCACGTACGCTAGAAAATAGTCCCAAGCGGGCACATGTGCTTGCAATAACACAATTTTTTTCTTTATTTTATTGAGCAAAGCGCAGTCAGTATGTTGAAATCCTCGGTCAAGTGCGGATGGTAAACTCGGATAATGACCATTTTCGCCTTAAATGCAAAAATGCTGGTATGTCAGATGACTAAATTCATTAGATCAACACGCAAATGGCTGCCAGATACAAGAATTTCCAAGGCACATACATTGTTTGGTAATATTTACACAATAAAAAAACATCCACCCCAAAGTAGATATTTAAATAGCGCCCCAAAGATTTTTTTATTTACAATAAATCGAATAAAGCAAAAACAGAATGGATATGATAGAGGGCTTTTAATATGATTGTGTTTCAAAACATCGATAATGCCACGTTTTTGGATAACGCCACGTTAAGCGAAACAAAGACAAAAAACTTTTTTGTGGTAAGCAAAGGTGCTCTGTTTATAATGAAGTTCAAAGATTGTGTTTATGATAAAAATCGTGGATAACCAAATTTTTTAGCTATTATCTTTTTGGCAACACTGGTTTAAACAGCTCACGCACGTTTCGTGTTTTGTTTCACTATCAAACATGTTCAGTAAATAAGCAAAATTGTCAATTTCGGAGTGAAGATCAGCCAGAAGAATTGCAAGAGCTATTAATGCATCCAGAAAAAGTCAAGAATTGGGGCGGTTTATGTGCTGGTGGCATCATTGGACCGTATTTCTTCAAAGATGATGGCAATCGTAACGTAACTGTGAGTGGTAAGCCATATCGATGATATCCAACTTTTTTGCCCAAAATGCAAGAGCTTGAATTGCATGACATGGGGTATCAACAAGACGGCGCCACATGCCTCATAGCACGCATAACAACGGACTTATTGAGAGGCGAGTTCGGTGAAAATTTTATTTTAAATTCTGGACCGGTCAATCGGCCGCCTAGATCGGGCGATTAAACGCCTTTAGACTATTTTTTGTGGGGCTTTACTAAATATATTTCTATACAGACAAGCCCGCATTGAAATACAACATTGAAGCATTTATTCGTGAGATACCTGCCAAAATGTTGGAAAGAGCATGTCAAAATTGGAATAAGCGGACTGATCATTTGAGGCGCTGTCTGGTCAACATTGCATGAAATAATCTTCAAACATTAAAATATTTGGACCGTACTGTCGATTCAAAAAAGATTTCATGCATTTGTCTGTATTTTATGTGCTTTGTTTTTGAAAAACTTTCCTATAGCTCTTAAAAAATCACCCTTTATATGTTATTGTTGCCCAAATACTCCATTTTGCTCTTCTGTAGTGTGTCCCTGGTTTATATTATGCTTTTTGTTGCATTCCTTTTTCATTTGCTTTCCATAAAGAACAAAATAATTTCAGGCAAATGAAAGTACATAAACCACTTTGGTTAGAGTGACAGTCTATTTTCTAAACACACTCACTGAGAATATTTTAGCCCACTGTGATACCACAGTAGCGACTCACAAGGCCTATGGTGGGAATCGAACCCACGACCCCCGCACTGGTAATCCGAGCTCGCTACCAACTCAGCTACCATGGCGACCTGCTATTTTACTTATTTAGAAATTCAATCGTTTCTGGATTCAGTATTCTCCAGTCACGAGCTATGTCTTTTGCCCTAGTGTGTTATGATTTTGCTACGGTACATATTTTTTTTATCTCAAGCCCATTTGAAAATATAACACTCTTTCTCACACAAGCATTTTTCTACAAATACTGCTGACTGACTTTCACTCAATGGAAAAAAATTAATTTCAAGAGATTTGTAAGTTATGCTCAATTTTGACCCATGGTTTCGTGGGCAAAACTTCTTAGAATTTGTCGTAGATTATGATTTTGATAAGCTCTTATTGAGTATTTTTTGGCCCTAATAAATTGACCATCCTAGTTCCCAATTTGCACGATACTCCAGGTAAGCGCTATGGCAGGATTGTTAGCACATTTCGAAGGCGACCTATATCACTTCGATGTTAGCGCACAATCATGCTCGCATTTAACTGTTTGCTGTGGTTGTTGATGTTGTTATTATTATTTTGTTTTGTTGTAATAGGATTTGTGTGCTTGTTAATTACGTTACAATTCAGTGGCTTTCAATAATACTTGAGTAATTAGGATACGATTATTTCCATTGTATTCGTGCTAGGTTTTTGGAGGAATCGCAGACGACACCACATTTGCAATTCCTTATGTGCGAACTCTTGCAGCTCTCACTGTGACAAGATGGATTTAATGACATTTACTGCTGGTGCCTGAGAACGTTGCTGGGATGATGACTCCATCAAAAGGTTCCGCATGACTGGATGCCGACTTCAAATCTGAGTTTTTGGTGGCACTGACTGAGGTCACTTGGCTCTTGATTTAAGTTAAACAGGAAGTTTAACGTATGCGCACTCTTGAGTAGGCAAATGAATAGAATGAGAACGAAGCAGATACTCGCTTGTATCCTTTAACGCCTTGCAGAATTAGCAACCATCAACAAATCGGCTTACAAGGTAATCGTGGCATTATCGAATGTGATGCGGACGTGTGCCGAAAGTATGTCCTCTGTATGGCTTTGTGTATTCACTTCACACCGCTGACTGTCATAATACCCACGTAATCCGTATACGCACATAATGGCTCCCTTGAAAAGAGATGCCTTTGCTTACTGTATGATGCTCTTGTTGAGATTTATTTTTTTGACTTTGTCGTAGTGCTAATGCTCTTTGTTCGGCTTTGCTGTACGTATACATTCTATTGGCTTGTTTCTTGTTTGTTTGTGATATCCGGTTCCGGTTGCTTCTTAATGATGTATTATCATTTTCAATTAACGCACTTGTCTTTTACTTTAGCCAAAAAGCAAAGTAAATAAATATTTTCCCCTGGAGTGTCTCTTTCTCTTCTGTTGACTCCCCTTTTCATTTTGGCATCTGACATTCCCGTTTGGCACTTAACAAACGGTCCTCTCCCTCCCCAGCTCGTGTCGGTTCATGAGGCGCTTAATGCCCCTGTTAACATTCATTGCTTCTATTGCTTGCATTTTAGCACTGAAAACATATTTTTGGTATTTATTTTGATGAAATTTAATACCGCAAACAAAATATTCTTAGCAAACAAATCATCAATATTAACAAGTGACTCTTAGCGGTAAAAGCATACTTTATAGAGCAAGATTTTCCTCGATTCATTTTGGTAAGGTGACTTCCACCCTCGTCCAATGCTCTGTTCATAAACCATAAGTTTGTAATTTAGGGTTTCTTCGATTTATTTTCGTAGCCAAGTGATATTCATATGAAATCAATATCAAAAGGCTGACAATGCGTTCAGCTTTTGGAGTAGCGGTGACAAGTTAACACAATTGACTTAGTACCTAACCAAAAGAAATACTTTTTTTGTAACGACATGAACCTTCATTCGTATTAAAAGTTACTATTTAGTTTCTATTTCCGAGCGAGTGATAATTTTTCATTTCCATTTTAGATCTTCATTTAAGAAAAGGAACAGAGGCCGGACATAAGTGGGCGCAAACGAAATAACTTAATACATAGCTCTGGTTTTTCCGGATTAGGAGTCGAACAATTTTTAACTATGCATTCATATCCCACCACCATAAGGTGGGGGATACTAATCTGGTTATTCCATTTGTTACATCTAGAAATAATGTTGACCACCTGCGTTACTTTTGTGCAGCTCTTTAAAGATTTGACCATTTTTATTACCCTTCTCGAAATGTATGTTATGCCTGAATACCCATTCTTGTTTTATTTAATATATGTAAATGAGCTTTGAAAAATGGAAATGGTTTGTGTCAACTTTTGTCTAAAAATCCTTGTGTAGTTAAGCTTTTTTACAAGCTTGGAATACCAGTGCAAAACATTTTTACCAGAGACCCGGAAGTCTGATTTTAAATGGCCATCTTTACCTCATAACCTACCATTTTGTTTGGAAAAAAAAGTTCCCCATACTCAAATTTCCTTTAAGGTTACGCTAATCATATCTGGTCATATACGGATAAACCGATCCCATATGGAATTCTTGAGTCCCTAGAAGTCTTACTTTTTATTCGCTTGGGCAAAAATTTGGTACATAAAGCACTTAACAACCCACCCAAGGTATGGTTCTGATGCCTCCTTAAAAAATGTAGCCCTTCTATTAACCTCCTAACCGCCAAAGAGATGCAAGTGCCAAAATCATTTTATTTAATAAACCATAGCAAAGCGCAGATTGAAATGTAATTATACCCTACACCCCTACTGTGGTACAGGTATTATAACTAAGTGCATTTGTTTGTAACACCCAAAAGGAAGAGAGATAGACCCATGATAAGTATACCGATCGACTCAGAATCACTTTCTGATTCGATTTAGCTATGTCCGTCTGTCTGTCTGTTCATGTTAATTTGTTTACAAAGTACAGGTCGAAATTTTCATCCGATCGTCTTCAAATTTGCTGTGGACATGTTTTTCGGCCTAGAGACGAAGCCTATTGAAATTGGAAAAAATCGGTTCAGATTTGGATATAGCTTCAATACATATGTTCGTCCGATTTGCAGTAATAATGCAATAAAATGGTAATTTGTTAACCGATTCTCTCGATTCGACAGGAAGGATTTCCTTACGACTCTCGATGTTACTGGTGAATTTCATAAAAATCGGTTCAAATTTGGATATAGCTCCCATATATATGTTCGTCCGATTTGCAGTAATACACTAATAAAATGGCTATCTGTAAACCGATTCTTTAGCAATTTGGGAGGAAGGATATTCTTATGACTTTCGATATTACTGGTAAATTTCATAGAAATCGGTTCAGATTTGGATATAGCTCCCATATATATGTTCGTCCGATTTGCAGCAATACAGCAATAAAATGGTCATTTGTTGACCGATTCTCTGGAAATTTGGCAGGAGGGATTTTCTTATGACTCTCCATAATATGGTGAATTTCATAGAAATCGGTTCAGATTTAGATAAAGGTCTCATATATATATATCGCTCGATTTTCACTCCTAGACCCACTGCAAGCGCATTTTTTGACCAATCTTCCCAAAATTTTGTACAACGGTTTCCTCGACGACTTCCACAATATCCATAAAATTTGGTCGAAATCGGTTCAGATTTAGACACAGGTCCCATATATATGTTCGTCAGATTTGTCATTTGTCAACCGTAGTAATTACATTTTGAACATAAAGAGTGATTTGTTAAGAGCTTGATAACTTTTTTAAAAAAAAAAACGCTTAAAATTTGCAAAATCTCATCGGTTCTTTATTTGAAACGTTAGATTGGTCCACGACATTTACTTTTTGAAGATAATTTCATTTAAATGTTGACCGCGGCTGCGTCTTAGGTGGTCCATTCGGAAAGTCCAATTTTGGGCAACTTTTTCGAGCATTTCGGCCGGAATAGCCCGAATTTCTTCGGAAATGTTGTCTTCCAAAGCTGGAATAGTTGCTGGCTTATTTCTGTAGACTTTAGACTTGACGTAGCCCCACAAAAAATAGTCTAAAGGCGTCAAATCGCATGATCTTGGTGGCCAACTTACCGGTCCATTTCTTGAGATGAATTGTTCTCCGAAGTTTTCCCTCAAAATGGCCATAGAATCGCGAGCTGTGTGGCATGTAGCGCCATCTTGTTGAAACCACATGTCAACCAAGTTCAGTTCTTCCATTTTTGGCAACAAAAAGTTTGTTAGCATCGAACGATAGCGATCGCCATTCACCGTAACGTTGCGTCCAACAGCATCTTTGAAAAAATACGGTCCAATGATTCCACCAGCGTACAAACCACACCAAACAGTGCATTTTTCGGGATGCATGGGCAGTTCTTGAACGGCTTCTGGTTGCTCTTCACTCCAAATGCAGCAATTTTGCTTATTTACGTAGCCATTCAACCAGAAATGAGCCTCATCGCTGAACAAAATTTGTCGATAAAAAAAGCGGATTTTCTGCCAACTTTTCTAGGGCCCATTCAGTGAAAATTCGACGTTGTGGCAGATCGTTCGGCTTCAGTTCTTGCACGAGCTGTATTTTATACGGTTTTACACCAAGATCTTTGCGTAAAATCTTCCATGTGGTCGAATAACACAAACCCAATTGCTGCGAACGGCGACGAATCGACATTTCACGGTCTTCAGCAACACTCTCAGAAACAGACGCAATATTCTCTTCTGTACGCACTGTACGCATTCGTGTGGTTGGTTTAATGTCCAATAAAGTAAACTGAGTGCGAAACTTGGTCACAATCGCATTAATTGTTTGCTCACTTGGTCGATTATGTAGACCATAAATCGGACGTAAAGCGCGAAACACATTTCGAACCGAACACTGATTTTGGTAATAAAATTCAATGATTTGCAAGCGTTGCTCGTTAGTAAGTCTATTCATGATGAAATGTCAAAGCATACTGAGCATCTTTCCCTTTGACAACATGTCTGAAATCCCACGTGATCTGTCAAATACTAATGCATGAAAATCCTAACCTCAAAAAAATCACCCTTTATTTGCTTTGCATCAAAATTGGTTCAGAATTAGATATAGCCCCCCTTTTGTTTTTATAGGGTAGGTGTAGTGATTACTGATGTCCTTACAGATTTTTAAATATATATGCGTCACATCTTCAGCTGATGCATTTAAAGCCAAAAAATTTGCTTGCATTTAAACCGGTACTTTTGTCACTTGAATCTTTTTCGCTATCACATATTTTTTTTGATATAAATGTCTTAATTTTAAATTATTTAAAGTGAAGCGCAATTAATAGCACTGATTGAATGTGAGCTAGAAGACTTAATTTTAATCTGATTTGAATGCAATTTGGAACAGAGTCATATTACACACCTACACATTTTTGCCAACTTTTGTACATATCCGACCATATACCATATATAGCGGGCCTTACAATTAAGCGTTTGATTCCTCTGAATTTTGGAACAATCAGCTGTAATGAGCCTCCTGACGTCCGAAACGATTATGGTTCAGACTGTAGCATATTTGGATATAGGTGCCGTATAGGCCTATTTCCCAATATAGGGTCGTGGGTCCGTTGTTACAATTTCGCTGAAACTTAGAAAATAGATTTGTGTTGGGTCCACTTTGTGAATGTGCTCTAGTTTGGGATTATTTATTTATTTTTCTGTATCTGGCCTACAGAAGATCTCCAGATTAAGGTCGAAAACATAAACGCAAATTGTAATTATATATAATATATTTGAAACTGTGACTTGATTTTGCCGACTCAAAACCTAGTCCGATTTGTTCTACATCGGACCATAATGTGAAATAACGGTATATACACGCAAAAAATAAAATGTTCGAAACAAACAAAATATTGTACTTTTGTCTAAAAGTATTTATTTTATTGTAATCCTATAACATTTCCCTTCAACATATGAAACGTTAGCCATAAACGTAGCATTTTTGAACGTAACCAACTTTGTTTATTGTAAAACCTTTCACAGCTTCACCTACGACCTCACCTTCAAAGAACCTTTCTTTTGTTGTAAAACCAAAAACTCTTTGAAAGTGTTTTGATAGCCGCAAAAAAATACATGCATTGGCAAAAGTACAGCTAATAGACAGGATTGTCGAACGTGGTTAATGTGGTAATTGTATCATCGATCCGTTTTCGCAATTATTACGATTCAAATACAACATACCAACGCACGGCCCTTGAAGCCATCACACCTAATATGGTTGAAAAGTCTTCTAACCAAAAATGAAACGCGTGCCATAGTGGTTGGTGTGTGTTGCTATCTTTGGCTTTCCTTTTCTAAAGGGTGATTTTTTTGAGGTTAGGATTTTCATGCATTAGTATTTGACAGATCACGTGGGATTTCAGACATGGTGTCAAAGAGAAAGATGCTCAGTATGCTTTGACATTTCATCATGAATAGACTTACTAACGAGCAACGCTTGCAAATCATTGAATTTTATTACCAAAATCAGTGTTCGGTTCGAAATGTGTTCATTCACCGTAACGTTGCGTCCAACAGCATCTTTGAAAAAATACGGTCCAATGATTCCACCAGCGTACAAACCACACCAAACAGTGCATTTTTCGGGATGCATGGGCAGTTCTTGAACGGCTTCTGGTTGCTCTTCACTCCAAATGCGGCAATTTTGCTTATTTACGTAGCCATTCAACCAGAAATGAGCCTCATCGCTGAACGGTGAATGAACACATTCCGAACCGAACACTGATTTTGGTAATAAAATTCAATGATTTGCAAGCGTTGCTCGTTAGTAAGTCTATTCATGATGAAATGTCAAAGCATACTGAGCATCTTTCTCTTTGACACCATGTCTGAAATCCCACGTGATCTGTCAAATACTAATGCATGAAAATCCTAACCTCAAAAAAATCACCCTATATTTGCAATCTCCGATCATTGAGCTCGTCTCAAAAGAGAAACAAGCAAAAAATTGTAAAATGATCTTCGCCCTAACAGGCAAATAAAAACTTGAAAAAAGATAATTTTTTGCCGAACAATTAATTATTATCTTGTGTGTATTCTAATAGAGACAATGTGTGAGTTTTTGAGCGTTTATACCATTGATGAGCACATGCACATTACTGTGTACTTGCACCAGAAAATAATCCCAAGCAAGCCCATGGGATTGCACATATTTGCTAGTGTGTACTCGTCACTGGTATAGACACATTCTCCTTGTTCCCCTTTTTTGTTTTGACTGAGCAAAGAGTCAGTACATTGAGCAGCTCGGTGCGGAGTGCGAATGGTAAACTTGGAAGCACAATTTTTAAAGTTTCACTATAGAAACAAAAATGCCAAAAATCATTGGAGCAACGGACAAGAACTTCTAAGGCATATAAATTGTTTGGTAATATTTACGGGATAAAGGAATGTCCATCCCAAAGTAGGTATTTAAATGTGCGAAAAAAACAACTACCATTAGTAATTTTTGTTTTCTTCATAGCATAACGAATGCAGCAGATCATAATACAAAACCGTAATGGAGTTTTGCAAAAATTATATCTTTAAACATTATTGTATATCAAATTGTGTTGTGAAATAGTCAACCGAGATCTATATATAATTGGTAAAAATTTGAATTAAAATTATCTTTCACCATTAAATTGAACTTGGTATCGTTTTGAATATGCATAAGAATGACGTTTAATTAATTCATAAATAAAGAAAAACTGGTTGAAATCCCAAATAGGAGTGTTGCCTTTTATATTTCGGGATTAGACAACAAAAATAAATATTAATCATCGAAAAGCGATTTAATGTTTTTCAAATATTCCTAATTCAGATCTAGACACTTTTGCATGCGTTCGAACCAATTGTCGAAGCACTTTTGCCACTCAGCTTCTTTCCGCTTCTTCAGGTGTCGAAAAACGTTGACCTCTCATTTTATTTTTTACGTACGGGTAAAAAAAGAAGACATTCGGTGCCGAGTTAGGACTATATGGCGGATGACTCATCATATCGAGTTTTAAGAGCTCAAAAATGCCGTTTTTTTGAGCCGATTTGTGAGAGTTCGCATTGTCGTGGTAAAGAGTGATCCGTCCTCGACGGTTGGTATTCCTGATTTCTTGGAAGACAACTGGCAAACAAATGGTTGTGTACCACTCAAAATTTACTGTTCTGCTTTGTTTTAGTGGTACGATTGCGACAGATCCAGTTTTTGCGAAAAAAAACAGACGATCACTTGTTTGGTAGTGCTTCGAGCGCGAGCAACTTTTGTTAGATTTGGCTAATCTTGAAACACCCATACAGTCGACTGCGGTTTACTTCGTGCTCATACGCGTAAGTCCATGATTCATCACCTGTCACGATGTCATAGACGTATTTCGAAGCACCACGATCGTATTTTTGGAGCATTTCTTTCGACCAATCTACACTCGCTTTGTTATGAGCGATTAGCAAATTGTGTGGGATCCAACGCCAACAAATTTTTTTGGCGGTCAAATGTTCATGCAATATTGAATGTATGCTGGTCCCACTAATGCCTAAGATTGTCTCAATCTCACGATAGGTCACATGACGATCTTGTAATATTGCAATGGCGCACAGCATCAATGGTTTTTGGAACAACAACTGATTTTGGTCGACCTCCACGAAATTCGTCTTGGAGTGAACCACAATCTCAGTTGAATTCACCATACCATCGATAAACACTGCCAAATTTCGATATCACCTTTGTACTTTACTCCTATAGGCCTTTAATTTGTGCCCCAATATTTCCATTTGTCCGTATGGGGTTATTAGGGGGACCCAAATTTGAATATTAAATTCGCATTGTACTGCCAAAGACTTTCCATTTGAGTCCAACTTTGTTCCGGTCGTCCAATATGTCGTTTTGCTTGGTGTTGGGTCGCCCCTCAGACATATAGCCCAAAATTTAAACATCCGATTCGTTCTCTACATCCAAATATATAACGTTTGATTATGATTATTTACATCTTTTTTTACAGTTTTGGCTTGAGGTACTTGTGAATGTTAAAACTTCTTAAACATGTGGTGTCGCTAAACGGCAAGCCGTTCGTACTCAGTCTCAGTCAACCAAAATTAAAACGGCACTTATATCATAAATGTTTTTCTTGTGGAATCAAAACGGTTTGCACTCTCGACATAAATTTTGAAATGAAGTTGGAGTAGCAAATTATCGATTTTTTTATTTTTAACGAAAATTTCAAAATTTGGCGCTTATGTACATCTTCTTTGCGGTTGAGGGTCGATATTAAGGCTATACCAAAACATGGATAATAAAAATAATAAAAAAAAAGTTTATACTCAATCCTAAATAAAGTCAAATCTGTCCTGAGACCTCCAAACACTAAATTATAAATACCACCACATAACACTTATCAAGCAGTTCAGTTTGCAATGGGCTAAAACCAAACAAAACTTTGGTTATTAACAATTCCAAAAGTCTATGGCAATGCTTGCGTAATTGAATGAGATGTATACTAAATGCCTTACTGCCTCCAATTGCGTATTTTTAAGGTAAACGCCAAGAGATGTCCATAGCGCATTAGTCTATGAACGAACCAGTAAAAACAATCACTGTCAGATGTCGCTAGTGAGGGAAATTCCATTTTTAAAAGAATATGTGTATTAGGGCGGGTCGATGTTTATGATTGTGTTATGATAAACAAATATAATAAAACCCTTTCATATTGCTCTAAAAATTTTTGTCATTGGACGTACCTATGGCTAAGCTTTAAAAATTGTCAATTTCCGAGTTTACCATCCGCCCATCACTTTTTATCCATCACTTGTCTATACGTTTAAATACTCACCCTCTCCCTCTCACTAGTTGGAGAGGCACAAGAGAAAAATTATTGGTCCTTTGAACGAATAATCGTTCGCAGCTATCGAAAGACTTTTGCCATTACAGAGTTTTTGCGAAGATTCTAAAGGGTTTAAAATGAACAAAGTTACATTCCATAATGCTACGTTTATAGCTAGCCTAAACACATCAAGAGGCGAAACGTTAGAAAGTTGCAGAAAAACTTCCTAATAAAAATATTTTGTTTCTCGTAAAAATCTCTCAAACAAATGATTTTTTTGCGTGTAGATAGCCGATTTGTAGACATTGGTTTCTTTTAACTTGCTATTAGTTTTACCATTTCGATTTTGACCGATTATGAGGTCAATTGTGTCTTTGGGAAAACCGTTTTTATGCCAATCTATTTCTTACTTTCTTGGTGTTTTCTGCGTGGTATTCTGTAAAGTTGGCAGCAAGGACCTATTTATTTATGTTCCAGTTATTGAATTGTAAGTGCAGCATCATACCCTTTTCTTAATATTTATTTTATTATATTTTTATTATTTTCTGTTTGTCAGCGAGCTCTATCTACATTTCGATATTTTTTTAACATCTACTGCCTTGCGAAGAATAGAAACACTAGGTACGATACTGAGTTTGCATAATGATGCGTTTTGCTCAGTTTTGCTATCGAACACACGATGGAGCTGCTGTCGTGTGGTTGCTGTCTATGCTAAATTTCTGTATTATATGTTAAATTCACCACTATTTACATTCGTTGCTGTTGAATTATCTTAGTGAAATTGCTTTGTGGAACGCAATGAATTCAAGGAGTAGGAGCACTGAGCAAAAATAAGGCATGGCGTAAATGTACACTGACACTCCAAGCACGCTACTAACTCGGCCACCAAAAACTACAAAGTGCACAACGTGGAAACGATGAAAATTATAAATAGCTTTTCGCTCGAAATTCTTCGTAATTTAATTTGAAAACATTGAAAATGTAAATAAAATGTACACGCTTATTAATTAATTCTCCCCTTGTTCCGAAACGTTTTAATAAAAACAAAAAACAAGAGAAAAAATACTCAAAATAATAGTAAATAATTATTTATTTTCTAGTTGTTTTGCCTGTTAGAGCGAGGATCATTTGTTTCATAATTGTCGTTTGTTTATCTTTCAAAACGAGCTTACTGTCCGAAGATTTTTTGCAATGGAAAAAAAAAGCCAGAGACACAACACACCAACCACTGTGGGACGCGTTTCGTCCTTGGTCAGGGGGCGAAGGGGACTAGCCGTTCCTTTCCACCGCATGTGTTTTTCCTTTACCCTAATGGACTTTTTTTCCTAAGACTCCAATTGTTTCCATTGTATACACATGTTACTGTGCATCTTTTGGAAATTGTTTTGGTGGCTTCGAACGTTAGACAACGGCTCTCGCTGTTGCTTCGTGTTTACTGGTATCGATGTCGAATCGTACGCATTTTCTTCGTCTCCAGGGACTACAGGGTTGGTTAAACTTGTTAATGCTGGTGACATTTGTGAGGTATTCAGCCGTGAGTTCATTTCTTTCAAGTGGTGTCGCTCTGCGTCGCGCCGCACAGTGTTGCCTCTTCATATGCTCTGTGGACTAAAGTTAGAGTTGACAGAGTTGGAGTGTAGTATAGAAAAAAGTGGGTTATGTTTCAAATTGGTTTATAACCTGATATAGCTCCCATATTAACCGATCTCCCGATTTAACAACTTTAGTCTCCAGAGGGTGCAATTATTATCCGACTTGGCTGAAATTCTTCCCAATGACTTCCGCTATGAGTCTCACAAACTTCAGCTAGGTGTGGTCCAAATCGGTATATGACCTGATATAGCTCCTATATAAACCAATCTCTTGGTTTGAGTTCTTAACCCTATTGAAGGCGTACGACTTTATAATGTGTTTCCCGTTTTACTGATTTCCGACGTCTATGTTAAGTTTTGTGTTTTGGTGTATTCAGAGGACTGTAGTAAAATTTTCCGCCAAACATTTTCGTTGGATATTTTGATATGCTGGAATCCCATTTTAAATGAGGTTTTAAACCTCTCTTTAAAAATGTGTCAACAATTTTTTTTCTCAATTATCCAAAATATTCTTATGGTATAAGTTTGAGCTTTCTATTCAGGAAACTTCACTGAATAACACTGAAAAAGAATTAGGGTGGACCAAATATAACTTTTTTATATCCACTCTGCCGAAATTTTCAATTTTAACAGTTATGGTGTATTTTTGCATCTTGTTTAAAAGTAACGGTACTAACCGTATGTTAATTTCTGTGACGTTTCTCTTTAACGGTTGGTATTCTATAAGGCATTTCAAGTAAACAACTGTCAACCTCCATATAAAAAATAAACGTAGCGTAAGTACTCCTAAGTTTGGCATGTATCAGCATGTCTGCACTTTTGTTTTTTTAAACTCAAATAACTAAGAATATATAAAACTTTTTATTTAAAAAATGCTTATTAAAAATCAATAATACCCTCGGCTCTCCTTGTAAACAAAAATATTTGAACTGAGATTACAGATTACGGCCTACATTCGCTTTTTGTTGTGAGGATCTCCATCAACAAGTGCAAAAGTGCATTTTCTTAAGAAAAAAATTAGTGGAAGTATCGTCTTTATAAGTTAAAAGAGCGTAGATGAATGCAATATTTTTAATCACCAATAATTTTTAATGGTAAAGGACAACCAAAAGAATATTTTAGTTACAAAAATTATTTAAAAAAATATTTGTTTCTATTTTTTTAATTCGATGTTGCCTGTAAATTGAATTGATCAGCGCCGAGTAAAAAAGGGTTATTCCGCGGCCTTCAGAAATCGAATTGGCAGATCGGTTTATTAGAAAGATATATCACTATATTGACCGATGTAGCCTATCTTCGAAGTTACCCTGCCTATGGACGAAATAGTAATCTGTACTACACCGTGTACCGTGGCAAAGAGGTTACTTGTCCGCCTATGAATTTCAATATCCGGGCTCGAATCCTGGCGAGAAACTCCGAAAATATATCTCTTAACTGATATAATCACGCCATGGCCTTTTAATAATAAGAGCTGCAACTTGATAGAGATTATTTTTTTACCCAGTGTGGGGGGTTCAATTCGATTATATTTATGTCCCATTTTCGAACTACATCTTCATACAACCCCTTTGTAACCGATCACCCTGTTTACCGTCTTTAGCTCAGAAAAGGAAAATTGTTTACACAATTTGTACGAAATTACAAAAAATGTGTTAAATAAGATCTCCTTTTATTCGAAAATGGGCTATATCGTATCAGATTTTGATAAAGCTGCCACATAGATCGGTTTCGCAATTTAAGGTTTTGACCATTTAAAAGGCGAATTTTGTAGCGATTTCGCAAAATTTTGCATGAATGAGTTATAGAGAGAAAGGGGTATGATGTCCTCTATATTCACGTCGAATACCATCCATATCGCACCGTATTTGGATAAACCTTCTATATAGATATACCTCTCGATTGAGCTTCATGGCCTTTTAAATTGCTTAATTTTTAATCGATTTCCCTGATTGTTCGGACGGTCCAGAACAAATCT
The DNA here is from genome assembly GCF_963082655.1 of Stomoxys calcitrans. NCBI lineage: Eukaryota > Metazoa > Arthropoda > Insecta > Diptera > Muscidae > Stomoxys > Stomoxys calcitrans. Next base: position 1,816,863 of record NC_081553.1, read on the forward strand.
AAGTTAAATATTGCTTTTATATATACCTATCTCCAGATGAGAAATATGCCTATGATTGTGGATATCTAATTTTTGGCTAGGGCGAGCTTATAAATTTATTTTTGGGTTTTCCTTAAGTACGCATCGGGGGTTTTCCTTAAGTACCAAAATACTATATACCAACTTCAGGAACAGGCCATACCAAACATTGCAAAATGGTGCCGACTACGGGTAAAAAATCACTTTTTTTAAAAATATTTAAAATTTCACAAAATTAATAAAAGAAATTAGAAATTTTGGTAAATACGTCTAAAACAAAACAAAATGTTTAAATGTAAAAACCAAATATGGAAAAATTAAAAGAGCTGACTTTTGGCATATTTTTTATTTGTGTTTCTTTATTTGAAGGATCCCAATATGTATGTAAATATGCAAGAAGATGATTGCTTTTCTACAATAAACAAAGAAATGTCCAGCTAGGAACTGTAAATTGATTCCACGTGTCTTGGAGCTATTATTACAAAATGGACTAGGCCAACACGATAAAATAGCTGCATCACGGCCAATTACCAACAGCTTAGCTATGCAGGCTTATACAATAAACTCAGTGAGCTCTTCGTTATGATGTGCGCGAATTGAAATACACACTTCTAAAACTTTTACCTGGTATAATTATTTAAGGCTATACTGAACATTTACTTTTGCAAGCAAGCAAGAACAACTGATTTCGAAAACTGTAAATCCCTTCGCAGAATTTCTTTTGGGCCTATTGTTATGTCACATAGCTCTCCCTGCAATGTTGTGCGTGTCGTAGCATAGCCCCAATCCAGTCCTAGTCTCCTGAAACCCTCCTCAGTCTGCCCACCGCATCCATAGTGTCCAGAAGGGAAACTTGGCCTTATTCTGTCTCCCCGTCCGGCTCAGGGCGGTGACTGTCGACCCATCTCCTCGTTGTTAAATACCCTCTCAATATTCGACGAAGCCGCAACTATTCCCAAGGCTTAACAGAGCGTTCTCCTTCAGTCTCAACTTCTCGCATCGCTGCGTCTATGGCCGTCTTCTCCGACCTGCCTTGAGTGAAGTTCTTCGCCGTCAGATCTCAATCACCTTCAAAACTTTTTTTGTTAAAAAAATTTTTTTGTTTGAAATGTCAAATGCTAAGTTTGGTAATAAGCATAATTGGACCATTACATTTACGATACACTTGTTCTACATTTACACTACAGCATAACCAGGCTTTAAGATTGACATCGTAGTTGAGCTAACTCTTTGCTTATGTTCCGTTAGGAATTTTCAAATAATAATAAGTTGATACAACAACTAGAGGCAAAACAAATTTACTTATGGCACAAAAAATTTCATGAAATTATGTTTAAAAAAAGATTTAATATATTGTTAAAGTTTTCGCAACTATTCCGAAAGCTTAACAGAATACACTCCTTAAGATATTTTGTTTCCATTTTGTTTACATAAACAAAAATTTTAATTTTTGAAAATAAATTTGTAGCATTCATTTTGTAACCAACGAAAACATTGATTAGCTGAAGAGGCTCCTCAAATATAAATATTTCTTATTTAAGATTAGTAAATGATTTCATTTTCACCAGGGCAACACTCTGCGCCATTCGAACTCGGGAATTAAAAGGAGGTTCCTTATATTGGACCATAAACTTGAAGCGGACAACACTTATTGATAAGAGCGAAGTTTTTCCACTGTTCCTTAATGGAATATTCATGGGAAAATTTGCATCTAGTAGTACCACACCCCATGAGATGGGATACATTTTGAACGACCCACATGTTGGCAAAACACTTGAAACCAAATATAAAATACGTACTCTACTCCTTAGTGCTTGTTATTTAAATACCATACTGTCGAGATCGGCCTATGGTACATATTTATTTGGAGGGCTTTTTTTGTTACAGGGTTAGAGTTCAAATTGTTTGTTTCGCGGTCCCACAAATATTTCAACCCACATTTGGTTGTCAGATCCGTACTCTAAATAAAACGGGATTTAAAAGGGGATTTCGAATCCCGTTTATAGAAATATATCGAGAAATTATGAACCCTATTTTCTTCGGAGGACCAAACTCTGTGTGATTTCATCAAATTCGTTTCAGCCTATACGAAACAATATTCTTGGTCGACATGGCCGATTTAACCATGTCCGCTCATCTGCACATTTTAACAAATCTAAAATATTATTGCTAATTATAAGCGCCTAAAGGCTGACGGGGTTGTTGGCTTAGTGTCGTCCAGTGTAAAATACAGAGGCACTGAGTAATGCGCTTTACCCCATTCATATTTCATTCATATCAATACATATGCCTTTCATTTGAATACCAAAAGTGATTGAAGCACAAGACTGCCCGCACTGATGTGAACAATGTGATGTCTGATGAACATGGCCTGCAGTTTAACATGCGATAAATTTGAAAGCATTTCGTGCGGATGTTGTGATATTTGGCAATTTATCTTAGGGTTCAAGCAATTTTCTGCTTTTGCCAGTCTATCACATTTTTATTGCGCTCGCTCTCTTCAGCCGGCCGGGGGGATCATCTTCGGTGGCAATGCCGACACCATGGCCGCAACCACCGCCACCCATCACAATTAACCGGGGAGGCAGGCAACATCGCCAATCGTAGGCGAGGAGGCATGAAAATGCCAGAGATCACTTCCATATCAGGTCCATCCATTAGCTGCTGGAATATCGTTTTGTCTGTTGGTAGTCAGTCTGTGATCTGGCAGCGTTAAAACGTTCTACTGAAGGAGGATGGGTACATCTGCGGTGGTTAATTGCAATGAGAGTGCTTCTGTCTGTCTACCCAGTCTGTCCATCTGTCCGTCCCTCTGTGTTTTTGTTTGCGATTCAATTATAAATCAATATTATCAGAAGAAACGATCAGTTTTTATTTGAAGGAAATATTTCCTCTTTTTATTCTCATTGTCGTCGTTGTTATTCTTGTTGTTGTAGCGTTTTCATATTACTGCTCCTGTTGTTATTGAGGGCTTAATATTATTGTTGCTGCCTCGGTAATTGTTGTTTGTATAACTAAACGTTCTTGAATGGGGTGAACTTTGGTTTTTGTCTGCTACTCGCGCATTGTGATACCGAACGAAGTTGGTTGGTTGAATGGATGGATGGTGTTATTGTTGTGGTTGGTAGCTGTTCTGCCCAGATTCCACATTCTCCCTTTGGCACAGTGTGACGACATGGGGCGACAATGTGTTAATAACTCCGGATTAAATCGAGGAACAAAGCCAACATTTTATTACCAATTTTTGAATGCCATGCCTTGTGCACACAAACACACGCACTGAAGTATGTGTGTGTATGTGTGTGTGTGTGCATCAGACACCGAAGTTGATTATCAGAAGCAGATTCGTTGCAGATTAATCGAAAAATACTTCAATAAACCGCGACGCATCTTTTCTACCCTCAACCATGAGGTGCATTTATCATGAATCGCATATAAAATAAATTTAATACTCCTATGTAAACTATATCTTAACAAGGTTTGATCCCAACCAACCTACCTGCGTCGGTAATAAAGTTATATTGATTACAGAAGGCTAAGTAAACATACATTCTCCTATTTGTGGGGTTTTTTAAGTTAGCGTTACAAGAAAGTACAAGGGCGGACTGAGAAAGGCTCCGAACAAATCCTGGGTGGAATTTTGCAGCTCCGTGGAGGGCACATCTGAGGCCTCTAGGCTAAGGAAGATCTTATCCACGAAAACTATTATGTTGGGATATAGTCAGAAGTCAGAGAATTTATGCACAATGTGTGGTGAGGAAACACTAGAACTACTCATTGAAACACATTTCCCGAGAAACTCTCCAACGGACAACGTGGCGTCAGAAGAGGTTGTCCCTTAAACGCATTCGTCGGAGGCTATTTGGGGCAATTGTGTCTCAGTCGAAAATCCTTTGGACGATAAAAACTTTCGATTCCTATAAGTCGACAGGCCCTGATGATGTATCACCGGTAGAATTACATTGTCGTATATACCTGTGGGATGGAGGGACACAAAAGTTTTTCATTTTCATTCCAAAAGCAGGAAAACCTTACCAAAGATTTTAGTGTGTCATCCTTTGTGCTGAAGATACTAGATAGATTGATAGAAAGATACCTGGATACCTGTCTCGGCAACAGCATGCATATCGTAAGGTAAAGTCCTCATCAACAGCCTATCACTACCTAGTCGCCTACACAGAGAGTTCTCGTACTGTCAAGGAATATACAATGGTAGCATTTCTGGCCATTAAAGGTGTTTTCTATAATGTAAAACCGACGTCAATCATGAAATGGTTGGAGTTTTAAGGCATCAATACTACCGTAAAAAAGACAGTTTTTTATAACTTTCTTATTAATAGAAGCAATAGGCTAGCGAACTTTCATCTCATGTCATGTGGGGGCTACGGTCACTGTGTTTACCTTAACACAATGTCCGATATTCAAAGCAGTTTGTATTACAAATTGCCTGATCCGCGTTTTGATAAAAAGTACTGTATCACTATTCCGGATAGAGCAGATTGGAACTACGATATCCCTGGTAGTAGAAGTTATGTAGACTTCGAGCTTGCGAGACTAGCAACTAACTTAATCTAGACTCGAAAGGGTCAACCGCCTTGCTGTCGCTGGCTAAAACAAACGTCTCAGTCATTACAGGTCACTATCTAATTGGAAAACATGCTGACGGACAGAAGGTTGGAAGTAACTACTGTTGTAGAAGCTGTGAGGACGTTGAGGAAGCAGAAACTATAGAACATCTTCTGTGTGTGTGTCAGAAGGAGTTTTACATTAGGTTCTCATTCATTTGGGAACTTGTCTGATTTAGCGGATGTGAACATGCGCAAGTTGTTGGGCTTTTAAAGCGATCTGGGTGGTCCAACGATACACGCAGAGAAAAGTTGATACCAAATGTGCTCTTTTCAGTACCATAGGGTATTTATAGTAAATCAACACTATATTGTAACCAAAGTATTGTAATACTGCATTGTATGGATGAAATTTAAAATGAGTAGTACCGTTTGGTACTAGCTTTATTACCGAACTTCTATTGGTTTCAATACTAATCTGTTACTGGTTTTTGTACAAATCCGTTATCAGATTTAGAACCAAACCGTTATTAAATACTCCAACCGCTAGTGAACCAAAATAAAATATCATTGACATTACTTTTATTGTTATTTTATTTCGATTATTATTATGTTAAAAACTATGTATGTATTTATAGAAAAGAGTTGCGTAACTGATAGAAAGTACCAAAAAGTACGAAATGGGATCAAATTAAAAAGCGTCTCGAAAAAATTGGGGTCTGGATTAAAAAAATGGAAAATCGTACCGGTGGGAGAAAGTGGGAGAAATAGTAAGTTTAATACAGCAATTGGTACTATTTGGTACTTTCTTTGTAAATTGAACTAAAGTTCTGAATTTTGAAAATTAGGTACACTATGGCAACCTTAATTGGGTGGCTATAGTAGGTTTTGGAAATTTGTACATTTAGGTACTGAAAAAAGTACCAAAAAGTTACGAAATGGATAAACGTTGCTCAGGGCAGATAGATAGAGGAAGAATTTTGAAATTTGGTGCAAAACGATAAGGATGAAAAAAAAAATGGAAAAATAGTACTGGTAACGGGAGAAAACGTACGTTTAGTACCATTACTTTCTTTACAGATGGAGCTAAAGGTCCAAAAGTTAGCATGTTGATGCAACTAATCTATTCAAAATTCGTACATTTTGGTACCAAATTGGTACCATTTGGTACTTTCTTTACAGATGAAACTAGAAGTCTAAATTTTGTCATTCAGGTTCAACTAGGAACAATTTGATGGGTGACTATGATTTCTTTACATTTCGTACATATAGGTATCAATATTGGTACCATTTGGTACTTTGTGTGCAGATAGAGCTAATTTGCATAGTAAAAAAATTATAAATATATAATGTGGTCGCCCATTTTATATATTTATAAGTTTAATGATTTTTTCACATTTTCAACATTTAAGTCCCAAATTTGGTACTATTTTGTACTTTCTGTTCAGATGGAAATTGAGATCTGAAATTTGGTATGTAGGTCCAACTAAGAAATATATGATGGGTGGCTTAATGATCTATTCACTATTCGCACATTTCAGTACGAAAATTGGTACCATTTTGTACTTTCTTTACAAAAGGAGCTTGAGGTCTGAAATTTAGCATGTAGGTACAACAAAGAGATATATGATTGTTGACTAAATGATCTATTAGAAATTCATAGATTTTGGCACCAAAATTGGTACCATTAAGTACTTCCTTTGCAAATGGAGATAGAGGTCTGAAATTTAGCATGCAGGTACAACTAGGAAAAATATAATGGGTGACTAAATAATCTACTCACAACTCGCACATTTTGGCACCATTTGGTACATTCTTTACACATGGAGCTAGAGGTCTAAAATTTAGCATGTTGGTACAGAAGGATATATTGTATGTAGTGGGTGACTATATAATCCATTCAAAATTCGTACAGTTTGGTACCAAAAAGTGCAAAATAGTACGAAATAGCTTATCTTCGCCTACAGCGAACGATGGCTGAGAAAATAAAGCAATTTGACAAATATTTTCACAGTCTTAACAAAAATACGACAAGTGGAAGAAAACGTACTTATTGTGGTGCAATTGGTACATTGAAAGAATATATTGGGGAACTAGAAGATATTTTTTATTTGAATGTTTAGGTACTCAAACGTACAAAATGGTACTTTCTTAACGAAGTAAACTAAAGCTCTCAAAATTTGGATACAAGTACACCTTGAGGGTAAAATTTTGTGTCACTAGAAGATTATTCAAAATCGTACATTTAGTTATTAAAACGTACAAAATAGTACATATTTTACAAATTGAGCTAACGCACTCTAAATTAGGATATGATTACACCTTAACAGTACATATTGGGCGGTTAGGAGATTTGTTTTAATTCTTGCATTTGGATACTAAAAAACATAAAATTTTATTTTGTTAAGAAATTGGAATTCATTTAAACGTTGACAATATATATTAGGCGACTTAATGATTTTTCTCATGTATTGTTATTCTTGGTACTATTTGGTACTTTCTTTAGAGAAGGCGACAGATTTCTGAAATTTTATACCCAATTATTACAACACTTCATAATCTTATATACGGAGTGACTACCTTGGTTTTTGTAAGACCTACACTATAAAAGGGGTAACAAAACCGGGGGAAGCGAAGCGGATGCTAGTAAATTAAAAATTACAAAAAATAATGTTACACCGCGACCAACCTCGATTGATTTTATTCATCGACCAACCTCGATTGATCAATTCCATATCCATTTATTCCCAAAATATGTTTTTTTTTATGAAAACACCAACACAGCATCGTATAGAGTTTTTGCTACTTCTATTTTCACCACTATCTACTATTTGACCACACTTTTACGCACACAAATGGTATTAAAACATTTTATTAATTTACAACAAATATTTTATGATGGCGTCAATATTTTTAGGTACAAAGCTTAACAACACTTTTGCCGCAGTGACAAGAATACAAATGTGACGCCGTCAATTCTTAATACTGGTCTGGTATTAAATTGATATCAAATGGTTTAAAACTATTTGCCAATAACACGAATAAAATAATACCAACTGGTATTGGCAGACTGCCACTTAAACCTAACCTATAGACAACAACAAAAATTCTACAGTCTAACTTCTCTATAACGAAAACCTACTTGAACTTCCCGATTCTTTTAAAGCTCAAGTTTATATTCTCACACAAACTACCTCTCTATAACGAATTTTTGGCAAACCCTTTTTTATTCAATTTCACACAAGAATTTGTGGTTATTCATAAACTTATGTTAATTGTTTTATTTTTACACTTCAGTCAAACAAAACCAAAATTTTCTCAGTTTCTCTATAACGAAAATATGGATTTATCTCTTTGTTTAAAATATTTTTGTTGATCAATACCATGTTTATTTGGTCAAGAAACAAAATCATCGATCATTGAGCTCGTCTCGAAAGAGATATGGAAATGAAAATTATAAAATAAAATGATCTTTGCCTTAACAGGCAAACAAATTTGAGAAAAAATTAAATTCGGCGCAGCCCAGGCGAGACTCAAACCTGGACACTCGGAGCTACAGCGAGAGTCGCTGCCGTTGTCTAGCGTTCGAAGCTTTGGCCACAACTTCCGAAAGATACAAAGAAACATGTGTATGCCGTGGAAGTAATGTTGATAAATAGAAATAAAGACTGCCACTACAAACACAAACAAACAAATAGTGCACGGGGATGACCTTCCATAACCAAAAGGTCGAAATGCATTACACTATGATTGGTGTTGTTGTATCTTCTGGCTTTACTTGAGTTCGTCTCGAAACAGAAATAAAAATCAGGTGAATATTTTTTGTGTGCATTTAATCTTTGCTAAATACAGTAAAAAATTTTGGTTTAGGAACCTCCTTACATGCAAAAAATAAAACGTTTGGGAAATTTTTACGACAAACAAAATACTTTTGTCAAGAAGTTTTTCTTTTATTGTAACTGTGTAACGTTTCGCTTCAACATATCAAACGTAGTATTATTGAACGTAACTAAATTTGTTTGTTGTTAAACCTTTAGCAGTTTCGCCTATGGTGGAAGGATCTTTCTTTTGGTATAAAACCAAAAACTCTTTTATGGCAAAAGTGTTTCGATAGTCGCAAATGATTGTTCCTTTACTGGACCAATAACTATTTTCCTGTGTATCCCCCACTAGAGAGAAAGGTTGAGTATATGATCGTAAAAACCAGTGATGAGAAACATTAATCACACTATTGCCCATTACAGTATACGTACACAAGAAAATAATCTCAAGCAGGCCCTTGGGCTTGCGCATAATTGCTATTATTTGCTTGTCCGTGGCGAAGACATATTGGCACGCACAACATTTTCACTTTTTTTATTGAGTAAAGAGCAGCTGGTTTTGTTGAGAAGCTACGTTGGTGCGGATGGAAACTTCGAATTATGAAAAATTTTTAAGTTTCTCCTTAAGTAAAAAAAATTATGGTATGTTCAATGACAAAAATCAGACAAATGGTTTCAGATACAAGAAAACAAAACAAAAAATTATAAGGCGCATACATTGTTTGGTAATATTTACGAGATAAAGAAATATCCATCCCAAAATAGGAATTTTAATGTGCGAAAACACATTGCAAGAATTAATCTATAAAAAACATGTTTTTTCATCTTAAGTCCAAAGTTTTTAACAAAAAAGTTTGCTTGTTGAAAATTTCCTTTGTGTGAAACAAATTTTTTTTTGCATGTAGTCATTATATGGTAACAAAATGTAATTTTATCGCAAAATTTAGTTTATGGATAAAAATTCGGACTCTACATTTAAGTTACTGGCTTGTTGGACAAATATCCCCATTGATGTCATGAAAGTCATGTGAATGAAGTTTTTGTAAAAATTTATTTGTTCGAAAATGAAGAAAAACTTCCCATGTGGTGCGATAGTGTGCCAAAAAAAATGCCCAGGCTTTTTCTTTGAATCTATTGTGTCTAATAAAAAGCAACGATCATTGTAGGTAATAAAAAAATGCACCACAAACCGTAGAGAGGCAGGGTAGGAGAAAATAAAGCATGGATAATTGAATGGATGCTACCAAGCATGAATGAAATGCAACAACCTTTGCATTTTGTATATAAAGACATGCCGTTTTAGTGGTTATTAACTTTGGAACTGTTATAATGCGTTTAAGAACCCCTCAAAATTGAATGGAATTGAATTGATAAACACGTGATCATCACGCAAGTACAAAGTAAATGATGACAGGATTAACAAATCCCTGTGACCGGCTATGTCACACACACGCATACACGAAGTAGCAAGGACTTGTATGCAGTATATCCAGAATAGGGGATGCAGTAGACAAACTGGCACACATCTGTCAAATGAAAGCTATCGCCTTCGTGTCGTCGCCGTCGACGTCGTCGTCGTAGTTGCCGCTGTGGTCGCAAACAATGACATTTAAGTTTGCCTAGATTTACTTTACATGTGGGCCCACTTTTAAAATCCATGCACCGTGAAAGCCTTTGTAAATACAAAAAAAAACTTTCAATTGTTTCATTTTTTCGAAGAGGGAAAATTTCGATTTTGACATGCTTCATTCGCAAATAAAGCAACGACGAAGAGTAGAACTGCCTGTTTGTTTAAGCGACAGTCTCAGAAGTGTTTTTTTTTTTTAATTTTGAACATTGCAAGGAACCGGTGAAGTTATTTTATGCCGGTTGGCAACAAACTCTCGCTTTGGGACATCGCATTTACAATTTAATGAATTGTGAAATGTAAGAGAAATTCTTTGCGTTAAATGGTGTTCAAAGGTAGTCTTTTTTCTGAATATAAGGAGGTGGCCATCTGTTGGTCTGTTAAATTTTGTAATAAATATACAATACTAGCTGACCCGGGCCCGCTCCGCTGCGCCTTCTTTTACTTTATATGGAACAGTTTCCTTGGAATATCTATTTTCGACATTTAGAGATATTTTAGTGGAATACCATGCCAACTTGACTAACAGTTTAACAATATAAGTGCCTCTATCTGAATCCCATATGATCTTTATTGGTCTACGAACTTAAGTTTGGATATAAGGTGTACTCCATTCTTAAAATACTTAATTTCAGCCCGATATTCTCATGATGTCTGATTTAGTGGTGTTTTCGGGGGAGGGGTGGTCCCCCAGATACTTGGCCCTGAAAAAATATCAGCATCGTGCTCTTCTCTCAAATACCATTTATTTAAACCCCATATTGCCATTGGCTTAAGAGGATTTTAAAGAATGAGGCGTCCCCCAAACACATGGCGACAAAATAGGTTATCACATTCGTTTTCTAATCTCAAATACCTTTCATTTGAGCCATATATTGGCATGGTCGAAAATTTTTTTCGCTTTGGGGGGTGTTTTGGGAAACGGGTGATGCCCTAAATATATGGTCCTACATTTGGATATCAAAGTCGTATTCTACTCCCAAATACCTTTATTTGAGCCCCATATTGCGATGGTAACTAAAAAATTGCTGTTTGTGGGGTATTTTGGGAAAGGGGTAGACCCCCGGAAAATTGGTCCCGAAAATGGGTATCAATTCTTGCTCTACCCCCCAAAAGCTTTCATTTAAGCTCGACATCTACGTGGTCGGTCAATATGCCCGATTTAGGGGTGTTTTGGGGATCAGGGTGGTCCCCCAAACACTAAGCCCGGAAAATATATCAGCAACGTGCTCTATTCTCATATAACTATATATCATTTATTTGAACTCCATTGCCCTCAAAATTGGATATCAAATTCGTTTTCTAATCCCATTTAAACTCCTTATTGCAAACGTCAGCAAATATGTCCGGTTTGGGGTATTGGCCCTAAAAACTATGAATATTTTGTTCCCCTCTCTTTAAGAACCAAATTGTCTTGGTGAGCAAATACGTCCTATTTGGAGGTTGTTATGGTGGTGGGACGTCCGCTAGACAGTTGGCCCCTAATGTTGATACCAGATACGTAGTCTACTCCCACATACCTTTAGTTTGAGCCCCATATTTCCATTGTCGGCAAACATGACTGGCCTGGGGGTATTTTGGGGGATGGGCGGCCACTGAGTGAGTTGGCCTTGAAAATATTTATCGGATTCGTGTTCCACCTTAAAAACCCTCTTATTTGAGCCTCATATTGCAATAGTTAGAAAATACTTACTATATGGGTGGTGTTGTGGGGGTGGGGTGGGCCAATACACACTTGTCCCGAATATTAACATCAAATTCGTACTTTACTCCCAAAGACCTTTCCTTTACGCCCATATTGCTATGGTCGTAAATTTGTCCCCTTTGGGGGATGTTTTTGGGGAGAGGCGGCCCCCAAAATAATTGGTCCCATATTTGGATATCAGATTAGTATGCTACATTCAAATACCTTTTATTTAAGCCCCATATTCCCGTGGTCAGTTAATAAGTCTTGTTTGGGGGGTGTTTTGGGAAAGGATTGGACCCCCAGAAACCTGGTCCCACATTTGGATATCAGATTCGTATGCTACTCGCAAATACCTTTCATTTGAGTTCCATATTGAAATTGTCGGTAAATGTATCCTATTTAGGGGTGTTTTGGGGCTTGGGATGGTCCCCCTAGCACTTGGTCCGACAATTGGATATCATATACGTTTTCTTATCCTAAATGATTTTTATATATAAGATTAACGTCCCGAACTAGGTTGTCTGGTGCAGTAAAACCTCCTTCAGGCGTATTCTTTCTGCTTTGGACAATTATAAGAAAACGTAGCAATTGAATCTAGATTTAGGTCACATGGTGATTCTAATATGTATCAATATTAATGGAGTTGAAATGCATTTATTTTAAGTAAGCGCAAGATTAATTGTGGTTTCTCTTACGTCCAAAATGTCAATAAAATTTTCTCTTACGACAAAAATTTGAAAGAAATTACCTGCAACAAGCGAAAATAAAGCACAAACTTATGGAAAAAATCGGCCCATAATATCAAACACTAGCCCTTGGCAAAAATGTACCTTATAGGGCGCATCTCCGATTGCACTGACATTTGATATGTAGATGCGTGTTGAAGTTCTTTTTTAGAGCAAAGGCCTGTGGACCCCCTAGCGGCCGAAAACCCACTCGATGGGAAGTGCTCGACTATGCATACAAATGTCTAACGAATAAGAAAAGGCAAATTCGGGCGGTGCCAACTGTATAATAAGTACTAAGTGGGAGCTATATTTTATTCTGAACCAATTTTGAAGGACCTCGCCGGATGTTTTCAATGGGTTATAAAACAATCCGTATCACATTCCGAGCAAATATATTCAAACTGTTGTAAGTACGGTTAACAAATGACAACATTATTGCAAGTTACCAAAAAATTGATGAACTTACCTTTGGGAGCTGAACCGATTTCAAACGATGGCAGCTATATCTAAATCTGAACCCATTTCTATGAAATTCACCAGTAATATTAGGAGTCATAAAAAAAGCCATCCTGCCAAATTTCCAGAGAATCGGTTAACAAATCAGCACTTTATTGCAATATTTGATAAAATCGGGCGAACATATATGTGGGAGCTATATCTAAATTTGAACCGATTTCGACCAAATTCTACAGATATTGTAGTAGTCGTCGTGGAAAGTGGTGAACAAAATTTTTTGAAATTTTTGAACCATCCTAACCTATGCAATAGAGGTATTAAATGAAAGCGATTGACGAGTAGATTACTAATGTGATAAAGATATTGTTCCAACACAAATATGGTTTTCCATTTTTGAAAATTTATTTTTTCCTAATTCGTTCTCGATGGCGATGCTATTTCACCTCACTGTGGATTTTGGTAGATTTTTCCACGCAATGCACTAACAAAGGTTGTTTTATATTCATTGTCTCGATGGGTCTCGTTGTTGTTATTGTTGTGGTCTCATAAATGAGTTCAATTCATTCATTGCTCCCTTATTCATTCAATAAAGATAAAGTGTTTTAAATGTTTTTCATCTCTTTAGATTTTTCCGTTTATATTATTTTGTTTTGTTGTGAATAGGATAGCTCATAACCTAAACGCCCTGGAATAGCATCATAACAACAACAACAATACCAGAAAATGCAACTTTAAAACGAAAATGCGAAGAGTGCACAAACCATTCAAACATTCATAATTACCTAAATCGGGGGGCACCAGGGAGAGCACCATGAGCAAGAGGGCAAGAGGATTTCCAAAGGCCCTAAGAAGATAAAAGCAACGTTTACCTAATAACCATTTCACCTGCCCATGCAAGGTAGTAGGAGTAAAGTGACACATTCATATCCGATGTGGCAGTCTCATCAGTAAAAACAATTTTTTGAAACTTTAAAGTAGTCTCTATTAGGCGTACCTTATATCCTCCTCTAGAGGGCCCCATAAGAAAGAATAGTTTTTAATCATTTGGTGCCCGGACATGTGCGAATGTATAAAAAAGCGTAACAAAAGAGAAAAAAAGAAAACATGACGATCTTCATTCTCAAACAAACGATTAAACGATTCACATCCATATCCGCATCCCCATTCAAATTCAGCCAAGCAACCGACATTTAGACATTTCTTATGACAGCTTATTTGGAAAAAGATATTGGCGGGCCATAGTTTGTTGTTATTTGGTTTATTTAGTAGCCCGAGAACAACGAGCCCTCCGCCGAAGGGGCAGAACGAGAGGGTAAATGAGACGCAGGGACAGACAGCAGCAGCGACACTGAAAAGTAGTGCCAGAGTATGTCAGAGTGGCATATCAATTACAAAACAAACACAAATGATTGGTGATTGCGGCTGTGCTTGTGGTTGTGGTTGAGGCTAGAGGGCGGCGAAGAAGGAGTATCTGGAGGCCGACATAAGTCAGGCAGTCAGTGAGGGAGGAGGGTATCATTGGGGTGATGGTGTCAGTGGTATAATTGCTGTTCCAAAGCGATTGATATGGTTGCACTTGCTCTGCCCCCATCTTATCCATTGGGTGGGGGTGTTGCGTTGTTTGTTTGGCCCGAGTATTGAATTGCAACCGAACTGAAGCGATTTAATCCATAGATGAATGATTTGTCTTCTTCCTCTTTCCGTAGACAAGGGTGTTTTCTTTATCCAGACACTGTAACAGGCATATTATCATTAATGGACACATGAATGCGATTTGTGGCTCTTTAAATTCCTTAACTCCCTACATGTCATGTGGTGCCATACACATGGAATTTAAGTCCGGTGGCGAAAAAGGTCATTCAGTGAATTGGTCCATATGTATGTGCTTACCATGATTTTAACAATGTTCAACAAACGCCCACAGCGCCCGGCAGATATTCAAACAAAACGCCTTAAACGTCGTCTGGACGGTGGTCGGATGGTCCTTAGGCATGCTTGACTCTTAGTCCGCAACCTTCAAATATGATGCTAATGTTCATTTAATGCCTCATTTTTCAAAATCCATAACATGAAATTGTATTTGTTTTTTTTTTTCTTATTGTCAAAGTTGTTCCTGTTGTCGTGTTTTAATTGTCCAGCGTAACTTCCTTTAATGTTTCCCATATGTGTCATGGTGTCCGGGTCTCGTTTAAGGACACACATGGCAGCGCCCTCACACCCTCTCTCTGTACGCGGCGGAGATGACCGCACACACTCAGTTCTTCTTCTACATTCGTACCAAAGCATTTTTTGTTGTTGCCTCCGATTTTGTTAGTCTGCGCTTCAGATTTCATGTCGTCAATGTGGTGCGTTAAACGGCGTCCTCCGGTTAGGCCCTCAACATCCTTATTGACGACATTTACCGTTAACAACGCGACACTCGCATGCATCCCAACACTCCATATTTATTGTCTCATGGTCTTTCCTTAGCCAGAAGAACACTCTAATTGTAAAGGATGAAGTCTAGACTTGGGTTTGTCATGTGGGTTATTGGTTGCCAAGTAGACTCTCTTTTTAAGCACTCATCATTGCGCAGTGGAAGAGATTAAACCAAATATTTAGAAAAATGGTCTTATTAAGGATTACTACGAATGATATTAGGCTTTGTAAAAAGCAATTCGTAATTGTCCTTATTCAGCGATGGTCTGTCGGAAACTATGTAGTATGTGACATGCATTTCTTCCGATGCACTAAGCATGTATCAAGGGAAGCGAGTGGATGTTTTACTTTTTGCCGTCGAAGTCGAATACGTTTTGTTACTAAAAATTTAAAGAAGGCCCCACAAAAAATAATAAACAAAATTGGCATATGCACTCAGTTTTGCACTATTAGAATAATTTTAGAAAAAGCTTTGTTTTCGATACATTATTCATTAGCCACTATTTTGTTAGAATATAATTAAGTTTATATGTAAAATTTTGCTTATAACCAATTTAATATAACGTGGTTTGTTTTTATGCATAACAAAGTGATGATTCTCAATTTTCCATGAGGTTTTTGTTGGAGATAGGATCCTTTCTATCAACAGAGGTATTTTATTTACCCATTAGCCGGATTTTATCGCTTAGTTTGTATGGAAAAATGCGGCTTGGCTTATCCCCGCATAACGTCGCCGTTTGTTAAAACACGTGGTGTCATCTCTCACGCACCCAGAGAAATCTTTGTACAAATTGATATTAATGGTATATAATTTTTAATTGTCAGCACCAAAGATCGGTAATTTTCTTAGTTCAGGAATTATAACTTAAATAAAGATTTTTATAATCGATTGTTTGGTTGAGCCAACCATTTGCATAAAAAATACTTTTGTTTTGCCTGTAGTTGTTGTATCAACTACCTATTATTTGAAAATGCTTAACGAAGCATAAACAAATATTTGACACAACTACGATTTCAGTCATATGCATAGAATTTTGTTATAGTTAGTACTACAATCAATCAGTTACTTGAATCGAATGTGTTATTGTCATTTATTTTCGAAATGTTATTAAAGTTATTTCTTCTCGGTGTTAAGGGAGACAGTATTTGTTAGTGCAAAAGTCTAGTCTGGACTTATTTGTTTGTTTCTCTTTCGAGACGAGCTCAATGATCGGAGATGCAAATGGAAGAGGAAAGCCAAAGAAAGCAATATACACCAACCACTATGGCACACGTTTCGTCTTTGGTTAGAAGACTTTTCAGCCATATTAGGTGTGATGGCTTCAAGGGCCGTGCGTTGGTATGTTGTATTTGAAACGTATTAATTGCGAAAACGAATCTATGATACAATTACCACATTAACCAAGCTCGACAACCCTGCATATTAGCTGTACTTTTCCCAATGCATGTATTTTTGTGTAATGGCAGACATTCTTTCTGTGACAAATTACACTTCTTCCGTACTACACGTGATTTTGCGCATCTGTTGGAAGTTGTATTGATGGCTTCGAACGCTAAGATAACGGCAATGGCTCTCGCTGTTGGTCCGTGTGCCGAGGTTCGAATCCTGGCCGGAATTGTGCGAAAATGGAAGGTTTTTAATACAATTTTGTATCATAACATTGAAATAAATCTAAATATACTCTGAAAGAGTTGAATTACCAACTGAGATCGGCTTCGTTAAAACTTTTTTGCGTGTACGATTCTAAGAAGTCGAATAACTTCAAGATTTCGTCGAAAATAACTTCACTTGAATATTGAATAAACCCCCGACTCTGATAGAATCACATTGTTCCTGATGGAAACTTAAACAACAATGTTAACATGTCAATACAAATCCACAATTTTATTGTTAAAAGAAAAGAATAATAAAGTTTGTATCCTATTTCCAACAAAAACCTCATAGAAAATTGCGAACGGTCCATTAAATCTTCATGAAACGGTCTACGTCAAGTTAAATGGCTAACAGACAAAATTTCAGTAGTACAAATAATAAATTTCTCAAGTTTAGATATAGCTTCTATATAATTTGGCGGACATTTTACTTTTTCTTTGACATTTAACAGATGTACCAGGTACGGTCTAAATTGGTCGGTAACCTGATAAAGCTCCCAATTAAGCCCATCTCCCGATTTGACATCATGAGCCCCTGAAAACCGCAATTGTTACCCGATTTAGCTGAAACAGATATTTGGTGCTTAAAGTAAAAACATTTAATTCAACTTAGTTGATTTTGTGTAAATTTCCAGCAAAATTCATGGTGGTGGGTTCTTAAATCTATTGTATTGGAGATGTACTATTTTTATATTAATTGTGCAAAAGTTGTCTGCACCTTTGAAAGTAAGTCTCGAATTTGCCACATTTTGATGTTGAAGTGACATCGGTTATGATAAAACGTTTACCAACTTCGTTTGTGGTTAAGGATGGTTATTTTCCGTAAATATTCGAAACTTCTCGTAAGCCTCAAATGTTTCGTTTACAGCAAAAGATGAATTATTACACGAAAGGATCAGTCTCCTAGCAGTCAGTATTGAGAATTTCGCGATCGTGTGAAGATTTAAACTCTAATCGTGAAAATTTTTAAATTTACCACAAAAACAACAAAAAAAAACTCACCAAACGGTGCTTGGTTGTAGAAAACAAGAATTTCTACAGCGCATAGATTTTTTGAGAATATTTTGCGCCTTAAACAAATATCCACCCTTTGTATCGTCAAAAATGCTTGCAATTTTATTGTAAAAAAGTCCCAACGTTTTCCATAAAAGATGTTTGCAAATGCAAATTTCCCATTCACGTTCCATTAAGGAATAGGGGCAAACTTCTCACATATCAATGATTGCTGTTCGATTCAAGTTTAAGTTTAACGATAAGGGAAATGTAGACGAAATGGCTAAAGCCAGAAATTTTTCATGAGAGTAACAAATGAGTGAGAAAGAGCTGTATAGGCACGACATGTATATTTTCTACGCCACTGCAATAAATGGAACAAGAAATCTGAAATTTGGTTTACACGCGGTATTTCGTTATGGTTTCTAGCAATCATGGCAAGTGCTTTGATTCAAAGCGATTCTCAAATCGACTTTTTATACCCACCTCAATTAGATGAGGGGTATACTTGTCTAGTCTAGGTATACTAGTCTGCATGCCTAAAGGTACACTGAAAAAATGTTTGTCTTAATTTTAAAGATTCGAGCCAAACTTAGTTTAAATATGACAATTTTTCTAACTGTTTGAACAAAATTTTCCCTCGGCGATATTGTACTTGATATTAAAGATTTTTTTTATTAATAACTCCATAACTTTGATTTTTGAAGTTAGGAAATTGACCTTGGGACAAGACAACACTGTACCTTAGTTAAAGAAAAATAGTACCTTAGTTAAATTAAAAATAGCCTTAAAGACTATTCTATTAATCTTTAAATGTTTAATTTTTTTAAGTTAAGATGCTAAGGATATAATTTTTTAATTATAAGTAGACACTCATCTGTGAAATAAAGTAAGAATCAATTAGCGATCGAAATTTGAAACGGATGGTCGTATCCGTTAGTAAATGGAAATTAAATTTAAAGATAGTATATTTATCTGTTTGCGCTTTCTTTTTTTTTGGTATTCCTGCAATGGAATCTAGATAGCTTCTTTATTTTAAAGATCTTTGGCTCGTTTTTATTGCTAAAATCCTACGAATAAGGAAAAATCTTAAATATTCGGTCAACTTTTTTTCTGTGTATATTCATATATTCTTGATTGTCTTGGCATCTATCGATGTAGCAACGCCCGTCTACCTTGCGGCATAGAAATGGGTCATTAGGTTGTTACTTGAACATTGCCTCATATAAAATTATCCAGCCATAGTTATTTTTTCGCTTTGAATGAAATTGTATATGTGCATTTATGACCCGCGAAGCCAACACCAAATTCAACCATTATGGACCCCTACATAGGTAAAGCGGATATTTGACTCTTTTTTTTATTCGTTAATTTGCTCAATTATCAGTCAAATTTTCCAAGAACGAAGCGTCGGTAATTACCGATTTTCAGTCTTGTACTGGTATATGACATTATTGACTTTTTTTGGGTCTAAACAACTATTTTGCTAAATCGTTTTTAATTAAAAAAAACTATGGATACTTGATATTGACACTTCATCCACCCTCCCTCACAGTGGGCTTAAGGGTAAAAGAGCGGAAAATTGTTGTTTTCCATAATAAGGGACACTTTACCAACTCAAGTATTTAAATACTGAATTTAATAACAACAATAGAAAGTGAAATGTTTATAATACGCAAAACTTAAATAACAAATATAATTCTTGTTATATTCAAAATATCTTTGACACATCCGGTATAGGTCTGTGTCTGAAAGTAGTTACACGTGTCCTGGTCTGCTACCGAATGCCAAGCATACATCACAACCACCACCATTAGTTTATTGCTCCATTCTGTTTGTCAACAATGACAAGCGGCCGTCCATAAACCGAAAACCTAACAAAATGTTTTGTCTCAGTCCTAACCCTTAGAGAACAATAACTACGCGTACGGGCAAAGGTATTACTCGCAGTTCCATATGCAAGGAGGCAAACCTTATATGCGAGTGGCATAAACGGTTTGCCAAAGTTCGAAACTCAACTAAACAGTTCCAGTAATTTGTTTGTTTGGCATTGGCCTCAGACAAGTTTCCCATTGAGAGTGGACTTGTCACTTTAGTTATCGGCAACAATAATTCCCACTTCGATGTACCCAACATATGGGAGCAGTGGTGTTGGCATTAAAGGGATTTGTGTCAATGCCAGCAATGCGTACAAACCTTTGTACTGCTGCAAGAACCCCAAAGTTCAAGACTTAAATGAATTTAAACTTGTATGGCCAATAAATACATTTAAGTAGACCAGACCAACAGAAACTTTCCTTATACTGTAGCAGACTTTTCATTGTCGCCAGACGGAAATTGTAGGTTATTCGTTTGAGCAAATATACAAACAAATATGAATAAATGCAGATGCTCCTATTTCAGTACATATAAACCTACAGCCATGGATGTTAGGTGTGCTTGTCTGGAGAGCTTCTAAATTGGCATTTTAATATTTCTTCTTATTAAAAAGCCGGTGCCAGGTGTATCAAGACATTCTGGCCCATTGGTCTTTCCCAAATTTAAATGATTTAATTTGTCTACGGTATCTTTTTATTTGCTTCCAATACTTGTTTTATAAGTACCATATCCCATAGAATATCTACCGTAGCTTTATCTCCTCCTTATGCTGGCGGCATTTATGGGGAACTATGCCATGCCATATCCCAAAGAGGTGTCATTAGGACTCGGCTACAAAAACGAAGTCAACATGCCCGTTTGGGGCATTTCTCGATAACGATACTTATATTGTCTTGATCGGTCAATATGGGACTCATCAAAAGTCTTATTGCGTCTCATTGAATGTTGTTCGATTGGAGTTTTAACTCAATGTAAGGGGACCTTTTTTATAGCTGAGTGCGAACGGAGTTCGTTACTTGTTCGAAAGTTGGCGTACTTTCGACAACATCATTAATTCCATTTTATTATTTTTCACATTTTCATCAAAATCACATAGAAAATTTGTTGGGTTCTCCCGGTTCAAATATGTCATATACCCACAACAGAAGAGTTCCATAAGTTTTTCGGTTTTATTGACAATATACGAGCATTCTAGAAGTAGTACTAGGTTTCAAAAAATGCGATTCATATTTTAATATTCTTAGACCCATATGTTTAAAGAGTTGTCGCTGTGGCTCTCCGTTCGGAGTCGGATGCTAAAAGAGGTCCCTTATCATTTAGCTTAAAGTAGAATCGGGCGGCACTCAATGGTATGCAAGAAGTCTCTGCCTGTTCCTTAATGGAATATTCGTGGGCAATTTCTCAAAAATACTTGGCTCCCCATTTGGCAGCATTAAGTCTACAGGAGTAGGAATAAATTTATAAGTCGCTTTTCAGCACTACTATGTCCAACAGCTGTCCCAACCACCGAGAAAAGCGGCCGACGCCCTGAAATGTCGATTAGATCTCCAAGTTCTAGCTCCATAAAGTAGGATTTTAGATTTATCAGCGTATCATGAAGACCATCACAGGAGAGAAGGAGAAGCAAACCCCTATACTACACACTAAAGTATTCTGCACAAGAACGATCCGGTAGATTCAGCCACCTTAACTCCTTTTGGCAAGGGAAAACGCCAACATGCAGGATATCTGTGAGCACCACACAGGCCGGAACATTGGGCGCCGATTTGTGTGATGTTCATTGCTTTCGCGAGAAGCATAGCGGCGAGCTACCGGGTGCGTCCACAGGTTGCGGATATTGGAATGCTCCATACGGAGTAGCTGCAACGGCAGTCGTGAACAATCATCGGTGTCGAGCGGAGAGTCTCAGTGAGAGGTCGGGCAGCACCGGCTCTTGCACAAATACTGAGTGCCTATGATGCTCGGTATGACAAGGTGAGTTAATGTCGCCTTTAAATAACCAATGGCCAACTTGTTCCCGCAGCGATCGGTCCTTGGACCACATCTTTAAAAGGCCATATCGGATAAATAATTATATGGGAGTTATATCGAAAACTGTGCCAATTTTAATGACACATGCTGACTCATGAAATAGAACATCTCACGCCCTATATTGCAGAGATGTGACCAAAATTGTGGATTTTACTGCCTTAAAAGTCCATATCGGATGAAGTATACACATTGGAGTCTGAAGTATGAATTAGGATTGATTTTAATGAAATTTTGCGCACATATTGGAATGTCCATTTAAACGTCTCATGCTAATTCGGACAAAAATTGTGGATTCTACAGCCTTAAAAGGTCATATCGGAAGAACGATATATATAGGAACTATATCTAAAGCTAAACCTATTTTTATTAAATTTTGCACACATATGAGGACGTTAAATAAAACACCTCTGGCTAAATTTTGTAAAGATCGGACCATTGTGGCTTCTACAGCCCCTTTTAAGGCTGTAGAAGCCAACTCGGATGAAAGATATATATAGGAGATATATCTAAATCTGAAACGATTTTGATGAAACTTTCCAGATATGTTTAGATCAGTAACAAAACAGTCCGTGCCAAATTTTGTGCAGATCGGTTGAAAATTTTAGCTACTACGGCCATTTAAGTGCAAATCGGGCGATACATATATATGGAAAATATATCTAAATCTGAACCGATTTTTATGAAAATTTGCACACATATGTAGACCTCAAATAAAATACCCATTGCCAAATTTTGTAAAGAAAATTGTGGCTTCTACAGCCTTAAAAAGCCATATCGGATGAAAGATATATATGGGAGCTATATCTAAATCTGAACCGATTTTTTCAAAATCAATAGCGTTTGTCCTTGGGCCAAAAAAGTGGCATGTGCAAAATTTCGTGAAACTCGGACAACAAATACGACCTGCACTTTGATTACAAGAATACATGGACCCACAGACGGACATGGCTAAATCGAATCAGAAAGTGATTCTGAGTCAATCTGTATACTTATCAATGTGTCTAGCTCTTCTCCTTAGCGTTGCATACAAATGCACAAATCTATAATACCCTGTACCACAGGGGTGGTGTGGGCTATAAAAAGGATTTATAATATGCATATAGGAAGCCAATTTATTAATCATTAACTCAAACAAATACATTTTTTGATTAATGTCACTCTTCGAGTACATGAGCGATGTATTTATGTAGCCGACCTAAACTCAAAGAAGCTATAGAGCCAATTTCGGCCCTTCTCAAACATACCGCTTAGAACATACCAATCGCATGACAAAAGACCATCTCAGTATGGCGGATGCTAAATAACTTCAAAGGGACTTATTTGAACTTCATTTGAATTTTTTTTTTACAGAAACTGCCTTCTTGAATTATTTTATCGTAACAGAACTCAACATGCTAAAATTAGACCAAATCGGATAAGAAATATCCGCTGTCGAAATAATGCTTGCCAGCTTACAAATACTCCTCATAGCCATTCATAGAAAGTTTTGAAATCCTAGCTGGCTTCCTGGATTTGTTGCCTTAGAAACTGGTCATTAGGCCCATAGTACGATATAGTGTTGTAAGATATAAACACCAAAACATATCTACTTATTTTGTTATTCGCTTTCCAATACATTGCAATATCTCTTTCCGAAAATTGCAAAAACTTTTCTAAAGAGCAAATTGCCGGCAATATAGGGTTGCTATAATCCATGAATGGAGTACCAATATCAGTGACGGGACAACTGACATTAAAATAGATTTATTGGGATTTGAATCCAAAAGAAATAATTTAATTAATTTTTAAACTGGCGTCCCATAGAAAGATTATCATTGTGATGTGTTCAAGTGTGGCGGTATGAAACAAAGACTAACTCCATAATTAAATTGTAGGCAACAATCCAAGTAGATAATTAATTGGGAAATTGAAATATTCCGTTTCCGATCGTATTTCATAATATTTACTTACACCAATTGTGATAAACACACCCCCCCCCCCCCCCCCCCCCTCCCGTTCGAAAAAGAAAGAAGTAACAACAAACAAAATACGTGTGGAGAAGAAATTTTGAAATGGAAAACCCCTAAAGAAATCTGAAAAGTGCCACAAGTGCTGCCTAGGCATTAATTTATATTTAATTGTCACAAACAACTCGGATTTATTTACGAGTGAGTATCCCTTGTCGCATTTTCAGTGCGCTATTCTTTCAGCCGTTCACTCATTGGCTTGGCTCCTCAGCAATCTCCGTCTGAGATGTCAAGTGGCGCAAAAACAAGTGAATGACAAAGGCCGAAACACGCTCCAAAATGAAACAAAACAGAAAGCCAGAGCAGAAGTCTGAGACGCAACGCAAATACCAAACGAAAACGAAATTTCCAAGTGAAATTGTCAATTGGAATGCCACCAACGAAAAGTTCCCACATCAAAATCAAATAAAATTCAATCTCAAACTGATGGACTGGATTAAAGCAAACCCCCCCACACCAGCAAATGTCAGCGCGGATCAATAAAAGTCCCATGGCAGGGCGAACGCGGCCAAATAAGAAACGCACTCCCCCCACTCCTTGGGTATACTCAAGTGTCAGCTGGGGAAAAATCATGAAAATTGAAATACTGAGTAATAAACATCCATTCCTCTGGTCGAGTTGAATTGCGGCGTTGATTAAAACCATTTGAACTTTGCCATCGGTTGCAGTGCAATATGATAAAATTTAAAAATGCATTAAATTTTGGGTCACATTCCACATACATACATATGAATGGCAATTCGAAATCTAGACCTTGTTGCTGGTAATTTGCTTATTTACAAAATGACATTTGAACTAGAACGCAATCCTGTGCGAACCCTCTTTAACGTTTGGCGCTTCACACCCTCAAAACCCCATAAGATAATTAAGGAAACGTTTAATGGAGGCAGTGAAATACAAAGGATGGATTGAGATGGCAAGTAACAAGGACATCGCCACAAATGACAAATCGCGGGACACGGCTTTTGGCTCTTTGATCCTTTAGCACAATTACCCACAAATATTTCTTCGTCTGATGCCATTTCCTTGTCTGCAGCCAATGCCGCGGCGGCGCTTCGACAAAGGATTTTTTGTCATATTTGTTGGTTGTGTTGTGTGTTGTGTGTGTGTTTTTTTTTACTTCAACTAATCGACAGAAAGTAGGAGGAAGTTTGTATCGACAAACCAAGCGCCATTTGTTAATTCAAGGGCTTCGTTCGATCCAATGCCTGGTGGCGACGGTATCTATGCCATTGGAATGAAACTATTTCTTCGGCAATGATTGTTGCATGACTCCACACTCCACTGGCAACTGTGCACGTAGGTAGATGGGCGAACATGTAGCAGGGCCATGAAGAGGAGCTGCGCCATAACCAGACTCGAAATCGGAGCAATGCCATCGTCAGCCATGTATGTAAGACGGAGACCACTTGAGTCGTGGAATTGTTCATTCACCGGCATTACTCAATGACAATTTGTTTAGCGATTGCCCGTGGAAGACCCACTAACAACAACAACATCAACAGCAGCAGCAACAGCCCACCTCGTTGGAGATAGTGAGAGATCATTTAAAGTGAATTGTAATAATGAAAGTCAAGTTTGGGACGACACACTCGCATGTATTTATATGGAGCATAGATAAATGTATGGACATGGCTATGCCACAACATATGCATATTCATAATTTCTGTTGAATTTTTACATTAAAAAAAAACGTAAACACTTATCGTAAAATAAGACAACATTTAACATAGGTTGTATGTATATACAAACATTCCTTTTTCCCATCCCACTACATAGTACAGAAAAGCGTAGAAATGAACCCCTACATCAAAGGGTTACTCAATTTCAAGCAAATTTCGATCGAAATTTAGACTTAGTTTTACATCACTTCAATTTTTAAATGTAAACTTAAATAATTTAACACTTAATTGAGTTTAAAGACAATTAAATTAGATAATTAAGTCCGGTTCGATCCCAAAATTTTGTTATTGCATTTTTATAATAAAGAGCAAACTAATGAGAACACCGTCTCGAACTTTGGATACCCACCTACCCTATATTCACGCTTCGAAATTTCAGTGGAATTAGGTAAAATGCGCTCATGTTAAAAGCATCAATTGAGAGGTCAATCCATATGGCACATATACCTGAATATGCTCCAATTTGAACCGTATTTGTGAAGAGTATTAATGGGTCTCGTACAAATGACAGTTGGATGAAAGAAGTTTTCCACCCCGTCATATTCCAAATGGCCAAAATTGCAGTTTATTGGATTGGAAAAATTGTCGGAGGCTATCGTTGGACAGTGTTTAGTCAGCATGTCCGCCTATTGCGCTGAACCCCTGGGTCCGATCATGGTGAGAACTTTACTTTATTTTAATTTGCTATGGCAGAACATTTGTCCCATTATCCGAAAGTAGAATAGCTTTCCAAGCGCCTCGATCTTCTGCGCTTATTCTTAAATCTCTGGGACCAAGTTTCGAGGTGTCTAACACCACTTGATCTTTCCATTAGGCTTTTGGTCGTCCCGGTTTGCATGTACCACCGTGATTGCCTTCAAAAGACTTCTTTGCTGGAGCTTCTTTATCCATTCTGCCAACATGACCTAACTATGCTGTCTCATCATACAGCTCGAGATTCATACGTCGCCTATATTCTCCATTAACCCAAACTTGTCCATATATTTTACGACCAATCTTACTCTCAAATACTCCGAGCGCTGCCTCTTTCGCTTCCACAAGTACCCATGCCTCGGAACCATATAACAACACGTATAGTATCTGTATTATCTTCGTATATCGAGAGGGGGCCTTGTTTCTAAACTACCTACTTAATCCAAATTAGAATCTGTTTGCCAACATTATTCTTTGCTTTATTTCAAAACTGGTGTTGTTCGTTGCGGTTACGGCGGTACCGAGGTACATAAAGTTTCTGACATCTCTTAGCTGTGGTTCCCAACTTTCTCGTTTGGTATTGAATGGTTCGGCGATATTCTTTCCATGGCTTGAAATACCTTTGAATGTATAGGACTATCAAAAGCGGCTTTTTAGTCAACAAAGAGATGGTAGGCGTTGGTTTGTCCTTCTAGGTGCTTTTCCAGGACTTGGAAAAGAACCGGTTCTTTTCCAGACCAGATAGTGTGACTATCTGGTCTATGGTGGATTTACTATGTCTAAAGCCACATTGTTAGGGCCCAATTATCCTATTGACTTTAGGTTTTAATCTTTCACACAGTACACTCAAGAGTATCTTGTATGCGATGAGGAGGAGACTTATTCCTCTGTAATTGGCACATTCCGTCTTGTCTCTTTTCTCATGTACGGGACATAGTATGCTGAACTTCCATTCATCGGGTATGCGTTCTACTAGCCAGATAGCGCAGAAAAGCTGATGCATACGCCTTATCATCGTGTCTCCTCCGGTGTTACAGTTCAGTGGGTAACTCGTCTGCTCCTGCTGCCATGTTGTTCTTCAGTCGGGTCACAGCTACTTGTACCCTATTCTGACTAGGAGGTAAACCATATTCGATACCATAACCAGGGATTGGTTCTACGGTATCTTCTTCGCCGCCAACGTCGAACAATAGCAGTTAGATAAAATGTTCTTTCCATATCTCCAGCACACTATATGTGTCAGTTACCTGATTTCCTTCTTCCTGCAGACAGGAGGAAGTCCATGCACCAACGCCATCGGTTTGATGTTTGGTGGAATTTCCGGACTTCATTCTAACTACTGAACATTTCAATTCGCTCACACTCAGGCCTTTCCATTTTTTTATTCTTTCTGCAAAATAGACGTGTCTCCTCCCTTCTTTGCTCCCTATACCACGCCTTCATCTGGCGCCTTCGCGTTCTTGGCTTCAGTGGCATTTGGACACTCTTGGTCGTACCAAGGTTTCTTTGGCTTCCTGTACTCAAGTACATATTTCGCCGCATTTTCCATGGAGTGGGCAAAGGATTGCCACTGCGCCGTTATATCATCAGGTGAAGATGTGCTTCCATCAAGCAGTTGGATCAGTTGAGTGGAGTATGCTGTCGCCATCTGCTGTGTTTGCAGCTTTTCAATGTCCAGCTTCTGATCGTACGTTTCTCGCCACTCTAGGACGGGTGCGAACCTTTGCTGCAACATGGTAATGATCCTAATCGAATCCTGGCGAGAACGCCAGAAAAAAACGGTCGGTGGTGGTTTTTCCCTCCTAATGCTGGCGACATTCGTGAGGTACTATGTCATGCATAGAAGCCACATAAAGACTTCTCCCCCAAAAAGGTGTTAGGTGTTGGAATTTGCATACCCAACGTGGACCGATGTAACCCATTTGCTATACCGAGGATCCCCGGTATCCTCATACACAATCTAAATTGAAACATTAACAGATGTGGTTCTTTTTAATACCAAGGACTTGTAATATAAATGTCTCCGTCAAATTTCGAAGCATAAAATATTGAGGACCCTTTATCTTCATAAAACATTATGGGCCTAGGAATACCAAAGTCTCTTTGGCTTTGCTCTACGCACCATAACGCGGACCATATTTCTCAATGGAAAGGCAGATAAACATACTTAAGATATTTAATTTGTGCAATTGTTGCAAACAAACAAAAATTAGTTCACATAAAAGGCATTTTCGCTACGTAAACTTTTTTTCTGAAAAACATTAGACTTTGTTTACGATGTGACAACATATAGAACATGTTACTCGGGGCTTTATCTAGTTTTTTTTTTCATACATAAATTAATTTGACGTCGTGCTTATGAACATGTATATTCTTTTTAAATTCAAATTAGATTGTGCATGAATGCCAAGTTCAATTTAATGTTTAACATAATTCAAACTCAAATTTTTACCAATCTTAAGCAGATCTTAGTCGATAATTCAAATTCTTTCAAAGTTTATTTGGAATTAATTCGATGTTATGATACACAATTGTTGTTTTCGCACATTTGAGATGGATGATTCTTTATCTCGTATATATTACCAAACAATGTAAGTGCCCTAGAAGCTCCACATATTGACTGTTCTATGCTCAGTCAAAATAAAGGAAAAAATGTTGTGTTTGAGAATATGTATATACCAGTGACGATCATACAATTGTAGTTATATGCAAGCCCATGGGCTTCCTTGGGATTATTTTCTTAAGTACATACACCGCAATGTGCAATTAGGTCAGCATTTTTCCCGTCTCTGGTCTCAAAAAATGGCTGTTTCTCTCCAGTAAGAGAGGCAAAAGATAATAATTATTGGTTCGGTGAACGAATAATAGTTTGCGTCTATCGAAACACTTTTGCCATTAAAGAATTTTTGGCTAATAGAAAACGAAAGGTCCTTTTGCCGTAGGCGAAGTTGCTAAAGGGTTTACAATAAACAATGTTAGTTGCCTTCAATAATTTAGATTCGATTGCAGGATATTGTCCGGCTATAGAGCGTTCAATGCTTTTTATTCAATGAATAGCACAGCAAAGGTCTTTCAAAAGTTAGGCAAAATGTGTGATGTTGCTTAAAAGAATTTGACCGGCTGCGTTTATCGCGATTTATGTTTCGCCAGAAAGTTTTGTTCAGTGGGAATTTATGAAGTCGCGTAAACGTCATTCCTTTGCCATAAAAAAGTGGTTTTTACACCAACAAGTGGCAAGTTCACAACTAGCATTCAACGGTGTTTGTAGCACAGATATTCAAAAAGTTATAGGGATCGATTAGGGTTCAACTAGGGTTGCGTTGTCAGAAGATAAAATCATGAAATAAAACTTTGTATTAGGTTGGAAATTTTTATCAGTTTCATTCAATATCAGTGTTTTGAACGTTCAGCTATTAAGTAAATTGTAAAAAATTATGCAATTCAATACAGAAATTAAAATTTCTTTAACAAATTCGTCCGTTGGCAACTCAACTAACGTGGGGCTGCAATCCATAATCGAAAGAGTAATGTAGAGATCCACTTTTCAAATTCATTAAAATAATACATTCCGCAATAACGACAGCCAGAGAGAGCTATCAGCCTTTTAAAAAGTTTTTGCTTTTTCAAATGAAAGCCGCACGCAATTAATCTGAAGCTATTTTCATAAAATTCTCTTGAGAATTCTTCGAGTCAAATTGAACCGATTTCTTTCAGTTTCAAAATGATTCGCCTCTATGTCTATGTCAAATCTGAAGATGATCGGATGAAGATTGCGGCAGACGGTTCGTATACTTATCTGACAAACAAATTCATAAAACCGTCGACCACAGTAGTCCTGTAGGGTATAAATACCACAAAATTGGTGTAGGGGTATAAGCGCCACAGTAGTGGTGAAAGACTTAACTGAAGCCATTCATTCGCGAACGAATCCAAGCATGTTCTGTTGCATCCCTTGTGTCACAAGTCACAAGAGATAAAAAAATCAAACGAATCATTTTAACAAGGCGTGTTTTAGGGTAAACAAAACATTTTTGGCTCAAAAAAATTTGGAATTTTCTCATAATAGAACCAGCGTTTTTCACAGCGGTTTTACCATAAACCAACAGTGAAAACGCTAAACGGTTTGGTAAGTAATAAAAATATTCCAAACGTTTTAATTTTTTGCATGTAAAAACACCAAATGGGCTAAATGGTTGGACAATACCAAGTTACAGCTACATTTTTTAAATCAGTTTCAAATGAACTCAGTTTTGCATACTGAAATTGCGAGACATTTCATTACTCATAAACACTGTGCGGGAAATTATACACTGTGCGTTCCTTTACACTCGTACAAGTCAGTTCAATTGATCCACAATATTGAGAAGGCACGTTGCTGTTGACAGCAATTAAATGTCCTCACTCATTTCCAAATGTGTAACAAAGGTTAAATCGCACACATTCTCAGAAGGGCTGTGAGACTGCAATTTCTTCTTATCCGAAAATCCTAAAAGTCAAATAGTTTCAAATCGTTCCGCAACATATGCCAAAGAAATGTTGGTATTTAAATTTACAAGATCAGCGATAACATTTGGAACGTAAACTCAATTCGTAATTGCTAAAGATGAGATCTCGCTATACAACAATCCAAGGGAACCAAGCAACCAACAAGGACATTAGCCAGCTGCTGCTGCTGTTGAGAAGCATCCTTTGTTGCATGTGTAAGCAATGCAAGGCGGAAAAGTGGAAATGGATTGGGCTGCTTTTAATTGCTCCTAATCTGAAGTGGCATTGTTTTTGGGTAAATGAAAATTCAATAATGCAGTAGTTGTTGTTTCTTATCAAATTTATTTGTTTTTTTTCGTTCTTTATTCAATGACTGAGTCGCTTCAGCATCTATAAGAGCGTTTGTGTGTATGTACAATAACAAATTGCATTAAGATTTAATAATACACATGTAGTATGACTAATGTATGGCTAAGGATCTATGCTAAACGCCGGCCCAGACCCATGGGACCAACCGGCTTCCTAATAATAGTTTTAACATATTTAGGCACAATTTGTTTATGACTTACAATGGTAATAATACAATTACACTTATTAGATAGGTAGCTAGTAAGTATGTATATCGATTGAATTATAATTTATTACAGCTAAGTCCATTGCTACAAAAATAATTTGTTTAAATTCTTGAGAGGTACACACGATTCGCATTGTGGGCGTATGCGAAGGAGTTGCTTATTGGCTATTGGCTCCTCCTTACCTTAGAATGCTACGAAAAATGACTAAATTGTTGTTGCTTCTGCTACTTGTGCTTGGTGGACCACACATGTCCCCTTCTGGCTTGCCATTAAACTAACACTGAACATTCGAAAATAAATAGAAGACTAATTTTGTAAAAGCAAAAAAAAAAAATTATCAAAAAGATAAATAAAATAAGTAACACGCCAGAATGCCTCTGCTTCACATTGGATGCTGCACCAGGTGATGGGGATGTGCGTGATGCGCCGTCGTCTGCTGCATTAGATGATTTGCCGCCTGGGCGGCATGACCCCACATAGAAATGTTCTGCGGTGGTAGTTCGGCGACTTTGTGCTTAAGAGATGCCGGTTCCTCAATTTCTCCGCGTTTCGATTTATAACGGCGATTTTGAAACCAAATTTTTACTTGTGTAGGCGAGAGGTTCAGCTTTTGTGCTATGGCCTCCCGTTCGGCCCCTGTTAGATATTTCTTCATGCGAAATCTACACTCAAGCTCAAGGACCTGGGCCTGAGAAAAGAGTACGCGTGGTTTACGTTTCGAACGGGGCTTTCCGTTTTTCCTTAACTCCGATTTTGAGGATGTGACTTGAGAAATATCTTCTGAAAGCAAAAGAAGAGGAGAACAGGTAAAAAGGATGCTTATTTATACAAAAATATATATATTTTTTTATAAAAATCAGAACTAGGATTCTGACAGTAACTGCACAACGTTTCCGTCAAAAAATTTTGAAAACAGACAAAACAAGTAAAAACGTGTTAAGTTCGGGCGGGCCGACTTGTTGAAACACACCACCATGGATTCTTCGTTAAATGTACACAAAATTAAATTTGTTGAAAGGCATAATTTTACTTTACATACCAAATTTCTGCCAAACCAGGCCAAGCTTCTAGGAACCGAACAAGGATAATCGAGAGATCGGGTTATATGGGAGCTACATCAGATTAAAGATCGATTTGGACCGTACTTGACACAGAACTCGGAGAAATCAGACAAAAATTACGGGGCACAAGATGTCATCAATAAGATGTATCTGTGCAATATTGTAGGCGGCTAGCTTATATGTTGAACCGCTATTGTGCTTCGCGGACGGACGCACATGGCTAGATAGACTCAAAATGTCCAGACGATGAAGAATATATAAGAACATTATGGGGTCGCAGATCAATATTTCGAGTTTTTACAAACGGGATAACTAGGTTAGTATACCCCCATCCTATAGTGGTGGATATAAAAATCGGACTGCTTTTAAAAGGCAACAAAAATAAAGTCAAACATTACATCGGGAGATCGATATATATGGCACCTATATCCAAATATATACCGATCTAGGCTATATTGAAGAACCTTATACGAACAACCTATTTCCTATAAAGCTAGCGATCTGAAATTTGCACTACAGGCTTCTAGTAGGTAAAAAACTCTATCACAGAATTATCGTGAACATTGTTCCATGTTTAGGTATAGCCCCCATATAGCGAGTTCACCTATTTTGAAGAGTTTGGCCGTATTTTTCAAACGAATGCTTCTGTAATTTGGCATTTTGGCTTTTCAGAGAACAAAAAATATGTGAACCAAATGTTATCAAGATAGGCCTATGTTTTGTTATAGCCCACATTAAGCGCTACCACTCGATTTCACCCATTTCGCAAGATATGACCGCATTTTTCTTAAAATTATCGCTATAAAGTGGCATTTTGGCTTCTCAGAGAGCAAAAAATATGCCAACCAAAAATTATCCAAATAAATAGGTTTATGTTTTGATATAGCCCACATTTAGCGGTACCACTTGATTGCACCTATTTTGAAGGGTTCGGCAGTGTTTAGAAAAAAATGTTACAACAATGCCTTCCGATTTGGAACATTTTTAATAGTTTGTATTCTTTAAAGAAATTTGAATGTTTAACTGGTAAACAAACGGGTGAATTAAGCAAATTTAATGAAATTTTCAACAGGGACGATAGGGACAGGAAACGATGCCATATTTTTTTCCGCTCTTTTGACATTTCTCTTCAGTAAGTTTAGCCATTTCATGATGGAAATATTTACGAGCCAACAACCAGTGGACATTGTTATAATTTACTATAGAAATTCGGAGTCAGTGGCCTCAACGTTAAGAGCGCAACGTCCAATTAATGGTCGTCATAATTGTCCTACCAGATCAATAATTAAGCGGCTAGTGGAAAAATTGTAATCCACAGGCCCAGTACAAAATATATAATATGCGTTATTGGGCAGACAGCAATCAACACGTACTCCCGAACAAATTACGGTTTGGTGCGATTTATATTATACAAATTGACGGATATGGCTAAATCGACTCGAATGTCAAGACAATCGAGAATATATATACTTTATGGGGTCTCAGATCAACATTTCGATCTGAGCCCTATCCTATGGTGGTGAATTGAAAATAAGCAGCAAAATTACAAAATAATACAGTCAAAATTTAATTTTTTCTAGGAAAAGCATTTATCGAAATACTGTTTTTAGAGAAAATTTATAAAAGGACAACATATATTTCAGGCGTTTCGGAGACATTTGGTAACTCCAACATTTACAACAAGGACTGGCTCTAAAAAGCGGCAATACCGTCAATAGCCTATTTAGCAAGACTAACACCTGGATAAGGAAAGAGGAAAAATCTAACGTGGTGTACTCGATAAGCTGCGATGGGGACAAGTCCAATTTATGTCCAATGGCATATCTTGGCACTACAAAAACATAACTAACACCCCAACTGAATGGGGTGAACCACACAAAACGGATACAGACCATTGTGCACCAATGTATAGAAACTCAATACAAAAATATAAGCAATAGACAAATATAAGCAATAAACAATAAGCTTCAGTCATTCTTGTGTGGTGTAAGAAATAAGTTCATCTGTTTTAAAATGTAATTTCTGTTTCAAAAGTTACATTTTAATCAAATTTATATTTTTGTTTCGGTAAATGCAAATGCAAATTTCGCCCATGAACATTCCATTAAGGAACAGGGGCTAACTTCACACATATCAATGAGTGCAGTCCGATTTAAGTTTAAGCTCAATGATAAGGGGCCTCCTTTTTTATAGCCGAGTCCGAACGGCGTGCCGCAGTGCGACACCTCTTCGGAGAAAAGTTTTACATGGCATAGTACCTCACGAATGTTGCCAGCATTAGGAGGGGAAAACCGCCGCTGAACATTTTTTCTGATGGTCTCGCCAGGATTCGAACCCAGGCGTTCAGCGTCATAGGCGGACATGCTAACCTCTGCGCTACGGTGGCCTGTGCTTTTGTTAAATTCTGTTTTATGTTACTATTTATAATCTTTTTAGTTATCCATTCCCTGATGAAGATTGCCTATGGTAATCGAAATACAGGATAAATTTTAAATAAAACAATTGATAAAAAAAGCAACGATATCTGTTTTTAGTAATTGTAATGGCCTCAAGCCGAACTATCCACGAAATTATAATAAAAAGGTCAACAATACGCAATATAATAACAAAATGTTTTTGTTGTGTTGTCTTTAAAGAATCTTTCAATAATATTTTCACAAAACTATCCTTGAAATTTAAAAAAAAATAGAAAATTTAACAAAAGTTTTGTCTTAAAAAAATCATTAAAATGTTGTCTTAAGAAAAAATGTCATAAAATTTTGTCTGTCTTTTTTAAAATTGCATAGAAATTCTGTTTTTGAAATAATTGTATTCAAATCTTGTCAATATGTAGAATTTCGACCAAAAGCCATACATATTTTAGGAGTCATAGAGGAGATATACGTTCAAAATTTTTAGAAGATCGGTTGATAAATGCTCTTGAGTAGGCTCTAGAAGTGAAAATTAAATTCTCTGGTGATCAGAAGAGTCATAAGAGAAACCTTTGTGCTTAGTAGCACGAGGATCGGTTGACAAATGACGATATAATAGCAGTATTAATCTAAATAAGACGAACATATATGTAAAATGGGAGCTATATCCAAATACGGACCGATTTCTTCTAATTTCAAAAGAGACAGATGGAGTAGGCTCTAGAAGTGAAAATTAAATTCTCTGGTGATCAGAAGAGTCATAAGAGAAACCTTCGTGCTTAGTAGCACGAGGATCGGTTGACAAATGACGATATAATAGCAGTATTAATCTAAATAAGACGAACATATATGTAAAATGGGAGCTATATCCAAATACGGACCGATTTCTTCTAATTTCAAAAGAGACAGATGGACAGACCGACAAACTAACTAACGGACCCATAGACAGTAAGTAAAAATTAAAACCTCATCTAAACTGTAAGTATCGACAAGGCTTCGAGCATCTACAAACTCTATGTTAGAACAAGCGCACAAGTCCAAAGGGCATTAAGAAAAATATTTCTGATTTTAAAAATAAATTATAACAGTCGTATATTTATAAATAGATCTAATGTGCAATTGACAAAGATATCGCAATTTAAAAAAGTCCGACAAAAATGCATTTGATCTTAAACAAATAAAAACGTGCTAAGTTCGGTCGGGCCCAATCTTATAAACCCTCCACCATGGGTCGCATTTGAGCTATATCGTGTTTTGAAAAGATTTGGGCCAAACTTGGCTTGGATGTTGGTGCCCATAGTGAATGCCATTGCGCAAAACTTCAACCAAATCGGATAAGATTGCGCCCTAAAGGGACTCAAGAGGTAACATCGGGAGATCGGTTTTATGAGAGCTATGTATTTATATCAGGTTATGGACTGATTCAGACCATATTAGACAAGTATGTTAGAGGTCATAAAAATGCCATCTATGGCCGCGCACACTTTCATATGGAAAAGTTATCGCTGCCAATTAACATTTTAAGCAAATACTCACTTTTTCGACTTAAATCCGCTGTTCTCGCTACCAATGATGCCTGATCGTATAGGGGGCCACCTGTAAGGCCTGCCGAAATATTTCGCAACGAATTTGAATTGTTGGCCGTTTCCATTAGAGAGTGTAACGAGGTGGGTGCAGGATTGACTGGAGACTTCTTTTGACCCGATGAGGGAGTATTCAAATCCACCTCAGTCGAACTGTTGAGATCCAGTGTGGGCGAGGGCGTCACATAGGGCGTGGGGACATATTCACTTTTCACACTATTTGACTGCGTCAAATCGATGTGGGCCATGTGCGGAGGTAGCGAAGTTGAGAGATTCTGTGTTCCATTGTGACTGGGGAAAGGTTCAGCTCCGTAACCGGGATACTGATGATATATGGACTGGGCGTTTTGGGCGGCAGGATAACCAGGTGGCTGATATGTGGCAGTGGGGGGAACATAATATTGGTGGGCGGCCGCAGCGGCTGCAACAGCTGCCGTGTTGTAGCCCTGATAGCTTTGATGGTGATGTGTTGAGGAAGCAGCGATTGCGGCAACAGCCGTAGCGGCAGTCTGATGCGTATGAGGAGCATGTGTTATGAGGGGCGTTGTGTTGTAGTCCTGATAGCTGGGATAAAACTGGGCCGGTGAGTGGCCGCTACTCGCAGGCGGTAGGTGGTGACCATGTGGCACCATGGGTGACAATGTGTGGGCAGGATCGTAGCCACGGGTATCGTAGTCGTTCGAGTAACCAGAGTTGGCCTGTAAAGGGCTAAAAAAACAAGACAAGAACAATTTAAACAAATATTGAATGGGAAATCTGTAACAAAATGTTTTCCCAGTTTCCTGGGAAATTTTATAATTTAACCCGCTGAGAACACATGGTGATTGGCCAAGCGCCCACACATGTCCAACAGCACGCACAACCGCACCATAGGCACCAAAATAAGAAAGTCTTGCGAAAATGTTGTCACTTTTGTCGCACGGTTTTGGGCAATTGTTTGATAGATGCTTACTCGAACATCGTTTCACGCTTAATCATGGCTTTTTGTTTGTGAATGACATTCCATCACTCACAACCGCCTATTTAGAAAACAACAGAGCGACAATGAAAGTTGGGAAAAGTAACAGCAACCAGGGCGCAGGCGCACAAGAAGCAACGCACCAACATGTGCCTATGAATGGGCTGCTGCTGCTGGAGAGTGATCGTTCAATACTAACCGTCCGTCTTTGGTCGCAACAACAACCAAACTGGTCATCTCCGGCCAAAAAACCTCGTCGACTACCTTCGTTCGGTGATCAATGTTATTTCTAGTGTGATCTACCCATGCATATGTGTGGCTGGGCTCACTCACTGCCTGACTGGCTTAGTGTCCGTCTCTTCGTCGGTCCGTCCGGCACTCTCTGAGGGTGTATGAGATGTCTACTCGCATATACGTGCATGTGCGGCTGTGTATTTGTATATTATTTTTATTATTATTATTTTTTTTTGTGTTTCTTCCAAAAGATCAGCAGAAACAAAAATTATTATAATTCTCCCATAATGATTTGACAAAAATTAAAAGTAAACATTCATAAAACCCAAAAACCAAAAATAAACGTTTATGGCACAAAATGATTTTGGACGTCTGTTGTCGTTGCCGTTGCCATTGCCATTGTCGTCACATTCTCAGTCTTCGATGTTGATGTATCTTTTCTTCCATCCGATTCTTTGCAGCGTTTTCTGTTGCTGGCTACGTTTGACTGACGTCCTTTCTCCTGCTCGTTAGCATACTGTCATAGTACAGTGGTACGGAGGAGGCAAGGCAACAAAGCATTGATATACTCTCAGGTGAAGCTTCGGGGTAAGTTAAACCTTCACAGTGCATATATTCATATCTACAGTTCCGCGAATTAGTGTTCGCATGGAAGTTCATATAGGGCTACTTTTTGTGCGATTTTTGAAAGTAGTTATTACTTGCGTCGCTTTTTTACTCTTCCCTAAATGATTGACAAATATATTCAAAAAATATTTTTCGCATTATTTTGGATAATATTTTTGGCTGTGGAGCTTTCTGAGCACGAAGGCCCCTGGACCTCCCTGGGATCAAAAATGCCCTTTTGAGGGGAAGTTCTCCAACCTTGGCCCCGTAGGTCATTCCCGAGTCCATGTTTTTGAATATTCCTAATCGACTCGCCAATACGTTTCATTCTCACATATCAATGAGTGCTGCCCGATTCAAGTTTTTACATGGTAACTATGACCATATAAGTGTGAGCCAGGCGATACATCATTTTGGGGCTAATATATTAATTTTAATCTTAAGTGTTCTTAGCTAATTTTCCCAATTACATTTTTCAATCACGAAAATATCAATCACAGATTTTAAAAAGGTGATTTAAAATTTTTGGAATAAAAAAATTGCTTATTAAAATTTTTTGAAATGTTCAATTAATTTTTTAATTGATGCAATTAAAAAGTTATTGAAATTTCCGAAAGAAAATTTAATTGGATCTATTTAGAAATTAATAATAGAAATAGGTAAATGATATGTTCAAATTTTTGCGAAAAGCACGCTGTATATGACGCATTCTCGGTTTCGGTGGAACTTGGTACACATACTCGTATGTTAACCACGAATTTGAGTTTTATGTTTGGGTCCATGAGCACTCCTAAGACAAAAAACAACCCCGAGGGATTTTCCATAAATTCCGGATGTCGGGAATGTGTTGATATAAATTTCGCCGATATGTAGGACTACCGTAGGAGTACCGGTCTTCAATATACCCTTCCAATTATATGTTATATGATGCTTAAAATAAAACAAACGTGCTAACTTCGGCTGGGCCGAATCTTAGGAACCAATTACCATGGATTCTGCTTAAATCAAAAAAAAAAAACTGAAAAAAAGTTCATAATTATACTTTACGTAGAAAATTTCTGCCAAACCAGGCAAAATGGAAGCTTCTAGGAGATGTTGAAAGCTGATCGGCTGATGGATTCATATGGGAGACCATAGACTGATTTGGCCAATATTTAACATGGATGTTGGAAATCGTAACAGAACATCACGTGCAAAATTTCAAATTTCCCAATCGGATAAAAATTGAGGTTTCTAGAGGCTCAAGATGTCATATCTGGAGACCAGTTAAATGATTTGCACCATACTTAACATTCTGGTTGAAAGTCGTAACGGAATACTACGTGCAAAATTTCAGCCCAATCAGATAATAATTGCAGCTTCTAGGGGCTCAATAAGTCAAACCGGGGGATCGGTTATATGGGGAGCTATATCCAAATCTGAATTATGTGTGCAAAATTTCAAGCGGATATCTTTATTCGTTCGACCGCTATCGTGATTTTCACAGACGAACCGGCAGACGCTAGATCGACTTAGAATGTATACATTTTATAGGCTCCCAGACTATTATTTCAATGTGTTTCGAACAGAATGACTTGATTAGTATACCCCCATGCTATCATGGTGAGGTTACATTGTCTATATTTAGCGAAAAATATGTTACCACGATTTATACTGGCAATAAATAATATGTTATAGCATTGATATGCATACTTTTTATATGTAGATAGGATTGCGCCTAGAGATTTAATAATCTAATCGAAAAAGTGTTTATATTGAAGCTTTATCTTATACACTCAACCAAATTTGTTATTCAAAACAGCAGGAGCCATTTTCAATAGGATGGACGATCTAGCCATCAAATCACGCTGCAGTCTTTAAAAAGAGAGATATTAAGCTCAAACTTTGCACATATTCTTTTTTGTCATCCGACATCCTTCATTAAATTTGGCCTCGATCGGTCCAGATTTGAATATAGCGGCCATATAGACCGATCTCTCGATTTAAAGTCTTGGCGGCATAAAAGACGCATTTATAATCCGATTTCGCCGAAATTTGACACAGTGACTTATGTAAAGCTTTTCGACATCCATGTCGTATACGGTTCAGATCAATCTACATTTCGATATAGCTACCAAAAAGACCA
Source organism: Stomoxys calcitrans (assembly GCF_963082655.1). Lineage (NCBI taxonomy): Eukaryota > Metazoa > Arthropoda > Insecta > Diptera > Muscidae > Stomoxys > Stomoxys calcitrans. The sequence goes on from NC_081553.1 coordinate 1,857,157, forward strand.
ATAATTTGCTCTACAAAACTGAACAATAACTTGTACTTATTAGACTACAATGTCCGTGCCGAATTTGGTCCAAATCGGACCATATTTCGATATAGCTGCTATAGGGGCATATATTATGCATTTTCACCGGATTATGACAAGACGTGGTTTACCCGAGGTGGTGGGAATCCAAAGTTCGGCCCGGCTGAACTTTGGATACCCACCAATTTTTTGTTTAATTAAAAATTGCTTTTATTGTTTAATTAAAAATTGACGAAATCTCAATCATGAATGCTGCAGGTTAAACGTTATTTATTATTACATTAAAGCGGAGTTCGCTAAACGGGTAAATACATTACATCAAAATTCACTTAAGTTTTAAATCCAATCTGAAAAAATTCAATTAGAATCGGGATTGAAATTTTTTTATTTTTCAATCAAAAAATTAATTGAATAAATATTTTTTTTATTGAATCTGAAAGTTTTATCAATCACAATCATGTTGGAAAACTTTGCCATTTTCAATTAAAAAATTAATTGATTAGATATATTTTTTTCTGAATCTCAAAACATTTTTATTAAAAGAAGTGACTGAAAATGTTATCTTCTCCACTTAAAAATGTATTGCTTCAATCATTTTTTTATTTAAATCGAAACACCATACCAACACGTCGTGTTTTGTCATTATCTTCTAATTTTGGAAGCATTTTCTTCTTGGGAAACTACTGCGAAACAGTTATGTACTCAAAAGAAAATAAATCACAGCTATTGTACATTTTTAGGGGCATTTTCTCCTTAGAAAACCACTGTGTAACAGTTATATACTCATTTAATGTAGCAACGATACCAGTTAGGAGCACAATGCCAAGTACCAGATATTCAACACACACGATGATGAGGTAGAAGACGGGGAAGCAAAAGAAGATGCATATGATAGTTGGCCTGTCATCATGTTTTTATAGGATTTCTCATCATTCGGGTTATTTTGAATATTTATTCAAGAAAAAAAAACGTATTTGTCAGTTTGCGTACGGGGTATGGTGTCCGTCTGTCTGTCTGTCCGTCTGTCTGGTCCAGTATAGTGTGGTTTGGTGTAAAGCAAATATTATTTTCTTAGGAATTATTCGTGTTGTTCAACCGTTTGTTCAAGCAGCAGCAGCACCACCACCAGCACCAACAGCGATGATCACTCGATCCAACTGTCCGTCCAACTGTCTAATGTCGTTTGTTAATACACGTTAGAAAAGGCGTTATTATTATATTATGGGTAAATAATGGTGCTGTGTTAGATAGACGAATGGATAGATAGGTGGACGGCAAACCACAACAACAACACTATACGCACACAAAACAGAAAGTAACAAGATCATCTGGATTTGGTTCCAAAAACGAAACGAAACGTAACTATTGCTGACCACAACGACCATGGTGGTGTTACTTACTACTTCAGTCACTACCATGTTTTGCTGCCGCTTCTTGGCTGCTGCTGGCTTACCATTGGATAAATATTAACTTTTCGACAAGATTTATGATGAAAAAACAATGATGATCGGCCAGTCCGTTGGAGGGATAGATGGATGGGTGATGGGCTCACAGGCTGTCCACTCTTAATTTTTTTTTCCTTTTGTTTTCCAATAATTTCTGGGAGGTAGTTTGTTAAATGTTTTATATACATATATAATTATTATGTGCATGCTTACATACTTATAGCCAAATTTGAGCGATGCACACACAGAGCTACAGATGATATACCTACATCGAAACTAACATTTAAATACCCACAAATAATGGTGGCGATGATGATGACGATGGAGATGGCGATGATATGCCGACATTGTATGCAGACAATGGCGTCTTGTCATCATGGCCTTTTTTATTCGTAAGGCATTGTGACGCAGAAATGTCAGTATAAATTTCCTAGAAACCTTTTGTATTTGTTTTCCCTCCGTATCCCCCCTTGTGTACCTCACCAGCATGGGTTGAAAGTATACTCTGGACCATTTTTTTGTCTCAAAAAAACTTGTGTTATGTTAATACGTTCTATACGAATGTATGGAAAAACAAATTGGATAATTATGAAAATATTGATCTATACACGCTTGCAACAAATAACCTTCCTCCCATCCCATCTGTTCCATGGAAGCATGAGTTTTAGTCCCAAAATTCCCCAAAAACTACGAACGTTTAAAATCAAGATGTGTGTACATAGATTTAAATTTTTTGTACCCATCACCAAAGAATGGGATGGTCACACTAATTAAGTCGTTCCGTTTGTAACAATTCGAAATACAAATCTGCGATTCCATAAAGCATGTAGTATATAGTCTGGATCATACTAGACATTATAAGTCGATCTAGCTATATCCGCCCATCCGTCTATTGAAATCTGTACATATATTTTTACCGGTGCCGTTTGGGTTATAGTGCCCATATAAACTTGTCCTTTGATTTTACTTCTTGAGTTCCGTGAAGCGTTTAATACCTTCCGAACTTCATATATTAAACCTATCCTCCTATACACCCTCGTCAAATCCCGTCTAAACAGGGCCATAAATAGACAAATCGATCCCCTCATAAAAAGTAAAAAAATATATAATTTCCCCAAATTCATTTCCCCACATAGCATTGGTGTGCGACATGAAAAAAAAAATATTTTTTCGGACGAGAAAAATTTAAACTTGGTTGGTCCGTATAGTTAAAACTTTTAGTTCCACGGTATTCGCAAGGAAGAAAATTGTAAAATTGTACTACGAAACTTTTGACCTAGTCATACAATGTACCACTAACATGACAAGGTACGGCATAGACTAACGGCCTCATTCACAAAATTTTGTGAAGCGTTAAGATGGGTTTTTGACAGTTCTATAAAGGAATTTTATCAAATAATTATATTTCAAATCTACGTTAAAGCTATGTTCAGATTTATCAAAAAAAAAATTTACCAAATTTTATTTTATTATTTTTGCCCAAAATTTGTCGTATTCAAACATTCTTGATTTTGTATTCACATTAGACACATATTGTTTGTCCAAAATCAAATCAAAAAGTGTTAACCTTTAGATCAAAAAAAGACTTTAAATTTTCCCTACAATCGATTGCATATAAAACTTATGTTTTCTTGTTTGATCTCACAAAAAATTTTAAAATCAAACAATGAAACACAAATTTTACATGCAATCGAATGTAGGGCCAATGAAAAGTCTTTTTTGATTTAATGTTTACCGCTTTTTTATTTGTCTTTTGACAAACAAAAGAAAATGTGTCTAATGTGAATACAAAATCAAGAAGGTTCGAATTTGACATGCTTCGGGCAAAAATGATAAAACAAGTTGGGTCAAATATTTGACTAATCTGAACGTACCCTAAGTTTTGTGAATAAGGCCGAATAATGTTCAGTATAAGGGAATTGAAGGAATGCCAATGAAATGGGCAGAAAATTTATTTCCGACCCAATTCGGGTCATTGTCATATAGACCGATCCCCAATTTAGGGTCTTGAGCCTATATACGGCGCACCATGTTATTTGAGGACATCGGCGGCCTCTTGCTACTTAGTATTCAGAATTTCACTGCAGTATTCCTTTTAAACCCAATCATATGAATGTTTTTTGTCCTCTGCACCAAAGAACGATATCACAACGGAATCAAATGCATGAGCCTACGATAGTCTTGCTTTTAATAAGCCAGTTCGTAATAATTCAGTTCGTATTTGAATTATTCTACAGCATTCAAATCGGAAATTCCTCGCGGGAGCTATGGTCTCAAGCAGTCATATCGGTATTTAAGGGGCCTTTATCAGTATATAGAACAATTCGGATCATGGTCTGGATGCTGGAAGTCATCGCAGGTGTCTTTAGGAGAAATTTCAGCCAAATTAGGTGAAAACTGAGGCTTCTAGGAGACCAACAAGTTAAATCCGGGGATTGGTTTATATGGCATGAATGTTGGAAGACATAGCAGACCTCCAAATTTCAGTCAGTTTATTGAACGATTTGGATCATAATGGGGGCTAAATCCAAATCTGAACCGATATAGTCCATTTGGAAGCTTCAACTACCTATGTACATTGATATGAAAAATTTCATAATTACATACAAAATTACATAATTACATAGAGATATCTTTATTCGTTGGAACGGTATTGAAGTTCAGAAATTCCATTTGAAATTCAGAAATTCCATTTGAAATTTAGAAATTCCATTTGAAATTCAGAAATTTCATTTGAAATTCAGAAATTCCATTTGAAGTTCAAAATATTTCATTTAAAATTCAGAATATTTCATGTGAAATTCAAAATATTTCATTTGAAATTCAGAATATTTTAATTGAAATTCAGAATATTTTAATTGAAATTTTGAATATTACAGAATTTCTAACCACATGTTATATTGGATCAGGAAGCTGAAGAAATACTAACGCGGATGGAAGCGGAAACCAACATTACCTTAAAATTCATCAAGGAAAAAATACTGGCTCATTTAAAAATTTAGCTATTTCCACCATATCCAACAGAATCCACGGGAAAGTGATCGGCATCAAGCGGGTGCACCATCAACCGGAGTCTGTGAATTCCCAGATAAACAAACAAAAGATGTCTGAATTTGTGCAAAAACTTAACGAACTTATTCGTGAGGGGAAGCAAGTGGTCTATGTGAAGGACACAAATTTCAACCCGCTCTTCAGAAAAAATACGGATGATCTCGTAGGGGTACCAAAGCTGTACAGACTCCAACAAAAGAAGTGGTTCCAGTCAGTTTTCTCAAAGTGGGTGGACATGGGGAACCAGTTGTCAGAACTTGTTTTAGTTGTTGACAACACTCCATGTCACAATGCATAGATTGGAGAGATTGAATGGAGCGCCATACAACATTCTTTAACATTCCAGGAAAAAGCCTAATCTCTGCAAGATATACCTGTTGGACGTTTGTCATTTTCTTTTTAATTTCTTCTTCCAAAAATTTATTGTTCATATTTTTATTATTCTTGTTGATGTCTTAATTTTAATTTATTATTGTTAATTGTATTCATTTTTCTTCATTTTTTTGTTTCATGGAATTACTTGTAATCTTAGAAAATAAATATAAATACATATGTATGTTGATCACATGAGCAAAAAACTTCTTAATTATTTCATACTTCATAGTTTTTATACCCTCCACCATAGGATGGGAGTATACTAATTTCGTCATTCTGTTTGTAACTCCTCGAAATATTCGTCTCAGACCCCATGAAGTATATATATTTTTGATCGTCATGACATTTCATGTCGATCTAGCCATGTATGTCCGACTGTCAATCAAAAGCACGCAAACTTTCGAAGCTTGAAGCTAGCCGCTTGAAATTTTGTAAAAATACTTCTTATAGGTGTAGGTCCGTTGGGATTGTAAATGGGCCATATCGGTCCATGTTTTGATATAGCTGCCATATAAACCGATCGTGGATCTTGACTGCGCCTCTACAGGGCGCAATTTTTATCCGATTCGGCTGAAATTTTGCAATATGTGTTTTGTTATGATTACCAACAACTGTGCTAAGTGTGGTTGAAATCGGTTCATAACCTGATATAGCTGCCATATAAACCAATATTGGATCTTGACTTCTTGAGCCACCAGAGTTGCGTCCTCTATTGGCTCAATCCTTATCCGATTTGGCTGAAATTTTGCACGAAGTGTTTTGTATGATTTCCAACAACTGTGCCAAGTATGGGTGAAATCGGTGCATAACCTGATATAGCTGCCTTATAAACCGATCTGGGGTTTTGACTTCTTGAGCCTTTAGAGGGCACAAATCCTATCCGATTTCGTTGGAATTTTGCATGACGTGTTTCGTTATGACTTTCAACAACTGTGCAAAGTAGGGTTCAAATCGGTCCATAATCTGATATAGCTGCCATATAAACCGATCTGGGATCTTGATTTCTCGAGCCTCTATAGGGCGCAATTATTATCTGATTTGGGTGAAATTTTGTTCAACAGATTCTCCCATGACCTTCAACATAAGTGTCTATAAAACGATCTCCCTAAAGAGGGGCTCAAAAAGTAAATTAGTTTTGGCTGAAATTTTACACAATGACATCTACTGTGAAATGAAATATATCCATACTTTGTAAATGGCGAAGTTTGTATACACGAATTCTATGGCGTGGGTACAGAAACGTAGCATTTTAAGTGCTCTGAGTCGACTCCGGAGTCGGTTTATTGGTCTAGCAGTTTTCCTAGAGTCGGAGTCGCAGTCGAGTCAAAGTCGCTCAACTCCGCATCCCTGGTAACATCAATTTTTTTCTGATTTTACAAACAAAATTTCTTTGAGTGTAGCCTATTTTGAAAAAATTTGTCATAACTGTGCTGGAAACCGACATTCCGATATGAGTTCCCGGATTCGATTGTACTTCTTAAGCACTTCAGGGCACATCTCTTATACCATGTTCAGACCAAAGCTTTTTTGAGCAAACGACTCGTTTTCCCTTTATAATGTTCTGTTTATATTCCTTTATAATTTATTAGGTAAAAACGAGTCATTCAAAACATGTGACCCAAATAAATGCCTAAATTGTGATAAATAAACACAGCCTGAATAATGTAAAAAAACCGGTGCAAGATTTAGTATTAGTATACGCTACACCATTATAGTGGTACAGGGAAGAGATATAGACCCATCAATAAACATACCAATCTACTCACAATCACTTTCTGATTCGATCTAGTTATGTTCGTCTGTTCTTCTCACAATTTTTACGTGTCTGTATTTCTTTCTGTCCACTTTTAATTGTGTACAAAGTACAGGCCGCAATTTCACAATTTCACACCATCGCCTTCAAATTTAGTACAGTCATCTTTTTTGGCATAGAGACGAAGCCTTTCGAAATTGGAAGAAATCGGTTCATATTTGGATATAGCTCCCATATACGTTTTCGTCTGATTTGGACTACTACTGCAATAATATGGTCTTTAGCGAACTGATTCTCACGAAATTTGGAACAAATGATTCTCTTTCGACTCTGCTGTTGAATTTCATAGAAATCGGATAAGATTTAGATATAGCTTCCCTACATATGTGTTCGCCTTTTTTAGTGTATTTCGTAACAGATTTTTTCAAAATTTCTCTATGACTCCTAATGAATGAACTGATTTCGATCGAAATTCTACATTTCAAATTACAATATATCTAATTTCTACGAAATAGACTGTATTATTATTTGTTAAATGCGAAAAAACGGGAAGAATACATTTTTCACTAAAAACAAGAAAAATTTGTTATTCTGAAAGATAAGACATTAATTAAATTAAAAAAAAAAATTTAAGTTTCTTTAAGACAATAAGACATCAATAAAATTTTCTACACAAACAAAATTTCGATAAAAGTTTCTCCTAGAAAAATTTTCCAGGATACGATATGATATATTTAAATGAGAAACAAAACACGATTTTCATATACGAAATATCAATAAATAATTTAGAATTGCTCGACTCCGCAGCCCTGGATGTAACCACAGAAAATCTGCTGAAAATGGAGCAGCATTAATTTTAGCTAAAACAGTAAAAACTCTCTGCTGTTTTCAGAAAATAAAATGTTAAACGCAGCCTAAGCAAGTCCAAATTTGCCCATGAACATCCGCAGTGCGACACCTCTTTGGGAAGAAGTTTTTACATGGCATAATACATCACAAATGTAGCCAGCATTAGGAGTGAATAACCAGCGTGAACATTTTTTTAATGTTCTCGCCAGAATTCGAACCCGGCGTTCAGCGTCTTAGGCGGACATGATTACCTCTGCGCTACGGTGGTCTCCTGCAGCCTAAGAATTATACTTATACATAAAATAGCTGTATATCTTATCTCCTAATTATGGAATATGGGGTAAATAGCGTGAAATTTTTAAAATTATCTACAAGTTGATCACTTTCTAACTATTTCAAATAACAGCAAACAAAATATCTACATTCATAAGTTGGGACTGCTTCATAAATTTTGAGAGATTTATTCATGATTTTTATACTTGAGTTTTATTCAAGATTTGCAGATATTGTTTGCTGACATCAGCAGTCTTTATATTCTGGATATAAGAATTAAGTCGTCCAGATGGTAAAGAAAAATGGGAGATCAGAAGAGATAAACCATGTACTTAATATAAACAGTTAAGTTTAAAAATTATCTTAACGTGTGACCCAATTTAGTGTAGAATAACTCTACAAACTTGGCAGTAAAGAACCGCCACTCATTAATTACCTTCCACCATAGGATAGGGAGTACCAACTTCGTTATACAACCACAACACAAGGCGTCAAAATGTTGATCTGAGATCCTACAAGGCATGTAGATTATCATGATGCTACGTCGTTTTGACTTCTTGAGCATCTGGAGGTTGCAATTTTTAGCCCATTTGGCAATACAAACATAGGGATATTTACTTTTCAACCCTGGGAATTCCGATTTTTTTCCCGTTGTAGTTGTAATGCTTATCATATCGATATTTGAATGCATGTTGTAGTTAGATGTCAATACAGCACGGGGAACACGGCGATTGACCATTTTCTCGAGTAAAGCGCGTATTAGGTACAGGAAAATAAGTTATTCGTTTTGCGATTAGTAAACTACAAATTGGGGATATCTCATATTTACAATGGCATTCCGCAATGGCAATCCTCATTTTAACCGATTGCCCGATTGACATCCCTTATTTTGATTAGATTTGGCTAAAATGGCGTCTCCTATCCAAAAGGGTAGAAAGGGCTCTGGCGGTGGGCTATGCACCCCCCAGAAAAGTTTTAAAAAACAATATAAAATTGCACTCGTTTAAGTTTCTGCCGTAGTGGAGGGTATATTCGATTCGACAAGGCCGAAATGAACGCTCTTTTACTTGTCTAATAATCATATGCTGTAGTGCGAAAATGGCAAAACCGTAATTGCAGTGCTCATATTTCTTGCCCGTACTCAGACTGTGACTGTTGTCTTTGAGTTGGAGATGAGCATATTTGCCTTTGCACCACAACGTTTCCTGCTTCTAATACATAATATGTACAACATTTCACAAACGAAATCCAATAAAAATGCAAACGAGTTCGCCATCTCCCCTTTGAGGAGGAGACCAGCGACCAATTGGAAATTGGTTATAAATGCGAAACTGAAGTACAGCACTTGAAACATGTTTTGACATTTGAAAAAAGTACTTGAGTGAACCAAACTGTGGTTTATGAAATAACTCGAGTTTCGATCAGTCCGTCCAACGTCTGTTACAGCCACAGTAGGAAGAAATATTGGCATATTTCGTTCACTTGGCATTTGGGCTTGTTTCTCTTACTTGATGGGAAATATTCTCATGGAGGCCACTATTGGAGGTTTGAAAGTAAAAGTGAAGTAAAACAAATATTTTTAGCCATCACAAAATGAGGTTTCTTCTTTCGATAATTGGGGTAGTTTTGTGAGATTAATCTAAGCATTGTTCTAATCCGAGAGTAATATTTATGTATGTATGTTAGGGTGAAGACTTTTTGAGTTTCTTTCTCAAAAGGAAATAATCCTGGTGCCCGTATGAGATAACTTTTGTCTATCAATGACGTAAATTAAAATGTATTTTGTTCTACTAGTGAAAAAAGTCACGCACAAACCACTTTGAAAAAAAAACATTTTGTGAAATTTTCTAAATCATTTTGTGCGTGGGGTTTTTATGATCAAAATATGATGCGGGGATATGAGGTTGTAAAAAAATCATAACCCCCTAATGTTTGTATGTACAAGAAAAGCAATTATTCCAAATAAAATATTATGTCAAAAATCACATAACATAACAACATGATAATTCAAGTTACTCAGGTTCGTTTCTATGTCTTAAAATAAATCAACAATAGCCCAGAAAAAATTGGTTAGCACATGACATAATTTTTGACATGTAAAATAATAAATAATTCATTATCCTTAGATAGACTAGCTGCTAAAACATAACATAAACACAAAAGCATAACCATTTTTGATGAAAAAGAATTAAAGTTTCCTTTTGTGTTGTTAGCAGATATTGAAAGGGGAAAATAGTGCCTCATTCAAACAATAGTAATGTGTATGAACGCGTAGAGCTGACATCATGTTCTCTATCGCCCAGTTGCTGTGAATAAGAGTTATTTTAGTAATTTTGTAATTTTGATTTACAATATAAAGGTCTCGAATCCGAATCTCGGAACAACAAAATAATTTTAAAATTTTTTATAACTTCAAAATTACACCCCACAAACAAAAAATTTAATATTTTTTATCTTAAATAACGCCACAGTCTTTCCCATTAGGTAATAAAAATTAAAAAATGTGAAATAAATATGACGCTGAGCGACGTGAACATGAGAAAAATTTTCATCTGTGGTTATCCCCTCCTAGTGACTACTAGAACTACTAAGTGTCTTTGCAAGCATGTTTAATAAACCAACTGAACATTTGCTGCTGTTTTCAGGTTGAAAGTAGCCTACATTTTCAAAAAAAATACTTTAAAAATGTGTATGTTGCATCTTATCATTTATTTTTAGAGGTATATATGGTACATTTAGTTTTAATTTCTTACAATTTGATAATTTTTTAACGATTTAAAAGACAAAATATCTACTGAAAATCATAATTATGCGATTCGAGAAGAGTATTTCCCTAAAATGACCCAAAATGTACATTGACATATAGGAAATGCCCAAAATTTTAGCTAGTTTCCTTCACCTGATCAACAGCTTCTTCGTACACATGACATCGCACCCATTAGTATACATTTCAAAAGGTGTCTGAATATGCTCACAATTTTTTTGCTTTTGCCTATGTGTACATGACTTTGCCAATAAGCATAGACTAAGACACACATTTCCATTTGCCTACTGGTCAGCTTCTCAGCCATGAAACTTCCTTAAATCTACTTCTGCCCGCACTTATTCTTCTCTATGCTGCATTGACCGCAATTTCCACTGGGACACACATCTCCATTTGCTTTCTGATAAATTCATTAAACTTCATTAAATCTGCCTGTGCCAACATTTATTCCATTTTTTGCCTATCTATGTTAGTTTGAGAAATACATTGATTTCCACAACATCATATCTCCCTGATTTATTATGCATTGCTGACAGTAAGCACAACAACAACATCATCATATCACTTGTATGCAAGGCATCAACAAAAGTCTATCTTCTTTCTATGTATTCAACCTTTCTATGTATGTATCCAATGTTATCAACCGATCTTGGCAAATTGTTGCATGACGCTTTTCGCTACGACTACCACAACATGTCCGAATTTTGGTCAGATTTCGATATAGCCCCCATATACATATACTAGCATCCCGATGGTCCGCTTCTCCCCTTTTTTAATTCTCCCTTTTTAGTGTAAGACTTCCAAAAACCTTCGTAGGTACTCAGTTTATAAGATTATGAAGTTTTGTAATAATTGCGTATAAAATTTCAGAAATCTGTCCCCTTCTGTAAAGAAAGTACCAAATAGTACCAAGAATAACAATACATCGGAAAAACCACTATATATTGTCAAGGTATAGACGAATCCCAACTTTGAGCGCTTTAGCTCAATTCGTTAAAAAAGGACCGTTTTGTATGATTAAGTACCTAAATGTACGATTTTGGAAAATAAAGTCTTTTCATCGTCCATAATTTATAGTCAAAGTGTAGCTGAGAGCTTAAGATCACTCCGCTTTGTATGTGTTTCTATAATAGATCATTTAGTTCAATTACATATTATTTCGTACATGACAAATTTCGGACCTATAGCTCCATCTATAAAGAAAGTACCAAATGGTACCAATTTTGGTACCAAAATATACGAATTGTAAAAGGATCATAGTCAGCCAACATATTTTTCGCAGTTGTACCTGCATGCCTAATTTCATACCTCTAGCTTCATCTGTAAAGAAAGTTCCAAATGGTACCACAATGTATGAATTTTGAATTGGTTATTTAGCCACCTATAATATATTTTCTAGTTGTACCTACATGCCACATTTCAGACCTCTATCTCCAATTGTAAAGAAAGTATCAAATGGTACCAATTGCGGTACTAAACGTACGTTTTCCCCCGTTACCAGTACATTTATTTCATTTTTTCTTTTCACTCGCATCCTTTTGCCCCAGATGTCTTTTAAGTAAAATTTCAAACTTTATCCATCCACCCTGTACAACGTTCACTCATTTCGTACTTTTTGGCACTTTTTTAGTACCTAAATGTACAAGTTTCCTAAAGCTCTTATAGTCACCCAATTAAGTTTTCCATAGTGTACCTAAGTTTAAAAATTCAGAGCTAAAGAAACTATCAAATAGTACCATTTGTAGTACTAAACGTACTATTTCTCCAATTTTTTTTACCAAACCTTATTTTTTCTAGACGCTCTTTAATTTGAGTCCAAGAATATTTTTCAAGTACATTCCGTTCGCGCTGGGGAAATATGTACCATTTCGTAATTTGTAGTACCTAAACGTACGAATATCACCAAATCCATCCTTTATGCACGTTTTCTCCCGTTACCAGTACATTTATTTTATTTTTCTTTTCACTCTCATCCTTTTGCACCAGATGTCTTTTAAGTCAAATTTCGAAACCATCCTTATCCCGTGCCTATGAGCACCCAAGACCAACATTCGTGCAAAATTTCATGATTCTAATTTTAGCCGTTTTGGGTGGGCGATGATCAGGCAGTCAGCAGTCAGTTTCGTTTGTTTATTAAGTGTAACACCAGCACAACAAGATCATATCTTATAAGTTAATGTGCTGGTTCACAATTGCGTACATAATATGTATGTACATTAATTCTTATTTTCATATTTAATATTAAATAATTTTAACAACTTTAACAACTAGCAGTTAATACGTACGGCCTTATTCACAAAACTTAATGTTGATTTGATATGGCTTTATTTGACATATTTCTTTTATAGAACTGTACTCAACCAAATTTGTTATTCAAAACAGCAAATATGTTTCATAAAACAGCACTTTTGTCTGCTGAAAATGGGAAAGCAGATATTACTGCTGTTTTAGCAAACATAGGGTTGCTGTATTAGCGTTTCGGTCATCTACAAGCAAAGTTTTTTTACATCTAAATATAAAGAAAACTGATTATGGGAAGTATAAATTCAGTGGTGATTATAAACATCCACTGAGACACATATTTACATTTGTATTTAATTTTTCTTCTAACATCCCTCTCCATAATTAAGCAGCAGTCATTTTCAGCAAACAACAGACCTTTCAGCAGTAACCCTGCTGCTCTTAAATTGCAGAACTACTGCTGTAATAGCAGAACCACTGCTACAATAGCAGCAAAATTAACTACTAATATTCAGCAGACAGTGTTTGCAACTTTTAGCAAACTTTTTTCTATGGGTGTGTCAAATAAACCTATTTCAAGGCTTCATAAAGTTTTGTAAATAAGGACGTTAAGATATACATATATCGCAAGTTAATTTGTTCCCTGGTGCAAATTACCTTGTGCAGCTGGAGTATGCATTTAACTTTCAGTAAGTTTGTAAATGATATGTTAAATATTTGGTATGCAAAATGTGATATGTGTTCTTGTCGATTTTTGTTAAAACAAGTCAGTCACTCAACACTTTTATATACATAGATGTATTCCCCGATTTTTACCTTTGTCAGAGCATAATCAACCGATCTTCTCAAAAGTGTTTGCAATGTATTTTTCTATGTGTATGGATTTTGATCGAAATCGGTTCAGATATAAATATACATAGTTCCCCTATTGTTTTGAATAGTATTGCAATAATGTGGTAATTTTTCAACCGATGTTATTTTGAATCACCTGGTATGGTCCTGTAGGCGTGGTTGGGGTGACAATTTGGCTGATGTTCGTTTACATAAAACGCGTACCTTCCACTTTTTGGACACCCTAAATTAGGCAATGTGGATATGTAATAAAAATGGAAAAAAATCAAAAATTGTTTATCCGCGTTCCTGCACTCATTTAGTAAAACAACATGTTTTCTGCAACAACAGGCAGTGTGATGAAAATGTAACGGCCGTTATTTTTGCTAAAGCAGCAAACATTTACTGCTATTTTCAGATGATGGTATAAAGTTATATGAGCTTAAAACTGTCAGAAGATCTTAAAACATTTTTATTACAAATTTGACCATGATCATTAAGGAACAGGGGCAAATTTCCTACATATGAATGAGTGGTGGTGAGAGAGTTTGTATGATTTTATTAAAAAGTTGAAAAAGAAAGCGCAAAGAGACAAATATGAAAATGTTTAACTTTATATCTGCAGAGTGTGTTTGCTATATCAGTGGACTAATATGTCTGGGTGTGGGGTCAACTCACATCTACATACCAAATTTCATGCGAAATCGGAGGTGCGCCCTATAAAGTATTATAAATTTTTTCCCACTAGTAATTTTGTTATCAAATAGAGATTTGTAAAAAGTCTTTAGTGCAACAGAAAAAATAATTAATAAAATTGCTCAGTTCTTTGTCTGGCACCCGCTCCATGGCAATGTCACATATCACATTCATGTCCCGGTCAACATTTTTCATATAACTTCTAGCCCAAGTTTTCCAGATAATTCGTTAAGGAAGTTATTTGAAATACCTACGATTTGCTGAAACCATACACTGCCTGTTTCTTGCAATGTTACAAACTTTAAATTCTTCTCGTATAATGATGAGAGCGTTTTGAATATTTAAGATTTCTATTCGAAATGCGCCGATGTGGTTGTTGCTTCAACGTTTGGCGAAATCAATTGCGTTGAACTTACCTTTCCATAGTGCCGTAAGATTCGTAGTCCTCGTTTTGATTGACCATGTTCAAAATATCCTTAACTGAGAATGGCGTATTGTTGAGCGAGTCTGCGTTGGTGATACTTCCAGGACTTGGTTGGTTGTAATCATAGTAACCTTGAGCCACTTGCGATGTTTGCTGTTGGTGCTGCAGCATTCTGTGTCTTGAAGGGCTTTTTTGCAATTTTCAATTATTTTTTGTATTTTTCTTTATTTCTGTCTTAACACTTTTCACACACTTGGGCTCTTCTTGGTTTACTCGTGTTTTGTTTTATTTCGATACTTTTCTTTTTTTTTTTTTTTTGTTTTTGCATTCGGGTTATAGGTAATAAAACTAATGATTACAAAAGAAAAACACTTGAGTTGAAATCACTTAAGACCGGGGCCAACTGCGGCCACTTTAATTCGTGTTACGACTTTATTGTTTTGTTTTTTTTTTTTTTTGTTGCTTTGTTTTTGCACTTGCGCGATATATTCAATTGCTTAGCTTAGTCCAATTGTCAACTGGGAAAAATTATCAAAAGCGAAAAAATAACGTGAATAAAATGTGAGGGGGGAAAACAAAAAGAAAGGAAACGCATCCGTTGTTAAGTGTGGAGCGCCGCGTGCGTGTGTGTGCAATTTGTCAGCACATCTAAACAACTGATTGAAATTCCACAGCAGACGAACGCTTACTTAATTAACTGTAAAAGGCAGACACCAACGAAACCACCACCAGCATCCATCCATCTCTACGACGACACCATCCACCCTCTCGCACGAACCAACAGACGAATAAGATCTCTGGCATGTGTTTCTCGTTTTTGTACCGGTCGTTCGGCCGCTGTTTCGTTTGTTCAGTGCCAGCCATGTGTATGGGAACAAACTGGTTTGAACTGTTTAAAAAATGGCGCCCTTTCACAAACACATTTGTGCAAATCTGAAACTTGGGGAATTTTATGATGATCAAGAACCTAAAAATGTTCATGGTGTGCACTGAGGGACTATTTTAAACGTTCAAACCAGCTATGGTAGTAGAGGGAAAACTCACAGACGAATCAATCAACAACAGCTGGCTCCTCCCCTTGTAATGTCTGTTGAAATGTTTTACACTTCTTGTCGCATGAGTAAAAAATGGCAGCAGCAACCAGTGACCAATGAGAGATTAGTTTCATGTTCAAAGAGTTCCGTGCACATTAGTTGCGTTTTTCTTCTCATAATCATATGTCATTAAATTTATTATATATTGTACTATTATAAAACAAAATGATAACATTGCTATTGTTATTTTCGCTTTTTTTGGCTGGCTTTCATCATCTCCCATACTAATCAAATTACTCGAGTGAACAAATTCTCAACAAAATTATTGTACAAGATAGCAAAAGGTTTCTTTGGGTGTACATTGTATTTCGCGATTTGACCCCGTTTTGCATCTTTCTTTTGGATTGTTAAAGAAAAAGGCTACGTCAATAATTTGTAAGTTAAAAGATAATTCAAAAGCACAAAGTCAGTGAGGGTAAATGAACCATTGAATAGCTTTGCAGCCAGATCAAAAATGCAACTTATCTAACCATTAGCTAAAAGATGAATGCTATGTTTTATTTCACCACTATAGGAGGGGGGTGAGGGGTTCCAACCTAGTATGGTATCGGTATCAAATGAAAGACCTACGGGGAAGGGTAGGATTTTTAACCGCCGTTAACTCTAGGCAATATGGGTATCATATGAAAGGTATTAAGAAGTAGATTATGAAAAGGCAAAAAAACAAATAAATTACTCTCATTAGCGGCGCTTTTTCCCATTTTCATATTTATATAAAATTAAGTACGAAAAAGAATAGGATGGTGGTGAGTATGAAGACATTAAATCGTCAATGTAAAGGGAGCCTACGTTAGATATAATGCTGAGGGCATTAACGACAACAATTGGGTGCGCATCCCACCCTCAAGGGGGTTTTTTTTGGTCCCTAGAGGGGTTCAGGGTCATTTGCCCTAGAAACGGACTTCAAATTCATGTTGCTTGTCTCAAAACTATAGAGTGTATTTTTCCCCAAATCTCGTCATTTCGTTTGTAACACCTCGAAATATTTATATTTGACCTTACAGGTTATAAATATTCACTATCGTCTGTATATTCTAAGTTAATGTAGCCATATCTGCCCATCCGTTCAACAGGTAGTCGAAATTACGATACTATCGGAACGTATAGTGCCCCATATTGGCCATATTGGGTTCGATTGATTTAAATTTGTACAAAAAACATGCAAGGAGAGGGGAATCCTGCGCCTTCACTAAAAATGGAAATTGGGAACTATATCTAATTCTGAACCGATTATGATGGACTTCAACGAAGGTTTTCAGATGGGTTATAAAACAATCAGTTTCAAGAAGGCCGCGTAGCCAAGACGTATTGAAAGAAGGGTACATTACCATGTTAAATAGTTGAAAACATATAACCGAGAACCCATACAAACCGTTGATGACATTTTCATATAGTTGTCGAGAAATCATGCATGACATTTTAAGTAACATTGTGAACGAACATGTCATCATGTCTCATGACAGTTCAATAGACATGTCTGGTACGATGTCCTTAAGAGAGCGCCCGTTTTTCAAAGAAAAAAAAACATTTCAGATTTAACATGGTCATGCACCCTTCTTTTAAGACGTCTTGACGACGAGGCCTGCTGTACAGAAAAAAATAAAAAAACTATGTTAAATTAAGAAATGTTTACATTTAATTAAAAATAACGCTGAAATCGGTCCTATAAAAGAATTTGTGTTACTGCTTAACGATTTTGCAATTTGGATTTATGATAAGCTCAAAAATCCAATTAACGTGGTTTAACTCCATAAACCAATTAATTAAAAGTTGCCCTTTCTTTTAAGCAAATAAAAATAAGTAATTGATATTTTTTACATGAATAAAAAACTTTTTATTTCATTGGATTAAATTGCGTATATGGCATGAAATATACTTTTTATTTATTTTCGGAAAAAAGAAGAAAAATTATTGTTTCCATTACGAACCTCTCTTCATTGACGGGGACATGGTCTGTAAAGACTATAATAAACAAATTAATTTATATACATTTTTAAAATAAATCGTAATAATTACCAATCTTAGCATTTTGTGGCCTCAAATAATGGCATGAGATTCCGTTGCGTTAAATGCGGACAGGACCATGGCCTCGGGAAATGCACGGTAGCGAACAAGGAATCTTATACGGAGGGGAACATCACGACTGATCTCGTGACGGGACAAGTGGTACGCAGAATTTTTGTGTCAACTGAAAGGCACGTGGCAAGTTCCAAGAGGATCGATTTATTAGAGAAGATTCGGGAAAAGCGTTCTACGAGACGTGTAGAGACCAGAATGCCGGCGGTGGTCCCTTCCCCGATAATTCACAGCACATCGTGCGCGACTTATGCGTAGAAAGCGCATGTCCCGGGACTAGGAGCTAATGTTATGCCTACGACATGTACAGGTATGGCCGCGAAAGTTGACAAGAATATGCGCACGTTCGATAGGGAATGAGAAAACTCCTGGGAGGAGATAGTGCCAATACCAGTGGCAGAGTCCTGATGGATTTGCAGAGCCAATCTTCTGCCACCACTGGTATTGACACTAGTCCCCCGCCCCCACCTGCCCTTAGACCCACCGTGAGATCCCCTAGGAAATCTATGATTTCAAAAATTTAAGGGTTCCGGAATTTAATAACACCTTGGCCGGATAACTGGATGGAAATGGCCTATCTGTGGACAGGTGAACCGATTGACCGAGACTTTTGGTAAAGCGATGAAGAGATCCATAAGGAGGATTAAACCGATAGGGGGTCTTATGAAGGATCTTCTGCACGACATCCTTCATCTGACCCAACAAAAGAAGAATCTTCGGCGGCGGAGACACAGAATATTGGATGGACAAAGAGCCCAAACACTTGCGGCGGATATAAGGGATTTGGATAGGATAATCCCGGAGCGCATAGCGGACTTCAAGATCGAGTCCTACATCAACACGATCAAAGCAATTCTACCGGGGCGCAATATGTTCAGGGACCTTAAAAACCTTTGCGGCTCAGCGAAGCGGAAGGATATGGCTGACCTTAAAGACACAGGGTAGGATTGTCACTAATATGGAGACGAAGGCAGAGTTCATTGTGCTGGCCGAGCAATGGGAACCTACGAACCAATTATGGAAATAAATCGCCGAAAACTGCCGATGGCATGCACAGCAGTATTGCGTTGCTGGAAGCTGAGGATATTGAATTTTTACTGCGGAGACTGAATGGCAAGAAGAGAAGCCGGGACGATGGCTGTATTAACTAAAACAATTAAAATTTGAAAAATGGAACAAAATGTGAAAAAATTAAAATGGAAACAAAGCATTTGACCAAGGTGGATTTTTTTGCATTCTCTTTGTTGTTGTCTTCTTTTCCGCATATTCTCTGCTCATGTACGCACACGTATACCCACACTCACACAAATTTCTTTGTGTGTGCTAGCAAGGATGCCATGGCGAAACAATTAAAGGTGGTCTCATTTGTACAACAACCACAAATTATATGGTGCAATCCGCCATCTTGCCATCAAGCTGATAGAAATTTTGCCAACACACACATAAAAAAATTTGTGTGAGTGTGTGTATACGTGTGCGTACATGAGCAAAGTATATGGGAGAAAGAAGATAACAAAAATGTGACATATTAATACCGTCAAACCTGGCCGGCTGTTAACAGCTGTTTGCGTGAAACCACCTTTTTAAATCCGCCTTGATCCAAACCAAGCATTTGAAGTTCTAGTGGGCCTTGGATACAACTCTGGAATAGGGCAATTCCATCAGCTGTGCAAGTGAGACAACCGTCTCAATTTAACCATGCATTGGACGTTTTAGTAGGATTTGGATACAACTCTGGAATTACAAAATTGCATCAGCTGTGGTAGTGAATTTGCCAAGTTAATTCTTTCATACCGGGTTATCAATTCCTGTGAAGGAATAAATCAATACCAAGACAAAAACAACCTTTTTTGGCCGGTGACGCGTAGATTCCGTGGCTTCATGATATGGCATTGGAGATCTATCAGATTATGGACTTGGACCATACTTAGTTCGTATGTTGAAGACAAACCATAGTTGAAGTCAATGTGCATAATTTCGCCCCAAGTGCAGTTTACTGGCCCCTCTTCGATACCTGTGAAAATGACTGTTTAGCGTGCTGATTCTAACTATATAAAAAATTCCTGGTGGCGGATTTGGATCTTGAGAAATAGACTTCGAAGGGGTCAGTCAAAACGATCAAAAAACTCGAAAGTTTTCCAACAGTTTTTTTTTACAAATTTCACGTCCTTAGAAGGCTTGTTTCAATAGCTTTCGGACGAACACATTTCATTTGAATAGCCAGCAGCAACGGACTATGCCAATTAATTCGACTTCCACCAACACTACAGGCGTCCACCATAATTACAAGAGCTTTTAAACAAACAAAAATGTGACACCAGTACAGGCGTCCACCAAAATTACAAGAGCTTTTGAACAGGTCAGGCCACAAATTTCGTCACACTACCAGCGCCAATACAAAAACATTTAAAACCAAAAAATCAAAACGCCAAGATAAAACAAGTTGGGATGGGATGGGATGCATTTGCAATACATGCATCTTGTAAGAAGCTACGAAAAACACAGCAAATGAAATCGGCGAACTCTCCGACCTCAAGTAGAACAATGGCTTCCACCAGGACGACAATAACTACCGCACCCACACCTCCAGTTGCGGCGAGTATGATAGTAACGCCGAATAACATTAGCAGTGTATTGGTTTCGGCTAGTGCAAGGATTACAGCCAGCAATGGGACCACCGGCACAAATGGATCCATTAAGAAGCCCCAATAAAAATCAATCGCTTCAAGAGGATGCAAAGGGTCAACCAAAAGGTCTTTCCAGAAATCTGCGGGCAAAAAATGACTAGTCGCTCATCATGCTCCCACATGTGAGCCCCCTGATTTGAGCGCTGTAAAGAATGCTGCTAAACTAGCATCCTTTAAACACGAACTCGATGATTAATTACTTTCTGCTCTTTCAGGAGAAAAGTTCTGAAGATCAAAAAACCGTATTACTTCAATATTTTCAGATGGAAAGCGCTGAGGGAAATTTAAAATTCTTCCTCAGATGTTAATAGACACAGTTATCCAACAGTACCAGTTCAGTCAATGTCCTCGACACTGACGTCGACACAATTATATGTAAACATGTCTACCACAATGCCAGCAACAAGAAGGCAAATGTTAGCAATGATGAATGTGAATGCCGATGGACTCGTCGGTTGTTGGAACTGCCCAAGCGTCTCTAGAACACACAATACTCATGTATCTACAGCAGCAGCAACAATAACAAAATCACTCAATTGTAAGCCAACCAAATTGGCAACAACCGCTGCAGCCTCAACCACCTACAAAGGTTTCCTATGAAAGTAAAGTTAATTTGAATGCCTCGACTTCATCGGACATCAATGCGACAAGGAAAAACTATAGCATTCTGTCCATACCGCCAAACTTAAATACAGCGTCCTCGTCCTCGGTTATTATTGCCTATATTACTGGCTTCTTTGCCAGTCTCAATTTTAATCGCTTGTTAACGAAACAGCAGTCTCTCAATTACAATTACAAAATCATTCGAGTTCTGTTTTAGGTGATCAAAATTCCTTTAGAACTCGTCGTCGTTTGTGTAGAACTAAGGCTTAAAAAATCACTGTGCAACAATTGCACAATGAATGAGGGCAATGTGATGAACAACGCGATCACGTTCCGTGCCCTTGTCACAATTGCATCGCTCACACTCACCCACTTTTAATCGAGCACTTCAAATGGCCATTGGCGGAGGCACCTCCAGACACCCGTACTCTCTGGGCGCCCATACGTGATGGTTTCGACAATATAACGTAAGCTAAGAGTTCAGAATTCGTATTTTTCTCAGTAATGACGAAATGTTTTTTTTAATTTTTCCCCAATAGGTTGGAAATTACATTTAAACCTTATGGCTTGCAGCGAGTGACATTGTGTACCGAATATCAAAAGATTGCTACAGAGTCTGACACCACATTACACACTCTATTGATGTAAAGATCCATTCGATGGCATTGGTTTGTACCGGGTGACAACTTCTACAGGTATCAACTAGTACATTTACTGTTGAACCTAGATTAAATCGACGACACATAAATATGTCGTACCATTAACGATTGATTCTCTTGCCAGATTTTAACGAAATTTCATTATATTAACGTGTTACATCGGTATTCGCAGAACCTAAAGCAGCTTAGAAAAGATTTATTTCGAAAGCTGCCAAATAAACCGGTAGACTACTACCCACCTACTCGTGTTAGCATTAGCGCATCCAGTCCAGCTTTCTGTTGAAACACTTCGAATAGCAATAAAATTAGCAAAAACCAATGATATTTTAAAATTCTGGAGGGTGCTACAACTTTTCTGGGGGATGGGGTGCTTAGCCCACCCCGCAAAGGCCTTTCTACGTTTGTAGGTGTTAGACTTTTTTTCTATTTTTCGAAAGCAAATTAAATTAAAAATAAAAAATAAAAAAATTATGCAAAAAAAAAATATATATTGTTTAAGTTTTATAACCATTTAACGTCATATCGCCATTTTTTTAATATGGAAAATATTACTGCGCCTGAAACTAAAACGGTTTCTTACTCCCAAAATTTTCTGAACAATTTATATGCACGATTTTATATGACGAGAAACATTTATTCCAATTATTTTCATTCGTTTACTTTATGGCAGTGAAACCCGAATTGGTTTTTTACATTCCCACCGCAGCGCAGAGGTTAGCATGGCCGCATATGACGCTGGACGTCTGGGTTCTATTCCAAGCGAATCCCTGCCTTTAGAGGAATTTTTCTTGAGAGAGCGGCCATTCCTCCATTCATCTGAACTGCTGAAACAATGAATTAATAAATTTATCGATTTATTGATTTAAGCCTTTGTACGGTAATGGAGAGGAAATTCGGCCGGGCCGAATCTTACATACTCTCCACCATGGATCGCATATGTCAAGATCTTTGCCCGGTATCTCTATATAGGCAAAGAAAGGATAATGGATAAAAATTGCCATGATATTGGAGCTATATTAGGTTATGGACTGATTTGTACCATACTTAGTTTGGATGTTAGAAACCATAACATATCAATGATTGCTGTCCGATTCAAGTTTAAGCTCAATGATAAGGGGCCTCCTTTTTATACCCGAGTCCGAACAGCGCACTGTGGGGTATTTGACCTACAACTATAAGTCATATGACCTTGAAACTTGAACTCATTTTCTTGAAATTTACTTAAAAGGCGTTGAACTAATTTTTTATATTCTGCTTCAGTGAAAATCGTAGCCATCATCGTACAATCGTCCGCGTTCTCTAGCCGTCTGTAGGCCGTGGATTGGAGCATAAGTAGAGGTTAAACAATGCCAGAGATATCACCCCGCTTTGGGGAACTCCCTGTTTCACTTTACGGTGCTTCGACTTCTTATGGAGGGACGTGTTGTTCTCAAATAGTTTGCATGTCGAATGCCTTCAATAGGTCCAGTGCCACAAGGACCGTCCTATCACATGGCCTGGGCTGATTGAAGCCACGGCAAATGTGTGCGGTGATGGCATGCAAAGCTGTTGTTGTGCTATGCAGTCTTCGAAATACATGTTGATTCTCGGCGAATGAAAATTCTCCTACGAGGCTCGGGAGGAGCAATGCCTCAAGCACCTTTGCCACTGGTGAGAGAAGGGAGGTCGGTCTGTACGACTCCCCCAAACTCGGGTCCTTTCCAAGTTTCAGTAACGGGATCACTTTGCTCATTTTCCAGACATCGGGAACTATAAGTTTGTCAAAGACAAGTTGAGGACAGTGGTTAGGTACTCAACTCTAGGTAAATCCAGATTCTTTGACATCAATTTAGAGATTCTGTCGGGGTCCAACGCCTTGGATGATTTGGCGCCACGGATGACATTTTTAACTTCGCCCACGGTAAATTGTGGTGGTTGTCCATGGGCTCGGAGACCACGGATACGACGAATGGCTCTCCTCCTTGCCCTGTCACTTTCGGGATGCACAATAAAAAGACGATTGAACAACCTGGCGTATCTCTTCGGATCAGTCACGGTTACTTCGCCCAAAGTGATTGAGGTCCTGTCATCCCGTCTACCGGGGTTCGAGAGTGACTTAACAGTATATCACAGCTTGCCTAAACCGGTGCCTAAGTTACATAGCTCCAAGTGTTCCAGCCTCAAATTGCGCCTATGTTTGTTGCCTACCCTGTATATGTCCAGATTCAGCTCGCCAATTCTGAGGCTAGTGTGGTCCGTACAACGAATCCCATCATGACAGCATGCCAGGATAAGTCAATCAGGAGATCAGGGGATGCAATGGAAATTTCTGGCGAGCTGCTGCACCTCCTTGTAATCCTGGTGGGGGCATTCTCATTCACCATGCAACGTTACCTAGGGGAGAATACCATGAAATGTGATGCGCATTAAAGTCCCCTAGAACCAGACGATTATGTCTAGCACCGTCAATCCGGTGCGTTCAACCGGCTGCCATGGGATTTTCTTTGGGATATACCAACATCTGTGGTATATTTCGACCCAATCTGTCCTAATTCTAATATATACCCGAACAATGTACAAATTTGAAGCGATTTTTTGGAAAATCTCCACACATGTTCTCATACGTGTCGACAATGTTTCAATAAATTTCGGCCAAATTGGTTGTTTAATATTGATGTTGTATGACTTCTAAGGAATATCATAAATAGTATATATATATCGGAGCTGTACACAAATCTGAACCGATTTTCTGGAAATTCGCTATATATGTTCTCCTAGGCATTGGCAACATCTGCGAAAATTTCGCCCAATCGATTGTTGTTGGTAGGTTTAATAACATTAAAAAGAAATACCCCAAAACATATGTTTATCGGATATATATCCAAATTTAAACAGATTTTTTTGGTATTCGCCAAAAATCTTCTTTTCACCTTCCTTACATCCTGTGCTGAAATTTAATTAAATCGGAACATAAATCAAAGGGCTACCAACAAATAGTGTAAACATTACATATAACGGATATATATAAATCTGAGCCGATTTATTCAAACTTAGCCAGTTTTGCCGAGTATCTTGAAGATCGACCTGCCCGTTGATTTAAACGACCCATTTGAGGACAAATTCCCCTCTGTGCGGCGTGCCGCAGTGCTACATATCTATGGGGAGACGTTTTTACGTGGCTGCCAAACCATTTGTCGCTTTTTCAAATTGCTTCACTAATTTCGCCAGCATATGTTCACGCCAGGATTCGAACCCAGTTGTTCAGCCTCATAGGCGGACATGCTAACCTCTGCGCTACGGGGGCCACCTAGTAGCGCAGAGATTAGTAGTAGAAGTAATTGTGCAAACTTTCAGCCAAATCGGATAAAAATTGCGCCCTAAACCTGCTGAAGAATTAAAATCGGGAGACCGGTTTATATGGAAGCTATATCAGGTTACAGACCGATTCAGAAAATATTTCGCTATATGTTGAAGGTCATACCTGTTATTGTAAAAAATTTCCAACAAACCGGATAAGGATTGCCCCCTTCAGTCGCTCAAAAAGTATTATTGGGAGATCGGTTTTTATGGGAGCTTTATCAGGTTATGAACCGACTTGAAGCATACTATGCACAGTTGTTGGAAATCAAAACAAAATGCTTCATTCAAAATTTTAGCCAAATCGGATCATAATAGAGCCGCCTAGAGGCTCAAGAGGTCAAAATCTAAGATCAGTTTATATGGCCATTTAAAATCCTAACCGACCTACGCTAATAGGAAGTATTTGTGCAAAATGTCAAACGCCTAGCTTTATCCCTTCAAAAGTTAGCGTGCTTTCGACGGACGGACGGACACGGCTAAATCGACTTGGAATGTAAAGACGATCAAGAATGTATACCTTGTTGGGTCTGAGATGTATATTTCGATGTGTTATGAAGTTAGTATACCCCCATATGGTGGAGGGTATAAAAAGCAATTTAGCGAAATACTAAGAGAACTAAACGGCAATGAGCCATTGTTTTTTAAAAAAGCAAATAGCTGGCTCTTAACTTCCTTATTGATTCAATGTCCTGAGCCTTATAGGGTCTAGTCTCGTCCCACGTAAAGTTTTGAACTAGCTTGTTTGAGTTCTAGACATAAAAACACCGATATTTGAAAAGCGTTTATTGGTTTATTTTAACAGATTTTCTTTATAGAACTGTTTTTCGTTTTATATGTCTTGTTCATGGGCAATGTTGAGTGTTTATGTGTTTTATTCTTAAGCCATCCAACCAAATTCTGAAACAAATCATAACAGAGAAAACGAGAAAACTGTACCTTATAATCATACTTCCGTCCTTTTCTGCAAATGCAAAAATTCTATTAAAATTTACACAAAGTCACTCGCCCAGCTGATACAATTTTCCAATTTCAGAGTTGTATCCAAATCCAACTATAACGTCAAATACCTTGTTAGTGTCTTTTTTCACATTGTTATTGTTTAAATTTACAATATAAACGTTGTAATGGCGAAGATTTTAATATTGTAGCTGCTACACATAATAATGCAAATAAAAACTTGCATGCCAATTTGACAGTGTAAATAAATTTGACAGCCCTGGCAGCCAGTTGGCTGTCAGGGTTGTATCATTAATTTCATTGCTGTTTGGCTTGTGGTTTTACCTATCAAATGAAATTTTCAGCAGCTAACCAAAGTGACTCGATTGGGCTGTATAGTCATATCTCAACCATTCAACCATCTAGGTCGGTCGGCTGTCTCACAGTCCACAAGCTCTCACAAGGGGTAGAGAGGAAAAGAGAAAGAAAGAAAGCAGTAAAAAGTGGCTTCGATATACATACACAATTTTTTCATCTAAAAGCAGCCCTACAGACAAATTAAATAAAAGTTCTTAAGGTAAGTTATTTCTTCTTTTTTTAACATAATCATGCACAAAAATTATGAGTTTATTGCAAATCACACATGGATCTTTTTCTAATTTACATATACACACGCGAAAAGTTCTCTGCATATACACACATACAATTTTTTCATATAATTTCTGGCCTTTTAAAGTTTATATGCCGCATTGTTTAGAAGATGTGTGATTAGTTAATATATTTTGCAACTTCCAATATTTCGGTTTCCTTTTTTTTTTTATTACAAATCACCATTTTAATCGATTTATGTTGCATTTTTTTTCCTTCCAGTAGTCGTTATACATAATTTAATCGATTTTGGTTTCGTCGCAACTTCGGCCAAAGGTACGCTACAGTGACTAGCGCTACCTTTCAATATGGCGGACGACGAGCAGTTCTCGTTGTGCTGGAACAATTTTAATAGTAATTTATCAGCGGGTTTCCATGAGTCGCTTTGCAGAGGTGACCTGGTGGATGTGACGCTGGCGGCAGAGGGGCAATTTGTCAAGGCTCATCGTCTTGTTTTGTCCGTCTGTTCGCCCTATTTTCGTAAAATGTTCACTCAAATGCCAGCCAATCAACATGCCTTTGGTAAGTGTAATTGTCCGCGTATATTATGGACTGTATTGCGAATTATGTTCTATTTACGTTTTGTTTTTAGTATTTCTGAAGGATGTAAGTCATACCGCTTTGAAAGATCTCATCCAGTTTATGTACTGCGGCGAGGTGAACGTCAAGCAGGAGGCGCTACCAGCTTTCATAAGTACAGCAGAGGCTCTACAAATTAAAGGCTTAACAGATGTAAGTACCTTATACGAGTTTTGGGGTTTGTTTTTATTTGAATTTTGTTTTGGCTTGGGGTTTTCGTGTCGAAGCATAGTCGGTGTGATTCAGTTATGATGTGTGTGTATTGACCGAAACGTGTACATTTGCCAGTGTGCGAGAACACTTTTTATTTTGTTGATATTTTTGCGCCGAAGCGTAACTGTACTCGTCGAAGACTTGTCGAACCAATTTGTTTCTTCATATGGATTTTGACTATGTCATACAAATAACATGCCCTATAGACTGAAGTAAATATACTAAATAAAATGTATAATAGTTTGACAAATTCCGGTCTAAGATATTTTTTACGTTTTGGAAAGCCAATTCAACTCTTCATCCCCATTAGGTGTTTTGGTGAGAGCTTTTCTCTCAAATTATAAATTAGGTGTAAAAAAAGCGCCCTTTAAAATTTCGTTGAGTTGTTGGAAATTTTGTTTATAGGCCGTTAACATTTGATTTTTTTACTGCCCACACACTGTTAAGAGCAGTGTTTTGCAACAGAATGTTGCTACAGTTGAAGCTCGTTTATTCGTTCGATATGCTCATGACGCCGCTTAACAAGAATAATCGAAAAGACGGTATTCTTCGCTGGTATTGATACTGCATGCCGGTTAATAGAGTCCCAGCTACTCGAGGTTCAACTTTTTAAATTTATTTGCTTTTTAACAGTTTTATTGGCCAAAAATACACTGATTATAGTGAGGAAAATGGCAAAAAAAATCAAAGTGACAACACTTGATCACATTACCGGCATCATGTATGTTTTGTATGTTTTATTGGTTTCAATGTTCCGTTTTTCTTTATTAAATTGAAAAAGAAATTAAGAAATTGCAAAGTGCTTTTGCTTTTGCTTCTACATAAGTGTAAGCACAACCTGATGTAAATGTTCTGATCTCTGAAAAACTTACATGCTTAAAAAAAACATGCTTACAAACTAACTAAAATAACAAATATTACAAGCGCAAAAACAAATAACCTTGCATAAGTTCTTTGCTAAAGCTTCTATATACCAATTTATATGAAATCGCAGAAACTCTAAATAATGAAATTTAAGACAAAAAAAAACCTCCATTACCCGTCCACCCTTACAAGGGTTTACAAGGTGTTTCTTTAAAAATGGTTGCAATTTGAACTTAACAGTGTATGCTGGCAAGTAAACACAATGACATCCGGCAGTTGAAAGGTAGCTGTCCTTCGAAAAAAAAAATTACATTATCCAAATTTAGCACAAATATTTGTTTATGATTTTGAGCGTTAAAAAAAACTACCGCATTTATTTCGTCACCTAAGACTTTGGCGGCAATATCCTAATTGGTCTATTTTAACTTTTCTGTTGTTGTTGTAGTAGCAGTGTGTGGTACACTGAGGCGGCAGCCCTTACCGATGAAGGAATTCATCGGGTCAATCCGGTACATACAACCGGCTGCCATGGGATTGTTAACTTTTCTGTGGTATACCATAGCTGTGTGTTGCATGAATATTTTTAGGTGTTTTATTCAATTGAAGCAACTTTCTCAAAAACCTTTCAATTTAAGTAATACAATTTAATTTTGTTACAGAGTGATCCTCCACAATCTCAAACGCCGCCTGAACCTTCTACACCCACGCCACAAATTCAATCACAACAAATACAAGCGTCACCGCGAGTGCGGCATCGTACGTCGACGGGTCGCTCATACAAAATAGAAACTGTTGATGATTCCGGCGATGACACGAAACAAACGACGCAGATTGTTATACAAACTACGGCGCCATCCCACCCACCACAGGCCACAATTACCACACAAGCACCTCAGCAGCAACACCACCACCACCATCATCATCAGCAGCAACAACAGCATCAGCCTCCTCAACAACATATAGCGCAACAGCCTATCCAAACGCAAACACATCAACTTGCCGGTGTTAGTTTACCTACTTCAACGGCAACAACAGCTGTGGTAACCCATAAAAGACCCGCCCAACGTACAAACCTTGGTAGTGTGCCGCACATCAAGCGATCAAAGAGCACAATTGATCCCCTAGAGGCTTCAGATGCAACCGTTGCCACACAACAACTTAATGTACAAACAACCGTAGTGACGTCGGATGTGACCAAGTCCCAAAGTCAACAGCACCATCACCACCAACAGCAGCAACAAACGCAATCGCATCACCACCAATCACAGCCACAACAGACCAATGAACCTGAGTACATCGACATGCCCATGGAATTGCCAACAAAGTCAGAACCAGACTACGTTGAGGATGCTGGCGAAGTTGATCAGGGTGAACAAGACGGAACATATGTGGAAGACGAATCGTACGGTGATATGCGCTATGATGAAAGTTACTTCACTGAGGGCGAAGAAGCCGGAGGAGCGGCAGGAAACGCAGCAACAGGAGGAGCCACAAGTACAAGTGCCACAGCGACCACATCAAAAGCTATTGTAAAGTCGCAGCCGCTATCGGATTCGGCGTACATGGATAGTACAGGAGATCAAGCCAATAGTGACGCACAAGGTTGGTTGACACTATTTACAAACACACAAAACAAGTATTTTCCAACCAAACACTTGAGCGCCAGACGCCAGTGATTTGTATGGAAAATACTATTGATTTGTGAAACATTTTTACACAAACAAGTAATTTAGTATTTATTAAGAGTTGAAGAAAGGGCAGAGCTGGAAGATTGTTTAAGGAAACTCCGAGCGATCGTTGTATTTTCAAAACGAACATCACTTTGGGTTTCTGCATTCTTCCCATGGTTTCTTAAACTTAATCTAGCCGAAGAGATAACACTTTATTCAGCGTAGAGCTTTCCTTAAATACCTATGTACATTGAAAAAGTGCTTTTTGTTCTCTTGCTAGGTAAGTTTAAAAGACTCAGATGAAGGAAATAGATATAGACGGCACTCCTTAAAAAAATTTTGCGTCTTTGTTAAAAGTATACGTGCGGGAAAATACTTTTAAGTACGCGGAAGAGACAATTTAACAGCGACAAGTTTATGTTTTTAAGACCCGAATCCATTTCAAATTACCCATGTCATTCGAAATTTTATTTGCTTCAAATTGTCTCGTTCGTGAACTTCTCTATTTCTAGCTGCTACTGCTCTGTAGGCCTTAAGCAAAAGAGCATAAGAATACTAGGATTTTATTATTGTTCAACTTTTGCTGTTCACAGAATGGACCTTTCTGCGAATTTCAATATATTTGAACAATAATTTAACCTATTTGCTTCCTACTTTTGTTAACCATTCGTGGCGGTCGGAAGAGCATTCCTAATCAGCTAGACTCATTTTAAGATCACAGAGAGACATATTCTCGCCAAAATGTCTTGTGATTATTTCTCAACAAAGTGTTAAAAAAAAGAAAATTTAATGAATGAGCAGGTAAGTAGATGCGCATATTCATGATTTTACATGCGCTCACATATGCACTGTTTGCGGCGGGTGGTAAGTAATAACATTATCATTTGTGCATAAATGCAAGTTGACAACATTACATTGAGAGAATTAAAAATAATTTTAAATGGGGGGATTTTTTAGCGGCATTGTATTATTAATAATTACAAATGAAATAAATAAAACACTTTTTAAAACAAAGGATTCAAAGAAAACACTTACAGACAATAACAACTATTCGAGTGTAATATAAAGGCAAGCAAAAAAAAATTGTATATTTTTCACAACTACCTATTCTGAAAGCACAACAGAGTATCCTGCTTTAGGGAGAAAATCATGTGTGAATTAAGTCCTAAGTCCATGTTCGTAATGAAAGTTCGATCATGCTCCCATTTTGTATAACTTTACTACTTAGTGTTTCAGTTCATTATATCCACCACAATAGGAGTGGGCCTAATAATATAGTCATCGCTTTTTATAACACGTTGAAATATTGATAAAGCATATAAATTCTTGATCGTCTTGATATTCTAAGTCGATCTAGCTATATTCGTCCATCTGTCGAAATTGCGAATAGGCTATATTCAAATTTTAACAAAGCTCCCATATAAATGATCATTCGACTTGTCTTCGTTAGCCTCTTGAAGACGCAATTATTCGATTTGTTTGAAATTTCGCTGGTAGTGATTTGCTATATTATTTCAATTATCAGAAAGTATTGTCTAAATTGGTCCCCATGTTATAACTTCCATCATCCATGGTAAGTATTGTCCAAATCGGTATATAACCTGGTATATCTCCCGATTAGTCTTCTACGGCGCACAGAAGTTTATATTTTTGGTTGATTTGCAGAAATTTGGTACATAAAGTACTCATGTTTTTCAACTTGGTTTATTTGTTTACAAAATTATTGCAGCCTTTTAGTAGATTTCTTAACAGATTACTTTTGCAAAACGTCAAATAAAACTTCTTTAATGCTTCATAAAGTTTTGTGTAACCCAAATCCACTAGGCATATACATGTAGATGTATTTATTTTTTTAACTCGAGATTTAAACTAAAAACTTGTAGTAGGGTGAAGGTTAAAAAACAAACAACAATGGAAATTTGAGATGTCTTTTAAAACCAATATGAATTAGGAATTTAGCATTTTGTTAAATTGGCTCTTATTCCCCCTTATTCCGGTTGTCAAAGGCGTGGTCGAATTTCAACACTTACAAAACTATTGTGCTTGTCGAAGACAAGCCATCTATTACATATTTGGTATTACGTACAGATACGGTCAAAATAATAGCAGCGCAAAATAATAATTTTATTCTATAACGTGGACTTCCTTCCAAACCGACTGCCTTATATATCTTTTTTTATACGTCAGTACAACACTAAATAAGCCATAATAATGGTATTGGTACAACGTGTTGGAGTAATTATAACTATTTAAAAAAGTAAAATTTAGGCAGTCAAAATAATAGCAGTAGACTATATCGAATCCACAGGGCAATACGTTCAAGAAATGTTACACTTTTGAGAAAAAACAACACAGTTTGTAAATGGACCATTCGATTAATAGAGAAACACTGCGATTGGATGAACCAAAAATTGTGTAGAACTTAACAAAAATGTTTTGACAGATGGTTTAGAGTCCTGAAAATTTGTGAAACGTTTATAGAAATTAATAAAGGTCCTCGATATACAACTAAAATGGAGAAACATGGTGAATCAAACGTATTGGTTTGAGGGTGTCTCTCATATAAAGGTGTAGGTCGTATATATTGGGTCCGCAACATCGTGGATGCATCCCAGCATATTGAAATAATCCAAAATATGGTTCCATATGCGCAAATTTAAATGACTTATCATGTAAATTTGAAGAAGGTAGTGACCAGAAGAACAGGGCTATTTTAGCAATTAGGCGGTTTTAAGGAAATAACGGCCTTATGGAGTGACTTGCATAGCCGTCGGATCTTAGTCCAATAGAAAACTTGTGCGATATCGAAAATAAGATGGACACATCAAAACCCAATAATAAGTTTTGACATGTTATTCAAAGGGGCCGGGAAATACACAAGAATACAGTAGGTGCACTGAAACGACTTTTTGGAGAAGATTTACGTAGCATACATTGTCCAATTAAGATAATTTATACTAATTATTTTATTTTGGAGACATTCGTAAAAAAATTTAGGTAGAATAAGTTATCTGAATTTTATGTTATGTTATGCTACTATCTTGACCGCCCTTGTTGTAGAAATAGTCTCTTTTAGGACTTTATTTAGAAATCTTTCCTAAAAAAATATAAATTTTTAGTTAAAATTGTTTGCTATTCTGCGTTGCTATTTTTTTTTTTGATCGCAAATGTATGTCGAATTCGACATTAAATTTATTTATTTTATTCACTCAGAACATGTTACAAAAATGGCCAAAACTGTCGTTCGGAATTTCCATTAGTTTCAAAAAGAGCATATTGCCTACTTCAAATCATACAGTGGCGGTAGTAATTAACATGAGATAATGCCACTGGCCTCATTTCTTTCAAATAAACAAGAACGACTATTGATTTGAATTGTACAATTATAAATGGTTGTCTATTCTATACAAGGGGAAGGCAGTTATAAATTTCATTTCATTTCATTTATTAACCAAATATGTAATATAAAGCCAATAAGGCCCATAAAATAATTACATACATACAAACATTTCAGTAACCTGAGTATAACAGATAATTAAATTCATTTCTTAACATAATGAGGTACTTTATTATATTTACCTAATATTCGGCTCCCCAGCCATTAAAAATAAAGAATATAAAAGAAATCCAAATGGAAGAGAGCGATAAATAGAAAGTGGTCCAACAAAGTGCACAAGAATTAAAAAAAGCGCAGCTATTTTTAAAAATAGTGCAGCTTTGAAAATCCGATGTAAGAATAGAACAAGGAGAAAAAAATTAACCATCAGCAAAAGAGTTATAAAAATCAAAAGAGTTATAAAAATCAAAAAGTTTTAAACGGAAAACGTTGTTGGAATGGGAAAAGATGCGTAATTCATGAGGCAGTCGGTTCCAGCATCTTGCTACTCTAACAGCATATGATCTCGCATATATGTTTCTTCTAATTCTAGGAATAAATAATTGCGGGTTTCTAGTAGACCGAGAGAATACAAAAATCCTCCTTAGAGGAACAGGTCTAATATTAGCAAAAGCGTTATGAAAAAGTAGTAAATTCCTACACTCAACAAACCTTTTAAATGAGCAATTAAGAAAACGTTTTACGAAGCAAGATATACGATCTCGTCTTCGGACATTGTAGACAAACCGCACAACGGAATTTACAATTCGCCTCAATTTTGTAAAGTTAGCCTGAATAGTACCTGAAAAAACCTCCAAACCGTAAAGTATCTGAGACATTAACAGAGAATAAGCCAGAAGCTTTCTCACCTTGAAAGGTAGGTAAACAATAGAAGAATACATTTTACGAAGGCAAGACCAAACCTTCCCTGACAAGGCATCAATATGGTACCTAAAAGATAACTCAGTGTCAACAATAACACCCAAACATCTATGTCGGTCGATAAACTCAATCTCCGAATTTCCAACAAAAATGTTAAGAGATGTGGTAGTAAAGTTTCCAAACATTAGAGCCTTGGATTTAGAGGGATTAATCCTTAAAGCATTGGCAGAAGCCCAGTTAACAACCCTGCCCAAAACCGAATTTATATCATTCTCAAGAATATCAGGTGTTGTAGAACTGCCATTAAAAAGCAAGAAAATGTCATCAGCAAACATAAACGCCTCACAACTCCTACAAGAAGTAAAACGATGCAAATCATTCACGTAAAGTATAAATAAAAGTGTACCCAAGATGGAACCTTGTGGTACACCAGAATGAAGAGAAAGCATGCTTGAGTTTGCACCGCTCAGAACCACAAACTGAGATCTCTTACTTAAGTAAGAAAGTATCAGTTTGCAGGCAGATGTAGAAAAATTGAAAAAATCACGCAATTTAGTAAGTAATCGAACAAAATTAATAGAATTGAAGGCTTTTGACAAGTCAAGAGAAACCATCACACTGCGTTTTCCGTTATTGGCATTCACTCGGATGGAATCAGTTAGCTTAAGCAGCAAATGAGTGGTGTTGAGTCCTTGGCGAAAGGCCAAAAGGTAAAAAAGGCATTTTATGAGGCTATAAAGTTCATTCGGAAAATCGATCTTGGTGGCATCTATCCAACTCTAATCCGATGTTAACCGAATTTAGCATAAATGTTGAAGGTTCCAATCCAAGTTATAAAACTAAATTTCAGTAATATCGTATGAAAGATGTTTATTTTATGACAACAATGAGGTCGCTCTATAAGAGACTAAATCAATGTTTATTTCTAACATATAGAGCCCAACTTTGAAATTAAGCAATGGGTAAAAAAAAATAATCTAAACTAGCAAATTTGACACTTTTTTGATGATGCCACCTGTGTGCCACTTTTCTATTTTGATACTAAATGCCATACTTTATCATTTTTGGACCACTTAAAAAAACAACTATATAGCGATTATGTATTGTTTGTTGTCCAACAACTCGCATGTAAATGTTAATAATTTTTTGAGCTAAACGAGATTAATTGGACAAATCAAAAAAACAAGTTATTTATATTTGTGA
This sequence comes from Stomoxys calcitrans, assembly GCF_963082655.1. NCBI lineage: Eukaryota > Metazoa > Arthropoda > Insecta > Diptera > Muscidae > Stomoxys > Stomoxys calcitrans. The sequence continues at coordinate 1,892,709 of NC_081553.1, forward strand.
AATATATAACTTGAGCATTTAAATACCCACCATCGCGTCTCGTCTAAACATTTTATTGTAAAACCTAGTCCGTCTAAATTTGATTTTTTTTTATTTTATATAAAAAGCAGAAGGTTTATTGTACGCTTTTGTTTACAAAAAAAAAAATGTGCCACTTTTTTTTACAAATTACACTTTGTGTGTACATGAGCAGAGAATCTGCGAGAGAGAAGATAACAAAGAGAATGCAAACAAAAATCGGACTTCTTAATACCGTCAAACCTGACCGGCTGAACAAATCTCGTTGACAGATATTGCACTTCGCGAGAAAAAATTGTAATCAGCTGTTTACGTTACACTACCTGGTAATTATGTCATGCTACGAGCTCACTTATGCAAAATCGGTGTGGCATGTGGCGAAAATGATGAGACATTGGAACATAGTCCAGCTTTCGCGGCCAATAGACACCGAAAAGTTATCGATTCTAAACAATATGCAATTGTTTTTTTAACGATATAATACTATTTTTACACTCGGGTATGACGTTGGTTTCGTTTCGCAGACTAATGTGAAATATTTGTGACTTGAGGTGACCCGTATGATAGATTTCACCAAAAAAAATTAAACCATTTCACTACAAATTTTATGGTGAAAGCAATGTGATTTGCTCCTTAAGGCTGGTACTACCTTCTTTTTGTGGAAAATTTTCCGAAAATCGTTCTTTCGGTAGTTTGACAAGGGTATTACTTTTGTTTATTTTTTTTGGTTTCTTGGCCAAAATTTTGCCATTTATATATAAAAATTAATATGGCATCAAACAATTTATCAGCTGCTAACCTGCATGTGTACACACAAATGTGAGTGTTTGGGTCGTACTAAAATTCATGTATGTGTTGTAATTTCAACCAAAACGCACCCCTTCGTAATTAATAAATAATGAAACACAAAACAATTTAAAAAGAGACAAATACAGCATTTATTAATAACAATAATTAGATTTTGCAGTGTTTTCACTATTATTATTTAAACAAGCGCAACTTTCCAAAAGCCTTTGTCAGCATCTTCCACTTTTATGCAAATATTGATATTGTATTGCAGACCAAAAGCACAACACATTCTTTCACAGACCTTTTTATTTCATACAGATTGATCAAGTTGCTTCTTGTGAAAGAAATATGTATTTCTCTTTCGAGTATATTTATGTTTTAAAAGTACTTTCTTTTTTATGCCTCCACAAACACTTTATATTTTTCCACCCAGAGTAAATACATGTGAGCAACATCGCTAACAAACACTCAGTTACAATTAAAAGTTTCGAGATCGCGTTTATTTTGAATAAGAAAATTACTTGTTGCAAAGCGACAGTGGTTGTGTTTTCAATGGGCGTCCCGAAATGTAAATTTTCCCTTGATGACAAAATAAGTTATTACGAAACGAACATATTTCGGCAAATTTTTCCGTTTTGTTTATTTTTATATGAAGTTTTAACTCGAAAACCTTTATACTGAAAATACACCTTAAAATGACAAAGCAACTTTTGGGCTGTTTTTTATTTGTTTCATTAAATTTTGGGTTAAAAAATCACTTCAGTGTGCGCTAAATTGAGATTTAAAATAACATTAACAAGGAAGCCCCAGGCATTTCGAAATTTGCAAAAATTTTAAAACAAATTACAAGTCCAAGTTTTTCTTCTTTCTATCTTTTGTTAACCTTTGTTTCTGTAAATTTTTTTAACTGTGACTTCGAAAAAATTTATTCGCGTGAATTGGCGGTCACCTAAATATTTATTTGGTGAAATGATTGTGTAAGGGAAAACTGTTTTTGGCGAAACCAAAGTCACACCGGACTACAAATTGTTGAAATTGGAAAATTCTATCAGCTGGGCTAGTAACTTTAACTTGTTTAAATTTGTTTAGGATAAATGTGTTTGAAATAGTTTTTCGGTTGAAAAGGCGAAAACAGTTGACAATGGAAATTGCACGAAAGCAGAATCAACTCGTACATAACACGAATTCAATACGATTTGTACTCGCAAACTTCTGTGAATATCAGAACAGGCCTGATAATTTGAAGATGTTGCTTTTTTGCAACGGCAGTTATGCCGAATCTTATCACATATGTTCGCGCGCCCTCAGCCTGTACGTAGCTTTTTTTTGTTGCCTTAAGAAATGCATTGACATATCCTTAAGATGGCATCCCACAATACGTATTGTCATGTGTTTTCAAAGATAAACGTGAAGTTACATAACATGCGCGCACACTAAAAATGCAACTCTGCAAACAAAACCCCAAGGTGGATCAAGACATGACAGAATTACCAGGTCTGTCGTGGTTCATAACTTTAATGCTCACACACAACTAAAACACATTAAGAGAAAGTGCACTTCGCGAGAAAAAATTGTATTCAGTTGTTTACGGTACATTACCTTGTAATTGTGTCATGAATGAAACCATGACATAACTAGCGTACCGTTAACAGCTGAGTACAATTTTTTCTCTCGAAGTGCACTATCTGTCAACCAGTATTGGTTATGTGTGTGTATTATAATTAAGAACCAAGTACATACACACAACAAAAAATGGCGAGAGCTATAAACATACACAAAATCTGATTTTGACACAGAGTGCACTTAATATTTTGTTGTTGGGCAACTTTTACACCTGAAAATAAATATATCTTGAAAGAAACCACCTTCAATTACTTCGCCTGACAAAACCGACGCGCAAGATTAAGAATTTTCAACTTTGGTGATTCAACTCGTCCGAAAGAGTCTGTTGGATTTCGCAATAACTTTATAGGCATTTTCGCTGTGAATGACGTCGGTACTAGGCTTTATATAGAAATGGCGACGAAGAAATGGTGCTGAGTCCTATAAGCAAAATATTAGCGACATGTTGCTGCGACAATACAAATTTCGCTTCAATTAATTGCCAATGTAGTAAAATGGGCACAAATCAACACGGTTACAATCATAACATAATTACAAGGTGGTGTACCGTAAACAGCTGAGTACAATTTTTTCTCGCGAAGTGCACTATCTGTCAACGAGTTTTGGTTGTGTGTGTGTATTATAGGTAGAAACCATGCAACACATAAACAACAAAAGATGGCGCGAACTAGCAATATACACAAAATCTGAGTTGAATTAATCAGTGATTTTGACAGATAGGGCTCTCAATATTTTGTGGTTTGGCAACTGCCGCTTACTGTAAATGAACATATTTTGGTTACAATCATGACATAATTATCCTGTAGTGTAACTTAAGCAGCTGAGTAAAATTTTTCTCGCGAAGTGCACTATATGTCAACGAGTTTTGGTTGTGTGTGTGCATTCTAGTTAAGAACCATACACACACAAACAACGAAAAATGGCGCGAACTAGTAACATACTCAAAATTAGAGTTCCTCTAATCACTGATTTTGACAGATAGTGCACCCAATATTTTGTTGTTGGGCAACTGCCAGTACCTGTAAATAAATATATCTTGGTTACAATGATGTTGGCTTTGTAGTATCAAGGCGGATTTAAAAAGGTTGTCTCACGCGAACAGCTATTAGCAGTCGGCCAGCTTTGACGGTATTTAGATGACAGATTTTTGTTTGCATTCTCTCGCATATTCTCTGCTCATGTACGCACACGTACATATTTTCCTTGTTATTGGGCTAGTGACTTTACCTTGTATAAATTTGCCTCTTGGTACAATTGGAAGGTAAAGCCATAAGCCCAGCTGATCAAATTCTTGAATTTCAGAGTTGTATCCAAATTCCACTAGAACGTGAAAAGCTTTGTTTGGATTTAAAAGGTTTTTAACATTTTGTTTTTTTGTTCACATTTTTATCGTTTGAATTTATAATTTACATGTTTATCATCATAACTCTTTTGATCTTTGATATACATGATAATGCAAATAAAAACTAGAATGTCAATTTGACATTGTACAGAAATTTGACAGCATATTGGGAATTTGAGCCACGATATCCACAGGGTTGTATCGTTGTTGTTGGGCTCATGACATTACCTTCTAATTGTACCAAGATAGTTTACATGACAGATAAAATCATTCTGCGTCTATATTTAAGTCTCACATTGTTTGACAGTTCGGGAAAAGTACAGACATTTTATTTATTGTCAAGCTGAACATAACATTTTGTTATGCTCATAAAAGAAAAGTTGTATATTGGATATGTGAATAATTATGTGATGGATATTGTAAACATATATTTGAATTTGTGTATTTGTTAAAAAGTGATTTAATAATGCATTCAACCAAAAAAAAAAAATAATTAAAAAGAGTATGATGGTCACTGTCTAGCTGGAAACGGATTGTATTTGTCTAGCTAAAGCATATCGGAACAGTAGTTCAAGAATTCCATTTATGTTGCTTATACTTCGCAAATAAAAACTTCTCACATATCAATGAGTGCCGACCAATTGAAGTTAAAGCTCAATAATAAAGGTCCTCATTTTTAAAGCTGAGGCGGAACGGCATGCTGCAGTGGGATACCTCTTTGGGGAGAAGTTTTTGCATAGCATATTACCTCGCAAATATCGCCAGCATTAGGTGGAGATAACCATCACCATTCTCGCCATGATATCAGCTTCATAGGAACTGATGATTTTATCGCAGACATTCAGGTAATAGAAATATGGTAACTTTCTGCAAATTATGGAACCTTCTTTGCATGGACGCACCAGAACGGAGATCGCAGACCAACAACTCTTCTAGAGAACCAATATTCCCAGCAGAAAAAATACCCATCGCCTGGACTTTCGTAAAAGGCACTATGTTGTTGTAGCTATATTTTCAGCGATCCTCGTCAAGCTTTTGAAGGTAAGCAATCTCGTTCCGGTCCATTGGACCGTGACGGCTATTGGTTATTTAAAGGCACCAATAACTGGCTAACTTGTTTTAACGAGCATCATATGTACTCAGTATTTAAGCAAGAGCCGGGCCGCTCGGCCTCTCACTGAGACACTCAATACTGCCGGTGGTCCGTGACTGCAATTACAATTACTCTGTATGGAGCATTTCACTATCCGGTGGCTCCTAACCAAGTCTCTTAGGTCACTATGCACTATCATAGTGCATAGTACCTTGTGGTACTATGTACTATCAATCCCATAGCACCGGTTTTACGTATCGGATTGACCCGATGGAGTCCATCATCGGCAAGGGTTGCCGCCTCAGTGTGAAACACTATGCTGCTCCATTCTGGCTCCATTTTGGTTCTTTTTCAATCATTCGCTGTCATTGCATTATGATCAGATTAGATATCGCAAATTTATAAAACGTTCTCAAAACTCTGACCCTGTTGATGTTTTGTTCTTGGCTACTATGTTTAAAAAGAAATGTTCTGTAGGTAAGGATTAAAAAATAGGGTCACCCAGATACTTCCTTGTAGTCTTAAGGCCAATGCATTGTTTGGATAGAATTCTAAGGTTTGTGGTATAATATCTCTTCTAGTTCTGTTTAAATATACTACGAAAATAATAGAATAGTTTTAGTCATTTATTTTGGAATAATCCAAATATAAAGAGGTACTAACATCCCTCATACCTAATAAAACCTCATTGGGCATTTTTGCTAAATGCAAAACCTTTACTTTCTTTCTTACGACCAAGATCAGTGTTGTTGTAACCACATTTTCATGTGAAGGTGGCGATCCTCGTTAAGCTCCCGTAGGTGAGCATGCTCGTTCCGGTCCAAAGGACCGATCGCCGCGGGAAAAGAGTGACCATTGGTTATATAAAGGCGCCAATAACTCGCCCTGCCATATCGAGCATCATAAGAGCCAGTGCCACCCGACCTCTCACTGAGACTCTCCGCTCGATACCGCTGATTGTCCGCGACTGTCGTTGCAGCTCCTCCGTATGCAACATTCCACTATTCGCAACCTGTGAACGCGTCCGGTAGCTCGCAGCTAAGCTTCTCGTTGCAGCAAAGAACACCACATAGATCGGACCTCAAAGTTCGAGCTTGTGTGGTGCACACAGCTATCTCGTGCCGGGACCAAGAGTTGTGTATTGTAATTTGTTTATACTGGTCTGCGATATATGTACATATGCAGCCCAAAAAAGTTACAAGTGTAACGTTAAAACATTTACGGTGGAAAGTTTTCTAATATTATATTATGACCAACGAAGATGTAAGTACTTATGTATATAAGAACTTAAAAAGTACTCTGTATGAAGTTAGGAAATAAATAAAATACCTCAAAAAGAAAATAGCCCCAGTGTTTGATTTATGGAAGCTGCTTTAGTGGGTGGATTTAAAATATAATATATTTTTTGCGACATCAGGCTTTCTTAATATATAACAATATATTTTTGCAATATTTCAGGTTTTGTTAAATTCATTAGAAGCCAAAAGAAAAATGCGCAGCTGGTTTACAACGGGTTTATATACAACAAAAAGCTTACACAAGCTAATGGACACACAACTTGGCGATGCATCGACGTGCTGAAGATGAGATGCAAAGCTGTGGTTATCACAAAGAAAAACGAACTTGTCATAGCCCGCAGAGAACACAATCATGAAGATCACATGCAGAGAATTAACCAAAGACCTCTATACAATGAGGAAGAGGATTTAGGCGATTATATTGAGCTGAAGCCGGATAGTGCAAATATCAATGAATTCCTATCAATGACCCACATCGATATATTGCCACACAAAAGTGGCAAAGAGTTAAAATTATTTGTGCCAGCTTCGTGTCCGGGTCTAGATATGAAAGCACAAATAATGAAACAAGATAACGTGTAAATCATCAATACAAACAAAAAATAGTATGAAATAAATTAATTTCGGTTTTCTTCTCTACACCTTGTTCCCATGACGTTGAAATAAAGTTTGAAATAAATATATGAACGCGTTTAACTTTACCGTTTGTGTGTTTGGCGGTGGACAAATCTAAAGCTTAAAAATACCTTGATAAACTGCATTATTTCCTTACTAATTCCGTGTGTTTTTGTTTTTCTTTTTATTACTTTTCGCTATTTGCAGACACCAAACTTCTATTCATAGAGAGCCCTTGGTCTACGCCCTGCTTGGTACTTAACGACTTCATGTACAATTGCCATAGCCGCAAGAATAACAAAGAATATTGGCGATGTCATAACTATTCCAAGAAAATCCAGTCGGAGAGATGCCGATCTCGTTGTGTTTTGGAAAATGGCAGACTTAAATGCTTGTCTGGCGGAGAGCACAACCACCCGCCCCATACTGAGAAAATAAGTAAAATGATAGATCGTAATCGCTCGACAGCCCACCACAATAGTGCAACGATGCCTCTCATCAAATTTCATAGACGTGCAGTTTCTGTAGACTGTCGCAAAGAAGCTCTGCCCACCCCATCATCTCACCAACCGCAGCAAAGCAGACATTTGTCAGCGGCCGAACAACATATTTTATCGCATTCAACCTTAATGTTAATTAGCGACGATTGAATACAAACAGATTAACTCGATAAACATGCGCAAGGCCTAGGTGTATGCGAACAAGATATTATTTATTTTACATGTGTAAATGTATTTTTAGTTTTTGCAATTTATTCGTAATAAATCTATAAAGTTGTAAGAAATGTTTGAATCGACACACTATACAGTGCTTGAAGCACAAAATACTTTCTTTTAGTTATAGGTAAATATTTGTACAAGTACACTGCAATTATTACCATTAACGTATATGTTTTTACGATTTTAGGCTTCGACATCCCTATCACAGATCAAAATCGCGTTAAATATCGATCATCACTCAAAGGTTCATATCAATTAGTGTTGGATGGTTTTCCCTATACACGGCATAGAGTGAGAGGTGGAACTATATACTGGCGTTGTGTACAATTTCGTCCCTTAAGGTGTGTATAAGAACTTTATTTTGCAAAAAATTATTTAGTTGCACAAGCTTTACGGTGGCTGAGTGCCTAGGTTACTATTGCGTAGGTCGTGAATTCGGTTGTCTCCAGACGCATTGGTTTTTATTGGTCGCTAGTGTAGTATACCCAAATATGAGTCAGTACCTTACTGCTTATCTTAAATATCCTGATCCATTAGTTTGTATCCCCTTCTTGTATTTTCTTAAATAAAATGCCAATGTTGTTATTACTACATTTTTCGCGATCCATAAGAATCTTAATTATAAAATCTAATGCGAAAAGCCTTTAGTTGGCATCCCTGGTGACTTAGATTTTGCAGCGCTTAAAGCCATATATTCGTCTTCTGCTCATGACACAGTATTTCCGTATACTTAAAATATGAAGACGCTGACTGATTTTCTGTCGTTCAAATCGGATGCCCAATCTGGATCTCCTTATCCAACAAATGCTTCAGAGTCTTCACTTCTTTCAAATTTTGTTTTTAGATTCATTGTACCTTTGATGTATCTCAGAATCCTCTTCAATGCAATGTATTTCTTGTGGAGCTTTCTGGAATCCTGTCGTATATCAGATATGAAAGCAAATGTCAATGCGAACACATTACATATTGTACATTAAGCATCCCAACAGTTCTCTATATGGAAAGTTGCATGGTTCAAATTCAGGAAATAAGAAAATCTTTCCAAAGGTTAATTAACAGTTTTGCATTTGTCCATACATAACTTTTTCAAAATGTTTTGAGTGTTGCTTGCTGGAGACAATTCCATAGTACCATTCTCATAATTGTAATTCATTTTAAATTTTAATTAATTTAATTTGCTCATTTATTAGTCAAGTCGATAGACTATATATGACACTTCTTGAATGCCCAAAAGAACTTGAGACTTCCGCAGTAGGATATTTCGAATTGATTGAATAGTTTGAGTGTTAATCCCTTCTTAATTTTAACTTGCAATAAGCAAATCATATACATACATAAAGAAGGAGATAAGTGTTATCCAATGTTTTCTTTCTAACGTGTAAACAATATTCATGTTTGTATCTATTTACCCCAATATTTAACAAAAATAGATTTATCAGCTTCAACCCGTATAAAGACTTATCTAATTAGATACATTTTTTTTTAATTCGCCAGGGAGAAGGTCAGTTTTGACATCCATTTGATAAAGCCGTTCTTAAAGTTGTTGGCTTCGCCACTGGTACAAAGTTGTTTTCGTTATTTATGCCGTATTTTTGTAAAAAACCCAGCTTTGCCTTGTATGTCAACAAATCCCCATTCTCATCCTTTTTATTCGAAATACCCATCAGGTTTATCAAGTACTTGCCGTACATTTTTGAATTTCATTGCCCTAATTTCTTTAATCCATTTTTCGCAATCACCAATTTCTTGGTTTGGGCTTACGTCTCCAAGAAATCGTCTGTTTGCCTTTCTGCATTATAGCCCGTTAAATGTTCACTTAATACGAGTACTTCTTCTCAATGATGGCAAGTTTGCTTCATTGTCTTTTTCGGACTCTTCCACAGTCATCATCATCATCATTGTTTTTCAGAAACTTCAATGAAATAAGTTATTTCGAATTTATTTTTATCCGGCTCGAGATTTTTTTTACACTATCCTCATTTTCGTTTCCATTCATTCTTGTAGTTACGACACTACCAACATCACTCTCTTGCTCACTACTGCACGTGGTCATTACACGAATTTTGCCCTTCCCTATTCGATTAACGAAATGAATATGAAATTTTCGTGAAACCTTAAATCACGGGCTGTTATTACCTTTCTGGTCTTTTTATTACAAATTATATATCCATTATTTGATCATTGGTCTGATCATGTATCCGAACATGGGCTTTGCATCCAAAAATTCTCTATTTCTTCACATCTGGTTTATATCCGTACCATAATTCGGCCATACTTTTCATTTCTTTAATGCTTCTATTTAACCAAAAACAGATATTAAAGCAGCTTCTCCCCACATTTCCTTTGGACCATTCGATTCTACCAGCATTGTGCGCATTTTTTCTACCAATGTTCTGTTGAATCGCAACTATATTTTCTTTTGCTGCGGTGTATAAGCTATTGTATCTTCTTCTTGGATACCTCTCTCTTTGTAATTGCGCATTATCAATAGATTCATACTCTTTAAATTTCTCAAACATCTCAGATTTGGTTTGCATGAGAAATGAGAGTATTTGTCTCTAAACGAGACAAAGTATTTGAATCCATGGTGACTACGAGCATGGTGGCCATTAAATGGTTCACGTCATTGTTTATCTTAAAGGCAAATTTCACATAGACAAACAGATTTTCCAACCCAGACACCTTTTCATTCTCGACCATCAGCTCAAGGCTTTGCTGACTTATGTGTTCTAATCTACAATACTATGCTAAAGTTTGGACTCATCACGGTATCAACTATACGAATAATTAAAAAATTCTAGCAAATTCTAACTATTTTTTTTATAATGAAAGTTTTTTCTAATTGTAGAAACGCTTTATTCGGTTTTTTAACTGACAATAGATCCCCCCGAAGACCCGGAACGTACGGCACATTTTTGAGAATAACTTGCTTCAGTGTAGGCGGAAATATACCCCATTTCTGTTGCAATCAAAATTGCGTCTTCCTTGGCTACGTTGATTTTCACAGGCTTTAGCGTCTTTAACATCGATTTGAAGAGGCAACAATCATTTGTTTTTGAGCCCGAATCCAATATGAAATCCTTATCGAAACTGTTTCTAAACTGCCTACTTAATCCAAAGTAGCATCTATTTGTCAGTATTATTCTTCGCTTTATTTCAAAACTGGTGTCGTTCGTTTAGGTTACGGCGGTGCCGAGGTAGATAAAGTTACTGAATATCACAAAGTTGTGCTTCCCAACTTTCTCCATTATCTTTATCTGGTCGGTTGTACAAGGCGTTTTCGGGAGTTGAAACCATCCATTTCGTCTTATCTCCATTTACTGCCAGATCCATTTTCACTGACTCTCTTTCGATTCATTTCAAGGGCTGCAGTTACTACTTCCGGTGACCGACCTATTATGTCGATGTCGTCGGCATAGGCAAGTACCATGTGTTCTCTTGTGAGAAGTGTGCCCTATCTTTTCAAATCAGGGGTTAAAGGGATCGCACAATAAGCTGTCTCCTTGCCTGAAACCTCGTTTGGTATTGAAAGCTGTGTTAGGCCTTTCATCGCCAGCCTTGAGTATGGTTTCGATTGGGCCATATTTTGACATAGCTGCCATATACGACAATCTCCCGATGTCAGGAACTTCACCCATTAATTGCGAATTTTGTACCCTATTTTCTTTTATTAATTTGGTCAAATGTTGGACAGCTCTAAGACCTTTTTTGATTTTGCTGAAATTTAGTACGGTGAGTTGCATTAGACACTCGACGGCTTGCTGGGTTGGGCTTAGATTACTTAGATAACAACTTAACCTAACCTATAGTTTGTAATTCGGTGGGATTAAATGAGGGCTTACAACATAAAACAATCATATTTCTAAGCTTTTTGACAAAAAATAAACAAACAAACAGTCAAAATAATTGCTCCACATATAACGAATTGGCCAAAAATCATATTGATACAAACGAGATAGGACCCAATTGGGGTTTTCAATTAAAGTTTGGGACAAGAAAAAATGTTTGATATTTGGTTACGTGTCCCCCGTTTTTAACGACAGCAAAGCTACGTTTTCCAATTGAATTGACAAAATAATTGAACAAAATAAAGCTCCAGATATACGGTATTACATTTAAATGCTTTTATTTCTTGTTGGCTCTCTTACATACTCTCTTTCCTTTATTTCTGTAACCAAATTTTCAATCGAATTTAAATTAGCCGATTTTTTGGCCACTTTATGACACTTATTGAATTGACCGCAAACCATATTTTAGGTTTCTGATAGTGTGTCCTCTTGAAAGACCCAAACCAGAGCCATTTACAGGAATCATATGGTAGCACAATTTCCTCAACCATATTGACATGATGGTTTGCACCCATAGTATCACTAATGCATGCACTAATGAGCCATCACATTGGTACGGAAACCTATGCCATGCCATTATACTGCAACCCTATTCTTTTACGATTTTGTTGTTAACTCCGTTACGTTTTTTGTTTGGAGATCACAAGTTTGAGCTTATCCGTGCAATGAACATTTCGACATTTTTTATGGATCCACTCTTCTTCTTGATGTGTTTAGCGGAAAGAAGAGGCAACATTATTGGACCATACGAGTACGCATCAGAGAAGGGAGACCCAAAATTTGGCACTTTGGCCAAAGCAATTGTGTGTTACGCATGCCACTTAAAAACAAAGTTAGTTAGAAACACACGCACATATAAAATATAGGGAGAAATGGCCGAACGTTTTAGTAATCGTTCGGGGGATGTTTTTTTCAATTTGGTCGACGGACATCGTGTATTGTTTGCGAACGAGCAAACCTTTGCGAGCCAAAGCACGCAAAGGATTGAGACATCAAGTGTTGTTGATCGGCATAGATATATTCTGTTGTTTTTGCACTTGTTTTTTTTTTTTTTTTATAAGAATTGCTTATATGAGTGAGAAATCTGTAAGCGTGCTGTTCGCTTTATGTTTATCGTGTGCACTTATTTTTAATGTGGCTTGGTATATTAAGTTTATTTTTCTTTCTGGTATATTAAGTTTATTTTTCTTTCTGGTATATTAAGTTTATTTTTCTTGGTTCCTCAAACGATCTTTTATCTAATGTGTGATAATTTATTTTCGACCACATGATTTCGGTTTAAACTTCAACAAATGAGCGTTTATAATCATCAATGAACTTCCTTATTTCGAAGTAAGAATTTCCATCAAATACCAGATTTTGGGTTTTCAGTTGATATTGGCTCCAAAATAGAATATCGCATAGAACACGTTAACAAATTCAATAAGCTGGATAAATGCACGTTTCTTAGAGATGATACATTTATCTAAATTCCCTATAATACTGAAAGCAGCAAAAAGAGTTTGAATGTGTATATTGTAGACCAGTCTGCAGGTAATCCTAATGGTGCTATTATTTTGACCGGCACTGTATATACCTTAGGTGGTGGTTATCCACAGTTCGGCTCGTCTAAACTTAACGACTTGTTATTTGTTTATATTGCATATATTTATGATCTAATTGAATTGCAAATTGATTTGAGTATTTATATCTATCAATGTATAGCCTGAGAGGGCGAATTTTGTTTATTTTATACAACATGTTGCAAATAAATAAATTGATGCCATAAAATAACAGGTAAATTAAATCTTCAGCAATTTTTCTGTTGTGGTTATCTCCTTGTTAATGCTGACGGTGAGGCTTCAAGCCATTTGAAACCTTTCCCAGTGCCACACCAATTGGAGAAAGGTTTCTCCACTGTTTCTTAATGAAAAATTTGCCATTTGCATATCTCTTTAGACTTATTTACTTGCTACAATGTGAAAATCGATATGAATGATTAAAACAGTAGAGTTCAGAAAGTCCTACAAGACAGACATAAAGAGAATATTAAGTGTTGTTACACCACCAACAATATCTGGTTTAGTACGAACCAAGAATATATTGAAGCTGGAAAACAAGACAGCCAAGTGAATCATTGAAATTACTAAAAATAGATGCGATATTGTAATTGATGAAATATTTTTCCTAATAATTAATTAAAATGCCTCTATATATATTTATTCCTGCCTGTTTTTTGTGTTTCTTCCAGCTGCAAAGCACGAGTTCGGACAAATCCGTCGGGGGATCGGGTTTCTATTGTCGATGAGGATCATAATCACGGTATTTTGAAAGAAAGACGAAAAAAGGGCTCCCTTAAATATGTCTACGAGCAAAGAAAGTTGGCGAAAGAGCAGAAAAATTGAGAATGTTTTAACAAAAATTAATAAAACTTATCGTTAACGCAAAAAAGATTGTGATTTTCTAGAAATAATGTAATAATACATACATATTTATAATAGAATGTAAATTTAATACTCAAAACTAATAAATTTGAATTTTCCTCGCAGAAGCAATTGAAAATACCTTCACATACAACTACCGAGGACATCTAATATTTAAGGGTTATACCTATACCAGTTACCGCATCACAGCTGCATGCGTGGTTCACTGGCGCTGCACACAGTACAATAAACAAAAATGCCCTGCCCAATTGACGACGAAAAACAAAAAGTTGCTTACCTTAAAGGATAATCATAACCATGGAGCAAAGAAACAAAAATCATTTGTACCTCAAGTTTATCAATAAAAAGAGAAAACAACGCTTAACGACTTTTGCAACAATAGCAATATTTATTTTACTCTGGTAACTTGATATTTATACTAATACTGTATATCTTTATAATTACAGCCGTTCCGGGAAGAAAACAAGCAGGCCGAGGTGTGCCATACTTAATCAATAAAAAGGCAAATTTGGCAACCAAACCCACCAAGAATGACAAGGCGACAACCTCGAAAGGGCTTGAGACATTAAAGACTGCTACGAAGAACAGCGAAAATGTAAGACAAAAATTTTCAAATTTCGGAAAATTGGTATTGGAGCCTCTGGACAAAAGTAAAGTCGAAGAACAATTAAACAGCCCTAAATCGGTTGTGAAACAAGCCACTGGTGGCCACAGCTTGAATATTATAAATCGCAAGCGATGCCTGGGGCTGTGTGTATATTGTTTAAGGAAGCCTGGAGTTGAAAAGCAACGACTGAGCAAAATAACAACCTACTGCACTGCTTGTCCGGGTGGGTGTTGGATGTGTGAGTCGTGTTTTGATGAATTGCATGCATTATAAGTTTATCTTAAGAAAATTTGTCAAATCGAACATTCTCACATCACACGGAAAGTAACCACAAAGTAATATCGTCAAGATTAAAAAAATAATTATTATCAAATGCCTGCATTTGGATTTTTTGGAATTAAGTTGCAATAGATTAAATTTCTCATAATTTCCAAATAATCTGGGAAAAAATAGCTAACAATTTAAATTATTCAAGTCTACCGCTCATTACTGCAACTCTAAAGAATCCAATTTGAACTGGAAATCTAAGTAGTTTTTCGACATACATACATATAATTGCAATAAAATTTAGAAAATAGTTTCTATTAACGCTGTCTATTTTACTAGAAAAAGAGAGTTCTAAATTTGTAGCAGATATAATTATATCTGGCCCCATAGCCAATTATATCTACTTCCAGATATTGTTATATATGACATCAGATATAATTATATATAATTGGATCCAATTAGATCCAACTATCATATCTGAGATATATTTGACCATTAAAATAGTTTCACTCGGTTATGGACATAATGTAAATTAAAGATTTTCAGGATTATCTCAGTCTACTTAAATTAACTAGGGGTTTGAGAAGAACAAAAAAGATAGTAGGTTTGGTTCACTAGGTTTGGCTCAATAAAATATGATTGAGAAAATGTATTAAACGAAGAATCTGAATAAAGCACCTGAAAAAAATTAAATGTGGTATTCAAATGGTATTCGTGATAATCTGGCTTTTCTCATAACGAAGAACTCCGTCATATAGAGACAAACCATCGACGGCAGAAGTTCATTGGCACGCATTCAATCACAAAGGCGAAAGAAATCAGAACTAACCTTTGGAGATTAGTACATATAAACTTTGTAAAGCCTAATCAACTTTCTAAAGCTCACAACGCTGTTAAAAGAGCAAAACAAAAACGGTTCACAAAGGGCGTTTTATGCTCATAACGCTTGCAGGAATATAATTTGTGCACAACTATGTTAGGCATTATAAGTGCATGGACTGGATCCGTGCTATGCAACGCTCGAAGCGCTAGGTTTATAGAAGAAACAACACTATCAATATTGAATTCAAGGGGCAACTTATCATCATTTAAAACACCTAGACATCTCATACAGTTAACAAATTCAATATTATCTCTATCATGCGATAAATTAAGTCAATAATCGCTCCGAGTGGAAAGTTAAGAGTGGTTTAACTTATTCCCTCAGATTCGATTTTAAAACAATTGAAGCACGTAGCACACACCATTCCGTAGTATGTAACTCCACCTCTAGTCTTTAAAACTTTTACACTTAACTTACTGCAGTTCATCGAAGACAATATAGAATATGGCGATAATCTCCTTTAAAAAAAGTTGGCCATCGTCTGCATATGCATAGGGCACTCGCCAACCATTGACCTCAACGAACAAGTCAATTTGAAAGCATGATTCTAAACCAGAACCCTGTGGAATATCAATTTTCACAGACAAAACAATAAGCCACCATTAAACCAAAATTGGATTGCGAAAAATGAAATTTGCAAAACAACTGATGTGAATAGTATTAAAAAAAAAACGATTTTTTTCAAAAAAAAAAAAATGTTATAAAATAAACAAAACTTTACAGATAAAACTTAAAAAAATAAGTCTTAACAATAGTGAATCATAATATTTATGTTGGAGTGTGAAAAAAATGCAATTTTAAAAACATTTTATTTAGTGTAAATTGTTGATATGTTTTTCAAAACGACAATGGCGAAACGTGTCAATGTGTCTACTAGCATAGATAAAGATTAACTTTAAAAACTTGTGCGGAAATCCTTCAGTACACAAAAGAAATGAAAAACAAGGTTCAATTAAGAAATTTGTATTTGTATAGGACCTTTAAACGAATTTGTATTATTGATTAATAAATTTGTAATTTGGATTTATGACAAGCTCGAAAATTCAATTAAAGCAGTTAATAACTGTATAAACCCATTTATTTGTATGTTGTCCCTGCTCTCAAATAACAATTTTACCAATTTAATAAAAGAAAATAATTGATATTTTTTGCATTAATAAAAAGAGCCGTTGCCGTTGTCTAGCGTTCGAAGCCTTCAATACTACTTCCAACAGATGCACAGAATCATGTGTACTATGGAAGCTGTGTAATTAACACAGGAAAGAAGTCTGTCATTACACAAAAACACATGTAATGGGAAAAAGAACAGTTAACGGACAGGGGTGTCGAGTGTGGTTAATGTGGTAATTGCATCATAGATGCGTTTTCGCAATTAATACGATTCAAATACAACATATTAACGCACGGCCCTTAAAGCTATCACACCTAATATGGTTGAAGAGTCTTCAAACCAAAGACGAAATGCGTCCCATTGTGGTTGTTGTGTGTTGCTATCTTTTGCTTTCCTTTTCCATTTGCAATCCCCGATCACTGAGCTCGTCTCGAAAGAGAAACAAACAAAAAAATGTATTTTATTCGATTAAATTGCTGATAAAACATGTAATGTATTGCTTCAAAATATTTACCTTTCCTTTATTAGCCTCTCTTCAAAAAAGTATAATGAAATGAATCGTAACTTACTTTCTGTCTGTATATCAGAGAAGCGAGACATATATTTGGCTCATTCTCACTACTTTTCGTATTGTATATGTGTGAAAGGAAACTATTAAATAACAATTTAATTTGTACAATTAAAAATATGTTCAACAGTTCAAGACATTGCCGCTGGCAGCAGTTCGTCGCACTCGTCTCAGTTGGCCGATCGGAAACCTCTTCCATTCCTTCCAGGGTTTCTATCGTCGCTTCGATTATACCGCGATGGTATGAGCTGCTCCTATCCACAATCCATTCTTCCATCGCCTTAAGTTTCATAGACGTAGTGGCTGCCTCGCACTTAATCTGTATGTCTGTGGGTCTGTGGGATATCTAGAATAGTCTCTAGTGCTCTAGTGAGCGTGGTCCTCACCGCTACGCCCATGCCAAGACAACGTGTTCTGTGAACCTGTTGTATTATCCTTATCAAATTTAAGCCTATATTTTTACTGTGAAAATTTTTGAAATTTCCAATTATTTTTTTAATTGCTTCAATCAAAAAAAAAAAAAAAGATTTAAATTTTCGAAATTTCCGGTTAATTTTTTAATTGGCGCAATTAAAAATTTTATTGAAAATAACTTGGTTCACATAGTTTAAGTTCCTGGAACACAAATTTGCGAATATTTATATAAAATATATAAAATTTATATAAAATATCTATAATAAAGTAGTCGAAAGACTGTTTGCTGGAAAATTTTATCGTATATATAGAAAGTATTTTTCGAAATATTGTGAGCGGCTAGACTTCAAAAACCTAAGGTCATAACAGTGCTGTTGTGTCTAAAGGTAAAATTACCAATCACAATTAATATTTAACACTAGAAAGATTCAATTAAAAAAATTATTGATTCCATTAATTTTTTAAATGAAAATGCAAAAATTCCAATCACGATCATAAATGAAAAAAGTTCAGTTTCATTACAAAATTATTGAATCAGTTAATGTTTTGATGAATTACTTTTTTATCTTTAAAATTGGCACTGTGGAAAATAAAATTGTTTTATAGAAATTAAATCGCCAAATAAATGAGGCTCAAAAGTTGAAAATGGGTCATTCAAGCTTCTTTGAGTGTTGACTTAGACAATTTTACGTTCATTGTGATACCACAGTAGTGACAGACCAAGGCATTTGGCGGGAATCGAACACACAGCCCCCGCACTGGCAATTCGAGCACGCTACCAACTCGTGTATTGGCAAGCTATTGTTTTCACTTACTTACTTAAATTTAAATGACCAAAAACGAGGCCACTCAAATAACTGCAAATGCAAATTTGCCCATGAACATGGTAAACTTCTCACATTAATGTGTGTGTAAGTTCAATGAAAGGGACCATGATTTTACAACCGAGCCCGAACGCCAAGCCGTGAGGAGAAGTTTTTACATGGCATATCATCGCCAGCATTAGAAGGAGATAACCACCACTAAAAATATGCTCTCTCCAGGATTCGAACCCAATTACCGTTATAATTTTATTTTTACTTAGCAAAATTTCCATTTCTGTTTTACAGTGCATACTTTTTTATACCCTCCACCAAAGGATGGGGGTATACTAATTTCCTCATTCCCTTTGTAACGCCTCGAAATATAAGACCCCATAAAGTATATATATATTCTTGAACGTCATGACATTTTAAGACGATCTAGCCATGTCCGTCCGTCTGTCGAAAGCACTATATCTTTCGAAGGCTAGGCGCTTGAAATTTTACACAAATACTTCTTATTAGTATAGGTCGGTTGGGATTGTAAATGGGCCAAATCGGTCCATGTTTTGTTATAACATATAAACCGATCTTGGGTCTTGACTTCTTGAGCTTCCAAGCGGCGCAATTCTTATCCGATTTGACTGAAATTTTGGATGTGGTGTTTTGTTTGTTACTTCTAATAACTGTGCCAAGTATGGTCCAAACCGATTGATAACCTGATATAGCTGCCATATTAACCGACCTTGGGTCTTGACTTCTAGAGATCGCAATTCTTATCCAATTGACTGAAATTTAGCTTGAAGTGTTCTGGTATGTCTCCCAACAACTGTGCCAAGTATAGTCTAAATCAGTCCATATACTGATATAGTCGCCACATAAACCGTTCTCCCGATTAGACATCTTGAGCCTCTAGAGGGGGCAATTCCTATCCGATTTGGATGAAATGAGGTGTTTTATTATGATTTCCAAGAACTGTGGCAGGTATGGTTAAAATCGGTCCATAACCTGATATAGCTGTTATAAAAACAGATCTTGGATCTTGAACTTCTAGCGGGCGCAATTCTTATCCGATTTGGCTGAAATTTTGCATGAGGTATTTTATTATGACTTCCAACAACTGTGCTAAGTACGGTTAAAATCGCTCTATAACCTGATATAGCTGCCATATTAACCGATTGAGTCTTGAATGCTTGAGCTTCTGGAGGGCGCAATTCTTATTTGGCCAAAAAACGGCTGTGTCAAGTATGGTCTAAATTAGACCATATACTGATATAGCGGCCATATATACCGATCTTCTGGAGGGCGCAATTCTTATTTGGCCAAAAAACGGCTGTGTCAAGTATGGTCTAAATTAGACCATATACTGATATAGCGGCCATATATACCGATCTCCTGACTAGACTTCTTGGACTTCTAGAGGGCGCAACTCTTATCCAATATTGTTGAAATTTTGCTTATGTCGTTTAGGTATGACTTCCAACAACTTTTCCCAGTATGGTCTAAATCGGTATATAACCCGATATAGCTGCCATATAAACCGATCTCCCAGTTTGACTTTTGAGCCTCTGAAGGGTGCAATTATTACTCGATTTGCCTGAAATTTTGGAGGTGGCGTTTTTCTATGGCTGGTGTGTTTTTATTTGAAAAAGTCATTCAAAGAACTTGACAAATTCGATCCATGGTGGAGCGTACAAAATATTCGGCCCGGCCGAACTTAGCACGCTCTTGCTTGTTACAATTTACTTAGTATATTAACGTTTAACGCACTGATACCGAATAAAACTAACAACAATTTCCAATTTTATAATAATTTTTATTTCATGGTTCTTTTTCCTTATGTGGTTGTTGTTGTTGTAGCAATATTTTCATGTGGAGGTGGCGATAATCGCAAAGCTCCTGTAAGTGGGCAAGCTCATTCCGGTCCAAATGGCCGATCGGCCCGGTAACAGAGTAGTCATTGATTATTTAAAGGCGCCAATAATTCGCCTTGTCATATCGAGCATCATGGGCACTCAGTATTTATGCAAGAACCGGTACCGCCCGGCCTCTCATTAAGACTCTCAGTTCGATACCGCTGATTGTCCGCGACTACCGTTGCAGCTACTCCGCATGGAGCATTCCACTATCCGCAACCTATGGACGCCCGGTAGCTCGCAGCTAAGCTTCTCATGACAGCAATGAACACCACACAAATTTGAGCTCAATGTTCCAGCCTGAGTGGTCCTCACAGCTATCCCGTGCCGCGTCTATTTCCATGCAACTATGTTAACTCTTAGTATAAGGAGCCCACTAAATGCATACACATTTTGGCACGTTTGGATCTCATCATTCAATAAATACAGCACCAGTAAGCAAGACAATCTAAATCGTTGTGTAATAATTTGAATTGATTGGAGTCACTACAGAAAAAGAATAGTTCACGTTATTTGCATACATTATGATCTCTGAACTCCTGATAGCATCATTCATAGATAGAGGAGCCCAAAATGACTACCTTGAGAAGAAACCCTAAAACGACACTGCCTCTATGATATTTCTCCCAATGGGGGGTGAGTCGAGCTAATCTGACCATGAGAATAAGTATGACCAGAAAATTAAGGATTTTATTGATTACTGAAAAGAAATTGCCACACAACAGATGGATATGATCATAGACAACACGGCAACGGTATATGTTTCTAGCGCGGCTAATGCTATCATCTATGCCATAGTGTTGCTCTTTAACCAGGGATGATCGAATGTGGGATTTCGTTCCTCGGTGTGTGCGCCTACCCAGGTATGAAATCCATTGTACAAGAGAACATTCACTAAATCAATCCAGTTTATATATAAGCAACTTCTTGGTAATAGCCTTATTGGAATCTGTATAAACAAGTCAGAACAAACTGACTAATAACATGGGAAGCGAATGAAGTTAGTCGAATTGGGAACTAACCAGATGTACAGGTCTGTTCCGGTTTTCGAAAACGCAAAACGAAAGATTTTCTTTGCCTTAATTCTTGTTAACCTTTCCACATAAAAGTTTGAATGCACAATTTAATCACATTTCTATTTAGTCAGAGAAAACTCAAGTGATTTCGAACCTTTCGAACACCGGTATTCACAAAACTTAATGTAGATTTGAAATAGGTTCATTTGGCAGATTTCCTTTATAGAACTGCAAAATAAACCTATTCTATTTGTGAATAAGGCTGTGAAAGCATAAGGTTTGAAAAATATACGCAAAGCTACTTTTTGCGTGTTGTGAATTCGAAAACCAGAACAGGGGCCAAATTACCGCAACGTGAACAAATAAAATTGTTCGAAATCGCTCTATTGTGAATTATGGATTTCTTAGCTGTAACAGATTTTTTGAAATTCCAGAAGTCGAATGTTTACGTCGATCTTAATTTACAACAAATTTGACATGAAAATGTGCTTAAAAGTGGAGTACGAATGTGATCGAAAGCGCTCTCAATCACGTATGCGGTAGTTCGACCCCTGGCCTGGTAACCATGAGTAAATTTGATGTTTAAACGTTCTGTATGGGTTTGTAATGTTTGTTTAAATGTATGGTGTCATTTTTGTTTAATTTTATTCGATATTTTGTTTTACATCTGAGATAGAACTATTTCTAGATTTGCCTTCGAATTTATACTTTGATTGTTTCAAACTGTGGTTATGCTCAGCAAACAGAACCTCCAACTTCGAGTCTTTTGTGGTGCGCACTCGTGCTCTGCACTTTGTTGATGAACGCGTGGCACAGATCCATTTTGTACCCCTGGAGTTCTGCATAAACTTAACAAAATTATAGCCGTTGTAAACCAATTTAACGGACGATCGTTGGCCGGTAGTGAAATAAAAGTTATTAAAAGTACACGCTAAAAAAAAAAAAAAAATTTGGTGGTGATGGGGGAAGAAAAAGAAGAATGAAACATATTCGGTTAGATGGATTTTAATCAGGACAAGAATTTTACCTACATACATACAAATTACATTGCAATACATACATAGAAAACAATACATTGCAAATGTATGTCGCTTTTTTGTTTTTATAAGATAGTTTATTTATAATAAAACTTAAAACATGTACGACAATAATAATAAGCAAGACAATGATAGATTAGAATGCTTTTGCAGCAAATACGCTCATATTTCGAATATCATTGATGAGTTTGTGTGAGTGTGTGTGTGTGTGTTGCAATTGTCTACTTTTTGGCCATTACTATAGATGGTGACTCAACCATATCTGTGACATCTGCTACTATCTCTTCGTACTTTAAGTGCATTCCTATAGAGGCAGAATCTAAAGTTGCCGATGCACTGGCTGTTGTCTCAGCACCATGGGTTTTAGAGTTTGTCTTGTCCAAAGTCTGACCAGGGCCGGCGACATTCTTGCGCACTCTCTTCTTACGCCTTACTATCTCTTCGTGAGTATGATAGCGATTAAGAGGGAGGACCATATCGTTGATGGTGCAAACACGAGACCGGCATTTCTGGTTCCACCATTGATTGCAGCGCCAATATTTCTTCTCCTCATTGGTTGGCAGTTTGATTTTCTTTTCAAAAATGAATGGCTGTCCACCATAAATCAATTGTATCCTTCCACGTGATGTTGCCGAGTATACTGCCACGGTTGGTTCATCTAAATTGTTTTAGGAAAACGAAAGAAAAATGCAGCATTTCTTAGTTACAATTCTTGGAGAAAGTTTCATAGATCTTAGAGGCAAGCAAAATGAAACGCCATATTAGAATATAATATTTTCTCGTCAGTTTTAAAATAATTTTTGTTTCTTTATTACACTGTTCTAAAACTAATGATAAGAATCCTGTTCCTGTTTTGGCTTCGCTTTTCTCGTCAGTCGCGTAGAAGGTGGATGACTGTGATGGGGCTTGGTTAGGCATACGTTGTATAGGCCATTCGGCCTTAAGAATGTTGTTACTCGAGCGTTGCACGATACACCATTTCGAACTGTGCGGCACTTCCAGTAGATGGTTGGACCAGTGCCATTATTTTTCGAATACGTATAGTTTTGATAGAGCAATAGGTTTTTGCCCCTTTGCCCTGGTATAAATACTAAGTCTTGATTTGTATGCATTGCTGCGGCGAATGGGGGAGGGTTTGCTTCAAATTTTCCCATAGGCAATACATCTTTTTTCTCCCTTTTCACACACAGTATATAGTCGTCTGCAAATAAAAGATAACAGTGATTTCCAATTGTTATTTCGTATATCTAGCAAAGCTCTCCAATATACATTCCTTCTCCTAATGTGTGAATAAAATCATCATCAACGAAGGATCGAAACTGTTTTTATTTCCATCTACATATATTATATATGTGACGTCTTTATACAAAAAGTCAAAAGATCAAATCTTATTCTAGTGATATTAAACATACATTGTACAATCTTTTTGTTTTTGCGTTAAGGGAATGTAACTTTAAACGGACCAGATGGATATTTAAGGGAAAACAACTTATAAGAATAAAAATTAAAAAATATCGAAACTGAGTGAGAAGTGTGATGCTAATCAACGAGAAATGATGGATGATGTTACTCACTGTGGTTGCCTTTGCTTAGTCCCGCAAACACATCTAATAACACTCCTTTAGTTTTCCCAGCCCGGGAAACATGGGCGGATGGGAGTGTATAGCACATGTAACGTGTATAATATCGCCTGAAGGCGTAAACTTCGTTACTAGGCGAGCCTTACATTTGGCTTTGTGGTACATGGAACATTTCCAGTCTCGCTTTCTTGATTCAGGTTTAAGTTTTGAGTTCGGGGTATATGTGTTGTGTCTGAAGAGCACCAATTGCGTCCCACGTCTAGACACTATGTAACGGGCGGGCACCGGATGACCTGTGAAACCATAAGCAATAAAGTCAACATTAGCAGAAGCGTTAAAGAGAATATTTCTTTTGGCTGGTATGGCTTCGTCAAATGAAGAGAGGAAACAAGTGTGTGTGTGTGTGTGTGTGTGTATTGATCATGAAACATGGAGTTTTATTATGATATATTCAATGGCAAAAGAAACTATTTATTTAAACTGATGGAAGGACGTTTGTGGTATCTATTCGTAAAATAATCATCGTTTTCAATCTTTACGTTGGGTTCGATCGCCTGCACATGTCGCGGATGGTTGTGATTGGCATCTTTCAATTGGACCTTTAACGTATCCCTACGTATGACGGCACGGGCTCGACAGGATTTCCGAAAGTTGGCACATTTTAGGTAGAATGCGCTTGCTGATTTGGAGCTTTTAACAAAGCGATAATTGTCTATAACCGTATAGTTCTCAAAACGGTTACGCTTGATCACTGAAAGAGAAAAGGGAAAACTATATCAATGAGTGATATATACACAACTCGTATTACTGCATAGAAAACTAAAAGCCAGCCACCAACCATATAAAGATAGTCTTAGCAACACTTGGTTTCATTAGTAGTTAGATTTATTATTAGATTCGTATTGTAACACCATCACCGTATCATGGTTATGTTGCTTACGTCCAAGTTTAATTGTGTTTTGCCCAGCTGTTACACATCTAGCCGGACATCGTAACGATGTATTGCTATTCTTATTGCACACCCAGTTTACGGTTGCATTGTATCTCCTCTCGGCTGTGTACAAATATCCATGATATATTAAATTAAGACCGCCGCGACGATTGCGGGCAAATGTGTATTTATCTTCAAGCCAAACCCCGTATTTTGCTGTGTTGATCGCCTTTCTTTGATCTGCAAAAGGTGAAGCGTTTTCAATTTCTAATGTCCCAACACATTTGTATTATTCTAGGTGTTTCGAAAACAAGTAAATACGCTAGAGCTTAATTAGACGATAAAAGGAGATACATAGCTGTCTGTATTTTTGAAAAATTTACTATATACCTATTACACTAAGCACTAAACAATCATTGCGGCAACCTTTCTGTGATGGTTAGCGGCATACATTAAACAATTTAGTGTATTCATACAAATGAACATGATTAGTTGGCTTCTTACGATCTAATGGATTAGTTATGATTGTGATGACCTCTTAAAGAAGCAATTCGATTAAACTTTGTTATGACACGAGCTGTACATTTGGTGTATTTACAACGCACTTTCACACATTCCCAATAGCAGACGTCTTTTATTCGACGGTTCAGAGTATAGTTTTTACCGTTTATCGTTAAAAGGTTATTGCCGCGCACACTTCGGATAAAACTTACATTCAGATGGTCATAGTTCGATTTCTTATTGTGTTGTTCGAACTTGAAGACATGTCGCAGAGAATAGTCTGAAAGTAAAGTAAGTAAGAACATGTTAGGCACTGGTGTTATTCTTGTTTATCGTATGTAATGCCAAAATCCCAAGTGATCATTAAATTCGTTTTTATTTTTGTAAATTACTCCAAGTGCCCATTTGATTCTTTCAACAAGGCATATAAAGCAACCCCATTCATTTCATTCACGTTTATTTATTCATACAGAAATAACGGTAAATAAAAGTTATTACAAATTATGCAAGTTTCTATCTTTTGCATTCGGTTCTAAGTTATATCGATGGTATTTGTTGCCGTAATCATTGAATTGCTCAGACGTTAGTAAATGAATGTTAATTTGTATAAACGAATTAGGTGCATGCTTTCCGGCTTACCCTTTCACCCTTTGAAACCACTTTTTACTATAGCGTCGATGTAAATAAAGTGAAAAAATTTCATAAATGTTCATCATACGATTTTATATAAAAAAGTTGTTCATCACAAGAAATTAATTTCTGTCTTTTGTTTACGTGATAATCCCCCTTATTCCGGTTGGCGATGGCGTGGTCGAAATTTGTACAAAACGGTATTACGGTTGTCGACGATGCAAGTCGATGCATACTCAAGTCGAATTCGACTGTCAGAAAGGCAGAAGTTGTTTTTTCCTAACTAATTGAGATTTTTTATTCGAAAAAGAAATACACATATGAAACATTGCTTAGTTTTGAGCATATCAGAAATTGTGTTAATGAAACTTCTCTATCAATATATGCTACTAACTGCTAAAAATAAGCTATTACACATGAACATTTTGCATTCACCAATATTAATTCACTTTCCTTTATGCCATTAAAGGTATATTATTAAACCACTGAGAGGAATATATGGGACAGAACCTTTACCTTTTATTTTGCTTTAATATTATTTTTCAAATAAAAGTAGTTATAGAGCAGTCTTATTGAATGAACCAACCTTTGGATTGCATTAAATGATTTGCAAGAAAAACGTTTTCTATAAATGCAGTACTTATATTTAATAGGCAAGGTTAGGCTATATAGAGACAGAATTAAATCGGAATCACTTAAATCAATTTTTGAACAGTATGATAAAATAGACGCCACAAACCTAGAGCCTTTAGTGGGAATCGAACCTACGACACACACACTGGTAATCCTAACCCGTTGCCGGAACGCTCCTTGTACAGGGTGCGCCAGAGACACTTGCATTCTTGAAAAAACCCCCCGAACAGTAGGGGCGCATCTGGAGGAGGAAGTTCCCAAATTTGTTTCTCTCTTCAGTCGGTTGCCACCATGCTGCGGTCTAGGGAGTAGTGGGACTTCGCCCTCGAGATCTCGAAAAGTAGCTCTCGAGGGCGAAGTCCCGGTCGCTCACTTGTTGCTTTTAATGGGGAGATTGGAAATTCTTGGTTTATGTCAATCGACCACGGACCATAGCACACTTCGAGATTAACATTAGCGACGCCATCGCCAACTACCGAATGATATACTGCAAATAGCGGACACGAATTTCAAAACTTCAAAAAAGCCAAACTATTTGGGGACATCGCCAACACGTCCCTCCAGCCTGGCCTGAAACGTTGGGTCGCGAATTACCTCTGTGGTCGCCCGTCATTTGTGGAATATAGAGATAAGAAGTCGAAGCATCGTAGAGTGAAACAGGCAGTTCCCCAAGGTGGGGTGATATCTCCGGCAATGTTTAACCTCTATCTTTCCTCCATTCCACCTCCTCCAGACGGCATAGAGGTCGTATCATATGCGGACGATTGTACGATCATGGCAGCAGGCCTCCCACCCATTGTTGACATCTGCGATAGCTTGAACGTTTACATCAACTGTTTAAGTAATATCTTTTTGGCTCTTACCGCAGAGACCATCCAAATCATCATCTTGTGGATAGATATCCACCGCCCAGAAGCCTTAAGGTAGATCTAAACGATCTAGAGCGTGAGGTTTAGCGCTACCAGAGAGAACCTCTAGATCAAGCGGGTCTAGACAACATTTATGCAGACACGGTAGAAATGAAGAAATTGAATCTCCCCCGGCAAAACAGAGTAGTTTTGGCTCAATTACGTTCCGGCAGATGCAGCCGCCTCAACTCCTACAGAGCAAGGATTGATGCCGACGTGCAAGATGTATGTCCCGATTGTAACCAGAGACCACACGATACACGTCACCTGTTTCTAAAACCCATCTTATTTAAAAGGAAGTAATTAAGTGGAATAAGGCATCTTAGAAAAACATTCAAAATGCAATATTTGATATCGAATTCAAATCCTAGCATCAACTGCCAGCTAAGCAAGCGACTACTTGTGGTAGTAAGAAAATAATTTACAGTGAGATTTAACCGAACCATCTATTTCTTTTTCTTCGATCACATAGCAATCCGGCCTTTGTCATTAAAAAAAAATACCATGCAAAGAGACAGACATGTCTGGGTGTAACACAGTAGTTTAGATTTTTCATGCCGTAAACGCATAATGGAAGAGTTCATTAGAGGACGACTTGCTTTTTCTTTCCATTAATTGCTATTGCATTGAAGTGATCATTGATTGTATTTGGGAACATTTTGAGAGAGTGGAAGTACTTTTCAATATGATGATACGTTTTGTCTATGGTCTTGGCCCATTTGCTCTTCAATTTTTTACGAGCTCCATTCAAGATTTTTCTTCGGTAGCGCCATTTGCTTCTTTTCAGAGAGAGTCATTAATTTTTCCAGTTCTTCTCGAAACGTTTTTAATATACCATTTTCGCCTATTTGTGGTCAGTGTAGCCCAAAATTGAAGTGAAGATAATTTTCTCAACCTCTCCATATTTTTGCGGGACGATATTTGGAATATGCCATATATCAAGTTGATATTTTCATATTGTACGTGGTTAGATGAACTTTATTGTTCTTTGGACTGCTACAAAGTTCTATGAATAGGTATAGTCAATCCCATGGCAACCCGTACAAACGTATTGACCCGATGGAATCATTCATCGCTAGGTTGGACTTAATATGATTGAGAAAGCAGAACGAGGTATCTAGTTATTATAAAATTGTAAATGGTTTTTATTATGAGCAGGAGTGAAATAATGGTTGTTGCTTCCAGGCTTGTCGTAGGTTACTTTAGTGTGGCACTTAGACATTTTTTGTTCATTGCACTACCACAGTAGCGACGGAGTAAAACCGAATGGGAATCAAACACCGACCCCCGCACTGTAAACGCCAACTTTGCTACAGGGGCGCTTACAAACTTATCTTAAGATGCTGCCAATTATAAAACTATTCCTTTAAAATATACATTCGCACTAAACAACACCTTAAGACGTCTTATGGGATACTTCATTTAAGAACTCAAAGTGTAACAATACAAATTCGACAAACTACCTATACAAAAGCGTTTATGACAAGGAATCGATTTTAAGATTTAATTCGCATTTTAAAGCGGTTAATATGACCGCAAAAAAAACCTAAAATATTCGGCATCAGTTTTTACTTACGAGAAAAGCTAATATCATATTAGGTTTCATTCATTGTTAACTATTCCTTGCAAACATAAACGTACACATTTTATTGTATGAGCAGGGTTGTGTGGATCAAATCAAAGGCAAAGGTGAGTAAGGTGCATCCTTTGATCACTGAGTCAGGCTGTGGTTCCGCACTATTTAACCAATATTTGACCACTTTTACCAATATATTCAGTTTTGAGTACCACACACGAAAAGGTTCTATTTTGTTTATTTTGGTGGTGTTTGGTGTTCGACTATAAGATCGCATTGAAAAAAAATTATATTACATATACATCGTTGCAAATTTGCGAGTAAGGATAAAAGGATATAAGTGTAAAAAAGGCATCTACAATAAAACTCAGCATGCAAAGCAAATTCTTATCTTACATTTTATTAATGTTTTTCACATATATACAGAGTATGTACAATATTTGTTGTCGCCTCCTCTCTGGAAATGGTATGAGCCATTACACTTAATATTTGTCATGGAAATTTTGTTATATGAGCTATATGGGTATTTTATGTGAAATTACTCGATGAATTTGTCAAATATCTTACTTGGAGTGCTCGTCGTCCAGGGCAGGGGTCCAGCAAAGCACACTTACAAATTATATTCCTCTGATCACATTCACATATTAATTTCACATATTAATGGGCAACATTAATTAGTTTGATTTTGCAGTTAAAAATTGTCAACAAATCTTAACTCTAACAGAAATTGTAAAAGAAGTCAAAAATTGCAAACAAGAAGAGAAATAGGAAAAGTAAAAAACAATTTGACAGGCAACAAAGCAAAGCCTTCACGCTGTGACTTTAATTGACGCGCACAACCAATGATGCCTGACTTCTGATGGAGGGATGCTTGGTACAATTAGAAGGGCTGGCCAAAGCCCAGCTGATAAAAATTTCCAATTTAAGAGTTGTATCCAAATCCCACTAGGACCACAAATGATGTTTGGATATAAAGTGTTTTTTACACTTTATTTCTTTTTTCACATTTTTATCGATTGAATTATAATTTATACATTTATAATCATAACTCTTTTGATCTTGTGGCTGCTACACATGATAATGCAAATAAAAATTTGAATGCCAATTTGGTAGTATACAGAAGTTTGACAGCCTAGTCGTAATTTGCGCCACTATCCACACAGGGTTGTATTGTTGATTTCGCTGGTTTGCAGTATACAGAAGTTTGACAGCCTAGTCGTAATTTGCGCCACTATCCACACAGGGTTGTATTGTTGATTTCGCTGGTTTACAGGTAGAGGCAATTACCCAACAACAAAGTATTGATAATGCACTATCTGTCAAAATCAGTTATTAGTGCAACTCTGATTTTGTGTATGTTACTAGTTGGCATCATTTTCGTTGTTTGTGTATGTTATAGTTCTTTAATACAATACACACATACAACCACAATTCGTTGAAAGATAGTGCACATAGCGAGAAAAAATTGTACTCAGCTGTTTACGGTACACTACGTGGTAATTATGTCATGGTTGTATTCAAGATATATTCATATACAGGTAATTGCAGTTGCCCAACAACAAAATATTGAGTGCACTATCCATCGTACAAGAACTTAAATGTATGGCCATGAAAACAGCTGAGTACAATATTTTTCATGGCACTATCTGCCAAAATCAATGATTAGTGCAATTCTGATTTTAAGTATGTTACTAGTTGGCGCCATTTTTCGTTGTTTGTGTGTGTTATCGTTCTTAACTATAATACACACAAACAACCAAAACTCGTTGACAGATAGTACACTTCGCGAGAAAAAATTGTACTCAGCTGTTTACGGTACACTACCATGGCGAAACAAATAAAGGTGGTCTAATTTGTGCAACAACTACAAATCATATTGTTTCGCCATGGTACCCCACCTGGTAAATATGTCATGGTTGATTTCGTTGTTGTTGGGCAAGTGACGCTACCTTCTATAATTGTATAATGATTGTACCATGAGTGGCACTAAAATAAATATATCTATAATCAAAATTCCTAATACAACTGTGTGCAACTCTGGTAGTTGGGTAGTTGAAATAAATAAAACTGATCCGACGTGGACCCTAATTTCGGTCCTATCTATAATTTAATTAGATTTTTATATTATTGCAATTGACGGGGCGACAGAAATACGAATTCTTAAACAATTTACTATGCGAAAACGAAACAAAAATAATAATAAAAAAGTAAGTGCTACAAAGTTTTTTTTTGATTAGTTCGATTTTGCGGCGTAGGATTGCATAGCTTTATACAAACGCCATGATGGTAGGACACATTTTTACTAAGTTCAGCTTAGCTCTTTCGGAGATACGATAATTACGGCAACCAACAAATGAATTGGCGGTGCATTGTGTATATATTGGATGGGACATTGTTGGAGTCTTTATTTCTAGGTTTCCCTATCTCGCCCTGAACGAAATTATCATTAAAAATTTGTTAAAAAAAAACAAAGGCTCTCTCCCCTCAAGGAATTAATTTTGGCTTTTGTATGTAATAACAAATAGTTTCTAGGGAAAAGCGAAACCCAGGACGCACCAGTAAATTGGCCATTAATGGGATTATTCATCATTTCAGAAAAAGTGAAAATGCGTTTAGGAGACAAATCACACCACAACTGGAATGCAAATAAGTATGCACCTTTTTGTTTCTGAAGCCCCCGTATGTGTATCGCTGGTCATTGTGTGTTTCCTGAAAAGTGCACAACGTAACTAACGCACCATCTATTCAAAAAGGCATTTGAACAAATTTTAGCGAATTGAAATCATGAACCAGCTCTAATTCTCGGAGCTACCCTTAGGGAAACGAGCATGCAATGTTCTACAACAAGCTACAATGTAAACGCATCTAATGAAATGTAAGAAAAAGCTATGAATTTACCTCAGCTGCAGACTTTATTTAAATTGAATACAATTGTTTTTACTTTTACCAGTTTTATTTATGTATTGTATATGCAATTTACAATATGAAAGGAACATCTATCTTTGTTTACTTGTTTTTCATTTTGTAGATATTATTTTTTTTCTTTTAGTTACCATTTCTATACTTTATTTATTAGATTTCTGAACGTTTCACTTCTCCTCGAAAAAGGACTATAAAGACGCCCTCAGGAAAGCGTCAATATTTCTCAGCAAAAAAAAAAAAATACTTTGCATCAGATCCGCATGGAATGTTTTGAATGATTCATTAAAATAAATAAACGGATACTTTTAATTTTTTATTGTTGTTTTATTTTATTTAATACATTTTATTACAATTGTAGCAATTGTTTTGTTGTTTTTTTTTTTTTGTTTCCATTGTCACTAACGTGTTTTTGTATTATTTTATAATCTTTTTGAAACAGCAACCCCAGACAATGACGCCCTACTTAAGCGTATTTCACCAAACAAAGCTCGAGGCCGCCCAAGAAAGAACTTATCCGATGGCGGTGCTGCAGGAGGCAGAACAGGACCTAAGCTGGTCAATAAAATTATAGAATCGATTAACAATAATCCTGGCCAGCCAATCCTATATGCCTCAACTACAAAGGGCACTATGAAATTGGTTGTGGATGGACATCATTTCCGATACATATTTAGAAAAGGATCATATAGTATATTCCAATGTTGTTATAAGGAAAACAAGGAGGAATGTGCCGTTCGTGTAGTCACTGATCAAAAATTAGTGTATCCATTGGATGGAGAACATGTTCATTTCATACAGGCAACAGATAAAAGTGTGACTGCGGTGAAATTTACACCTGGTCAAGAATCTGATGTAGAGCAAACGGAACAATCACCCCCGGAAGCAGAACATACTGCCGAAGTAGAAAATATGGTGGCGGAAGATGTAACAACGCATGTTAACATGGACAACGATCTGCCCCAGCAGAAAGACATCGACGTTAAATTAGAGCGGGGCCCACCCCAAGACCAGATGGAGTTTACGTCTACAACTCCACCACAAACCCAATTTTCACCAATTCAAACCTCGGGCGCAACTGAAGATCCCAATATATTTAGGGAAAAGATTAAAAAGCGTTTGCAGAAGGCCCTGCTGGGCAAAAAGAAGTGAAGATTGTGAAAATGCCCAAGTTTTTATTTTCCCCTAAAATTTGTAGCTTTAAGCAATTTCGTATTTCATATTTACTATCGGACAATAAATATTAATATTGAATAAGACCATACTTACTTTCATAAACTTAGCACATAGTGACAAGTTCTTCGAGCGTCTTCATATTGAGCTCATTTAACACATTGTTGTCTCCATCCTCTTTTCAATATTTACAGTCATGCAACATATTCGCAATTGTGGCGAACAGCTTT
The DNA here is from genome assembly GCF_963082655.1 of Stomoxys calcitrans. NCBI lineage: Eukaryota > Metazoa > Arthropoda > Insecta > Diptera > Muscidae > Stomoxys > Stomoxys calcitrans. The sequence continues at coordinate 1,926,177 of NC_081553.1, forward strand.
TCATAATAAGCAGAAAGGTAATAATTATTGAAAGTTTGTGTTTTTTTGTCTTGATATGCAAATAAATTTAAATACGCTTACCTTAAATTCTTGTCCATTTAAGGGCGGCACGCTGTTAGCCATTAATGATTTCATCTACCGATCGAATCTCAAGAGGTTTGGCCCAAAAAACGATAAGGTCTACTGGGAGTGCATTCATAACCGTTCTAAAAAATGCAGAAGCCGACTTAAAACCATTGGAGATGATTTGTATGTCACGAATGGTATGACACGACATATGATTTGTAGTTTGCTAATTTTTAAATGTATGATTATGCATCTTTCAGATATGCATAACCACGCAGGGGATCATCAACGCATAGAGCTAGCAAGTAAATCCGGCATTTTGATTCGCAAAAAATTTAGCGCTGTGGGCTTACCACCATCCGGCACATATAATAAAATTAATTACTTTCAATGAATTACTATGATTACTCTGGACAAACTGAAATTATGCGCATATAAGTCTGAATATAAGTGTTCTTGTGGTATGTTTTGTTAGGCCACTAGCCGCTTCACTCGTAGATCTTGTGTGTGATGGATGCAGATAGAGGCGCACAATAGTACGGTGCAGCGGGGAAATGTATGAAAATAGGAAGGGAACCTGCGATCCTCACTTTGGTTGAGTTTACGCACCCCGATTGATCCTAGATCATTCCTTACCAAGGACTGCTCCCCCTCAGCAAATCTGTGGGTACAACAACAAATGCAAACGAAACGATACGACAAAGACTTTTCCTCTTCGAGCCTCTGACACATCAGAGGTTGGGCAAGTATGACAACACACACTTTTGCACATTACTGTGTAAGTACCCAGCTAACAATATGATCCGACTTTGTCTGACGTCCGACATGGCTGCACATAGTCGGACGAAACATACGACAATTCTAACCAAATCCGGAAAGAAAATGGTTCGACAAGTCTGAGGGATTTTTTTGTTTGTGTTCCAACATTTAGGAACGAAATCGTAACCATTTCTGTACTGCGTGTCGGAGGAATGTCTTGTTTGGTTAATTTTTATTTTTGCAAGCAACATTTCGTTACAACGTGTGTTTTGTGTTGTTTGGAATTGCCTATGGTGCCGTTAACTGTTGCCATGGAATTTTTATTTTGTTTGATCAGTTGTAAGACATTTGTCAAGAAATCGGTACGAAGTCGGGCCGATTCGTCGGTAAAATCGTCTGCATTGTGTAAGACATTCGTTAAGAAATCGGACCGAAATCGTCTACGAATGGCGGTAAATCAGCCGTGTCGTTCCGACAACATGACAACCACTTCTCTCATTTTTCGTTACGATGTCGGTAAGACATCGGATCCGATATCGGATGATTCATTCGATTTTTGGACCGAAATCGGAGAATGTTGTTATCTGGGTAATTGGAAATTTTGTTGAAAAACTTGGGTTCTATTTAATAACTCTTATAAGACTTTAAAAACAAGACAGACTGTCCGAAACATCATTTGCTTTGAATGGCTCGGAAAGGTGATTTCATATTTAAAACGATGAGCGAGTGTCAGTAGCCGTTAATCTGCAAAGTCTACAGTAAAGTAGAAGGTGGAAGAAGAAAGCGTTGTGTGCACAATAGGTCGATGGTCTTTTGTCAGGTTTTGCCAATGTTCCGAATAATGGGTTCAATGGTTGATGTCAAACGGTAAAATTAAAATGTTAACGATCAACTTGAGTTATTAGAGTGCGGATTAGATAGGATTAATTCCGTTTTTAAGAAGAAAATGTTTATGAAGATGTACGATTCAGATAATTGGATCAAGTGTCCTGAGATCAGTTTTCACCAATCAATGGCGGATTGGGCTTATAAAGGTCTTCTTCGAGATGGGAGTAATGAAAACTTGAGCACATATTGGAAATTGCGGCACCGCGCTAAGTGAAAAGAGGATTAAGAAGAATGTGCATCGTTCTCTAGTTTATAGTTGTAGAACTTCTAGGGTTTTGTGGAAAGTCATTAGAAATAATGGACTTCTCAAGGCCAGTTCCTCAGTTACTACTGGCAGCAATATTCCGGATTTGCTGCGTTTCGTTGCTAGTGAAGGCTTTTTTCTGGCAACGTTACCCCAGATGAATTGTTTGAGGATTTCATGTCAGTTAAATCTAATGTGGCTGGGTATGACGGGTTCCCAATGAAGATTTATTCATTCATTTCAATATAATGCAAAAGTCTTGCGGCCAAACAACTGTTTCACAAGGCAAGCTACCTGAGTAAAATTATCTATACGATATGAAGTAAAAAATAAAATCTAAATAAAAATTTGTATGTAGCAAAATTGGCCCAGCCGTAATACACAAAAAATATATGTACATACGAGTAAAAAAAGTTTATATGGTCAGAACCAATCCGAAAAATGGTTTTATATAATTGGATCTAATTTTGTCCAATTAGATCTAGGTAACCGCCAATTTATATGGCGGCGAAAAATTAAAACATATGTTTTGTTGGCAAATTTATACACTTTGCAGAAACAAAGGTAAACCAAAGATAGAAAGAAGAATTAAACCTTGCACTTGTTATTTGTTTTAAAATTGTTGGAAATTTCAAAATGCCAGCAGCTTTCTTGTTGGTTGTCCAGGCAGTAAGACATAAAATAATTTTCCGAACAACGCATCAGGAGACATGTGCTCCAGACGGGACCAAATTTGGATATGGCTGCAATACAGACCGATCTTCCGAAATTGAGTATTGAGCCCATAAAAGAAAAAATTTTCATCCGATATCGATGACATTTGAAACTGAGTTTTTGTAGACCTCTATACTACATTGTTTAATGTGGTCCGAGCCGGACAATATTTAGATATAGCTGCAATATAGACCGATCCCTCGAAATAGAGTTTATAAAATAAGTATTTTTTATCCGATTTCGATGAAATTTGAAATAGTGAAAGCGTTGGGCAACATCTGCTGTTCCTTTTGAATCTCATAATGAATTTTTAGCAAAAGGCGTACATGGCAAAGAATGAATTTGGACGAGAAGCAATGAACAACCTCAAATTGGTAGAATGAGCAGATGCAATTAAAAATATTTTTAATATTTTACATTCTGTAACCATATTACATTTAGAAAATAAAAAAAAAATACCAATTGTTACCACCAACAATCATATATTGATCAAATTTGAAAAAAAATTACAAAATACCTCACTCAGAATGGGAAACTTTATTAGTAAAATGCCTAATACTTTATGATAACTACAATCGCAAAAAACAATCCCATGGCAGCCGGTTGTACGTACCGGATGAAGTCCTTCATCGGCAACAACAACTTATGTGATTATATTATTTGCTATATAACTTAAAATAAAATATAATCATTTCTACGTGTAAACCACTGAAAGAACAAAACTAAGTTATTTGTAGCGCACGATATAATTATATCTAAGGCCAGATATAATTATACGCAAAGCCAGATTTAGTTATATACAGCATATCCCTTTGGATATGATTATGTATAGCACATATATTGAGATTCCGTTGCAGTATATTGCCCGGCTTTAGACCATTGTTTAATGCTTTCTATTCAGAGAATAGCATATCAACAAACATTTAAGTCAGCAATAGTGTGTTGTTGTTCCAAGCATTTAATTGGCTATCCGTATCGCGGTTTCAATTTCGACCATGAAATATTATCAGCGGACGATGTCAAATGGATCATGGTGCTTTACATACCATCCCAACTAGAGTAGGTTGTAAAGCACATATCTGAATTTTGAACAGGGCTCTTTCTTCCCTTATTCAAATCCAACAATGCCGGCGATCGCCCAACGGTTGATGCCGCCAGTGCTGTTTTGTGTATAGGCAGTGATACCTACTTTCTTTTTCTTGGTCCTAAAATCTTATTGAGATTCCATTGCAGGACATTGTCCGGCTTAAGACTATTGCTTAGTGCATTCTATTCAAAGAATAGCATAGCAAAAAACATTTAAAAGTCAGATATAATTATATCTGGTCCCATATCCAATTACATCTTTTGTTTTTTCATGTAACCAACACGCAGGGGATGTCCCCTATATATGCAGTAAATTGCATTGGCAATTAGGAAAGTTAAGATTGGAGGCGGGAAAGAGGGAGTAGTGTTTATTGATATTAGTCTTACATTTCTGAACGTCAATGTCGGTGGGAAAGACATTAGCCGAAAGTCGTTTCCAAATACGAATGGTTCGGGCGAAAAATTAATTTTCTTGGTAATGCATGGTTCGGTCGACTTTCCAATCAATTACAAACGGTTATGAGTTCCTAGCAAGTCTTGTATTCCTGGTGAACATCCTAACATGAGGGTCAAGGAGACGAATATCCCTGGAACACACGCAATGAAAATAACGATAGAGCAGTACAACGCTACCCACGTTCCGTCGATGTTCAAGGGAAGCAATGGAGTTGGATACCCTACTGTCCCCAATCAACACCATTTCTCTCCATTGAACCCGGTCAAGTAGCTCCAAGGATGATTTTGGAGCTCCTGCCCATATATGAGAGTTATATTTCATCCTCGGTCTGATGTAGGTAGTATAGATATTGAGAAGCTCAGAACAGGTGAACTATTTCTTGTACCGCTTAAGAAAGCCCAAACAATTGAATGCTTCTTTCGACATTTCGAATAAGTGTTTTGACCAACGGACATCACATGGCATCTTCATGCCCAGTCGATAGATATCGACGATTGAAGTGGGTCAGTGAATCGCTTGTGAGACCAGAAACGGCACTGCGTCTTCTGTGCGTTAAAGTCTACTCTGTTCATTCTGCCCCACTCGGAAATAGCCAACAAATCCTGGGAAAGCGTCGTCTCATCCATAATGCGCCTCCTGTCCACAATTTCTTGAGGACTGGGTCTATGGTCGAATGATATTTTTTGGATCTGACCAGATCAATTTTTTCTACACGGGTTGCTATTATTTTTTCATAAAATTTTCAAAACCCTATTACTTCGATTACATGTGCATATCTGTTGCAAGTAGGTATATGGACAAATCAATTAATGTTAGTATGGTCAGGTCATGCAAACTTCTTCCGTATACAGTAAAAGATTTCTCGTTGTAAAACAGCGCGCGTACATATAGTGAAAACTTGTCAACTTGAGCAAAATTTCTGAAAACTGAAAATTAAAACATGTTCCTTTGTTATTAATACTCTTGTAAGGTTTTATAGCGTTGATCCTACTGTGTCTTTTTATTATTTCGGCATAAAATAACTTTAAATTTCATATGTGATAAAATAAAAACTATTTTGAACACCTGTCCCCAATATCCATAGCACACTTTATGTATCTGTTGCTAAATTCCCATCTAATTTTTAAAGCAAGACATGCCTGTACCAAAGCGACTTAAACGAAACGATGGATGAATATTTGTAATAAAATTTATTTGATGAAATTTTGATATTTTTATCAACGTTTTTTCCATTATTCGGTCGATTGATCGTTGTCAGAGAAGCAATGCGTTTTATAAAAATTACTTAGAATAATTTACCTTGATCAGTTTCGAATGTTTAATGTGTGTGGTATGGATGGGTTATGCGATATCTGATATCGTCGCCTATTTGTTTTGTGCATGCCCTGGCTTTGCACAAATACTTGACGTACATGGAACACCTCCAGCTGGAGACATAGGCAGATTTGTTCTTTGGCTTAGTATCACAAACAAATGTGAAATTCTCAATCATAAGTAAAGGTCGTGATTTTTTCGATAAGCCAAATTTTGCACACAATTGAAAATTTCCCGATATCATATCGGCTGAGTGACAGTTAAATGCCTTGGGTGCCTTTTTAGCTGTAAGTAGAAGAGGGTAAAGCTAATTTAGTAAAACAGCGCAAAACGAGAACTCAAGCAATTAAAGAAAGTTACAAACTTAAGAAATAATTAAACATACAAAGTTCAATAATTTCTTGCATAGTTCACATTGGTATTATTTTATAATAAACTCGTAAAATATTAAATTAAAACACTTTTAGTAGTTTGGCTGTGTCGATAATTTCAGCTTAATGAATTATACATACATTTATTCATAAATGTTTTCTTTCCCTCTTTTATCGGGTAGGGAATCCAAATGTTGCAAATTTTTTATTTTGTCTTTTAAATTGTTTTCTTTAATAACTATTCAAATAATAATATTAAATACTGGTGTAGTTCATATGGTGATGTTAGTTTTTAATATATTTTCTATATTAAACATGATAAATAGTTCTTTGTAACTTATTTCAATTGAGCACTTCAAATATTATAAAGAAAGAATTTAAAAATAATCAAGTCTTCATTTGAAAATTCTTGTAACTTATGTTTTCTTCTGCCTGCTACTGCTACTGCTAGTGCTTAGTTACTAGCGTGGCAGAATAAATAAAGTAAAACAATACTTGAGCATTGGGTCTGAAGTTTTCCCACTAACTTCTCTTTCTTCTTAACGGATAAAACAGTTGAGTTTTATATAAACTATGTCTCCTATCTGGGTTTATCTCTTGTAAATGTAGTACAAAATGGAAATAAATAAATAATGTTTATGTTGTCAGATTGGCATTTGAATTTAGTACAATTTATATTCATTCATTTTTTTTATTAATCAAACATCGCCCACCCGGGCTTTACATTGATAGATTGGAACATTTTCAGGTTTTTATAATACAAAAATCAATATTAAAATCTAATATAATACTATCACCAAAATAAATAACTAACAAATTTATTGAATGTAAAAAAAATTGTTTTTTTTTTTAGTTAGTAACATAGTCTAACGCACAATTATCCGTTCAAACACCAAGAAAAAGCAGCAAATGTGAGATATTATCAGTGATGAAAATGAATTCAATTGAGTTGCCTGTAAGAAATGTTGAATTACCTTAGACTCAAAAGTTTGTTGACATACTGAGATGTTTTTAAGACTAATAGGAAGTGTATTCCATAGCCTAGACAAGCGAATTACAAATGATCTTTCACATACAACATGATTGAAACTTTCAATACGAATTTGAGAGTTCCGGGTTGAATGCAAGAATTGAAAGTAAAAAAGAAGGTAACTGGGTTCTCGGTACTTAAGGATTTTGAAGAAAAAGCAGAGGCATCTAATATTGAGAAAGTGCTCAAAAGAACATCCAAGTAATTGTTACGCAAAGTATTCGTAGTCTCGTCTACAACGACGACCGTAAACAAAGCGTAGTATGCTGTGGAAACACTTCTGAAGCCTAAGTAGATTAGTCTTATTGGATCCGGAATATACCGCAGCACCATACAATATATTCGATTGGGAATAAATAAATACAACGCATCCAACTTTTGAAATTGCAATACATGATTAACAAATACAACACAACACCTTGTACTTAACACTAGAAAGATCAAGTTTATTTCACAAATTTTGCCTAGCTGGTCGAAATTACAGGTTAAATGAAAATACGCTGTTTCAATAACTAAAAAAATAAAACAAAAATAATGTTATTGAATATAAAAAATTATAAAAAATTTTCAATTTTAAAATCTTACCAGTCGTCTTACTGGTTTAGTCTTTTTTATATATTATATATAGTTTATATATTTAAAAGTTTGTTACAAACGACATTATTTTATTGATGTAGGGTGCGAAACACTAACGAAAAGCTTGTAGCTCTTTACGCACCACCGCTAGTCCCAACATAACATGGGCTTTTCCTAGGAAGGGGACGATTGAATCCTCGCTGCTATACCTGTTGCCACCTTAAAGGTCACCCAGCCAGTTCTACATTTGAAATAGCGGGCGGTGGTGCTAGTCCTCCCAAGCTGATTTATAGATAATGGCACTTGGTCACTCTCTTTATTGGGCTGTCCAATTTCATTGAATTCTTTCAATCCATTTTAGACAAGTGTAGCGTTTTCGCATCAGTGACTTTACATGCATGTATTGGCTGTATATAAATAATGGCCCAGCTTCAGTTGCGTTGCCATCGGCCAAATTTGTTACACAAATTTTCATTTTTGTATTGAATTACGTAATTTTTTACAAATTTCTTTGTAGCTGAACTTTAAAAATTCTGATATTTTTTACTTCGTGGATTTGTCTCCTGGCAACCCAACGGTAGTCGAGTTGCAATCCAAAACCGCAATTACTTTTTGGGCAACCCAATATATAGTGTTTACCTTGAATTTTTTTTTCGAACCCCGATTTCACGGTGGTTGTTGTTGTTGAAGCTACATTTTCATGTGGAGGTGGCGATGCTCGTCAAGCTCCTGTAGGTGAGCAAGCTCGTTTCGATCCATAGGAGCGATCGCCGCAGGAACAGGGTGGCCGTGGCCGATTTTACGGTTACTACCTACCTATACAACATAAAAAAAAACATCAGGAAACCCAAAGCTACTTATACATAAAATTTTAAAGCGATTGCATAACAAAAAGGTGTAGTGGTCTAAAATGGGGTTCAAATCTTTCCCGTTCTGTTTTTACTAATCTTCTTAAACTTCGCCTCCTCATATTTACCGACGCTCACTGTGTCAAATATAAAAAAACTCGAATGAATCAATTTTTCTGCGCAGATGCTTCGATTCGATGATAATTCGATTTTGTTTTTGCATGCGTAACGGCTTTATCCACACATGATCCACAAGAAAAATTTCGTTGTTCACTTTCATTGCGATAGGGAAATTGGGTACTAAAGGGGCATAGGAAAACAGTGACCAATGGACTAAATTATATGGAATAGAAGTTTACAGGATTGTGAAAAAAAACTTTATTATAGGAAAAAGTTTACACTTCCAGAACAATGCAATGGGGAATTGGTTAACGCATAAGGGATACCAATGTCAACCAGAGGTTAAGCAAAGAGGTAGGAATCGCATAGCACACCACAGTGCTATGAAATAGTCGACACTTTCGCCCATTCTTTGTGGCAATGGATTATTTGTGTGCCACTGGGTATTTGTGCAAATAGTATAAAAGAATATTGTAACGTTGTAGACTTGACTAATCATTTGTCCGGCGCGGAGTACACAAATGGCATCAGCATTAGCATTAGCATGTCCTCTTATGTCACTGAACGGCTGGGTTCGAATCCGGGCGGGAACATAAGAAAAATGTTCAGCGGTGGTTATCCCCTCCTAATGCTGGCGAAATTTGTGATGTACTTTGCCATTTAAAAACTTCTCCCCAAAGAGATGTCGCTCTGCGGCACGCAGTTCAGACTCGGCTATAAAAAGGAGGTCCCTTCTCATTGAGCTTAAAATTGAACCGGACAGCACTCATTGATTTGTGAGAAGTTTGCCCCAGTTCCCTAATGGAATATTCATGGGCAAATTTGCATTCTTTAGTAATATTTTATGAAATGTTATCAATTTTGTAGTATTATAGTCCGATTGCTTGATGTAAAAAGAAAAATTGTTAAATCAAATCGATAAATTTGCAAACAACGGATTTAAAACGATTTCAAAAAAGGCTAAAGTCAAAGGAACAAAAAATATATTTAGCGTTTTTGTTTTGTTTTATCTATTCTGGAAGACAAATGTCAGTTGCAACTTGCCTCAAAAAATAAACCATTTTAAAAAAGACCTATGTCAAAGGTTTTCCCTCTTTTGTAAAGTGTCGAGTTAAGCCCTCAAGCCATCGATATGTTTTAAGTCATGTGCAAGATAAAATAAATAAAAAGTTTATTTCTAATCTTTTTGCCTGTTACGGCGAGGATGTGCAAATTTATCTTTCGAGAAGAGCTTAATAATCGAAAATTTTATACAATGGAAATTTGAAAGCCACAGGAGATACACTACACCAGCCATGATTTGAAGTACATTGGTAGGTTGTATTTCTTGAAGAATTACAATAATACACCACGCATCGCAAAAATGCCATAGCCAGTAGGACAAAGTGGCAAGCTTAGTTAGTGGTGTATGCATTTCATTGAGGTTCTTTCGTTGTTGGTGTTGTTGTAGCAGTGTTTTGTACACTGAGGCGGCAGCCCTTGGCGATGAAGGACCGATAAAGGATCTCAACGGGTCAATCCGGTACGTACAACCTGCTGCCATGGGACTTTGCAATTTCTTCGAGATAAATACAACCTACCAATGTAGACCTTTGAAACCCTCACCACGAGAGATGATAAGCTCATCTCGAAAGAAAAAATAATTTTAATTTTCTCCATGTGACCTCGACGCCAACCAACTCCAAATACTTCCAAATAAATCAAATTTAAAACATATTTACTACTATATGCCTAATGTGTGTGATAGGGATAAGCTATTCGATATCTTGTGTCTTCGCCAATTTGTGTGGTGCATGCTCTTGCTTTGCACAAATACTTAACATACATCAAACATCTCCATTTTGAGATATAGGGAGACTGTGTTTTTCACTCAGTTCGCCGTCGTGGAACATAGGTGTTCCACTTGGTATTTACCTAACACACTTACTATATGCCTAATGTGTGTGATAAATATAAGTTATTCGATATCTTATGTCTTTACCAATTTGTGTGGTGCATGCCCTTGCTTTGCACGAATACTTAACATACATCGAACATCTCCACCTGGAGACATAAGCAGACTGTTTTTTTTTCGCTCAGTTTCACATCGGGTCAGAAACAAACGTGTACTTCTCGACCATAAGCAGAGTCCGTGATTTTTGTGATAAGCCGAATTTGGCACATAACTCAAAGTTTTCCGAGATCGTATGGGGTGAGTGGCAACTAAATGGCCTGAAGTGTTTTTCATCTGTAAGTAAAAGAAGTTTTAGTGGCCACATCGAATCAACAATCAACTCAAATATTCGAATATGTATAAGTAAAAAAGTAACTTTTAAGATTAATATATTTGCAAGGATGTTTAAAATACGATTTTATTCAACCTATGAATGAACGATACGAGTTACAGGTATAATAAAATTTATATAGGTTAGTAGATAAAGCATTGTTGCTTTTTTATAATTACTTTTTTTTTTTGTTTTGCTTGGAAATACACATAAACATAAATTACCATAATTTGTAGGGCTGATACTGGAAGTGATTCTTGGTATGTAATTAGAGGCAGATTTGACGTCAGGCCATATCAAGGTATGTACGCAAATGTTCAGAAACTGAAATCTTTTGTTGTTGTTGTGAAAATAGGCTATTTTAGAAATCGTTAAACAAAAAAATAAACTATTAACACAATATCATAATTAAGTGTCCAAGACCTTGGCCGATGTTGTACTAGCTAGACTGTGTTAGACTGGCAAACTTGTAGAACTTTTCTCTTTCAAATCGAAAACACTTTGCCTATTATTTAAAATAGCAAACTCACACCTCTTATTGGGTTCTGTGAAAACAAGTCACTTGTCTAAGCAACTATTCCTTCCCAAGAAAACGAATCCAAAATATTGCATGGCGCTTAGGAAATAAATGCTATAAAACAAAAAATAAGCATAGCTTATGTTGGACACTTTCTATGTTTACTTGTTCTGTGAGGGAGGGAAAAAACGCGTTCCCATTGTTCTTCAAGTGAGTAAGCCTAGGGCAGAAAAACAATACAGAAGAACAATTTTAAACTTTATCAACATGTAGGCGGATATGAAAATATTTAATTACATTTATGGCTTAATTTCTATTTTACTTATATTGGGCAAAGTTGTCATGATTTTGTTAAGGGTTCCTTTAAGGGATTTAAAATGTACGAATGTTTGGGACACGGTTATAATGTCATGAATGGTGATAAGACTGGTATAAAGAACTCAGAGGGTTGTTCTTAGACCTGAGGTGATGATTGCCCATTTTCAGAATTATTCGAAGCGCTGCGTACATAAGTGGGCATTGTCGTTGTTATAACATTTCTGACGGTTGTCGTCAAGGGCGCCGCTGTTTCAGTCTTGATATCCTTCATATTTGCCGAATAGGACAAAATAATTGGCGTCGAGGATGATGCTATGTTGACCGGAAATGGCGGGAATTTGATGTCAGCCTGATTAAAGCAACTAAGACTCTTCGAAGAACAATACAATTGGCATGTGGGTAAAATGTCTTTATGGCGTCGCTTGATGTGGCTCAAAAAGTTTCCAGTCGACTTGGTCGTTCCCGAAATAATGCCGGAGCACGTTGTGCATGTCGCTTGAATACCTCCTGGTGTTTTTGGATGGGGCTGTATGTTGTTGTAGAACCTTCCATCTAAAATTTTAGGTAGATTTTGTGGCTTACGAAATTCCTCGCTGCTGGCCATGGATGCTGCTGCCGCTGCATGTATTGTTTTGGCTTGCTTTGCTGCAATAAGAAATGTAATGCAAGATTAGTATAGAGCTGAGTAAAGCTTTATAGAAATTTAAATCTATTGACATTGAAATGCTAGTTGCGTTTTTTCGTGGTATGGTTTTGTTAATTTCGTTGCACGTTTTTATTTATAATTTCATACATTTGCTCTAACATCTTAAAACTCTAAACAACAGGATTCGACCCCTTGATTCGGGGATTACGGACCGAAGCTGTGGCCTTTCACTTCATGTCGCCCAACAAACCCACCATCGAACGCATATATCCCACTTTAGTATCCTCCAGAAAGTCTGATGAAATTTCCAAATTATCCGCCTTCATTTCAGGCTCGTGGGTATGAGGCGACCCTGCAACTCTTATAGATACGTCATCATTGATTTTAGATGTTACGACTGTGGCGCGACATCCGTATTTGACATAGCGCGAGCAACGCCAGAATATATTTTTATGAGATTGCCGGTTTTCTACATAACGATAACCATTGTATATCAGCATCACTCGGCCTCTTTGTGTGGTCGAATACTGGATATAGGTAGCAGTATTTCTGTCCTCAAACATGTATTTGATGTCTGGAAGGAGATACAAGGAATTGGCATTAGTGAGAAGTCTCCTATTTCTTTTAACATGCAGCACATGGAATGATGCTATCAAAGTAAATGAAAATATGTATTTACAAAGATTATTGGCATTTATTGAGTTTTAAAACACACGTAAAAATAATTAACTTTGTCATTCAAAGCATAAAAATAATTTATTTATTTATATAAAAATGCGCTGATCGAGCACACAATGCTATGGACACAATCATCACATTAATGCTATTTTTTTTTAGTTTGCTCAATTGATGGTGACATTATGGCAATGTATATAAAAAAAAAACATTATTCAGATATAAAACCTTAAAGTTACGAAAACAAGACAAAAATCAACTATCTGAGCTATATTTTGGAACACAATGTTATGAACGCATTCATCACATTAATGCTATTTTTCAGCCGCTCACTTTGATGATGACATGTTTGCAATTTTCTGCTCAATGAAACGCAATACCGTCGACTCGTCCACCTCCGTTTCTCCTACCTTGGAAAACACTTGCACGATGTGAGCTAGAATATTAACAAAATGAAATATTGTTGAAATTATTTTGAAACAAAAATTGCTAGATTAAAATATGGTAAAAAAATATTTATTTAAGAAAATAAATGAAAATCTCTTCATAAAAAAGGGATTTTCATTGTAGACGGTCTGTAAATTCTGTATTCTAACGGAAGCGCGACGCAAGGGAACTATTTGAAATGATACATATTAAAAGCTATGCAGTTGCACATAATAAAAGCGTAAGGATTTATACTACCCGGGACGGGGTAACCTTGAGCTCCCACCTATGTGGTGGTCATCGTCACGATGCAAAGCTCATCCGCTACCTGCGGAAGCGATAGTAGATGCAGGATTCGCATCGTGCTTCATATGGAGTTGCTGTAAATGCAGTCGCGGACAATAAGCGGTATCGAGTGGAGCTTCTTTGTGACAGGTCAGCACCGCCTCTTGCTTAAATGCTGAGTGCCTATGAAGCTGGATATGACAAGGCAAGCTATTAAGCTATTGGCGCTTTTAAATTACCAATGGTCATCTTGTTCCCGGGGTGATCGGTCGTATAGACCGGAACGAGCTTGCTTGCCCACAGGAGATTGGCAAATTTGTGGCTACTACAACAACACAATAAAAATAAAAAACAATATTGCTCTTATAGATACTCCATCCCTTATGAAGTCCATTAAAAATAAACCTTAATTTTGTGGCAAGTGCACACTGCAAGATTTCATCCGTAGCATCAAACTGAATATAGAAAAATAATATCTGCAGGAAAGTCGAAAGAACACATCCTGTACAAATGTTTTGCCCATGAGGTTCCTTGCATGGAATCTATTGAATTTCTTAAGCGATTTGTTATTCTCGGTTTATGTCTAGAATATCTAACATTTTTGGGTATGTGTACCCAAAAGGTATTTACCCATTTATAACCAAAATGTGGATATTTAAATTTTGCACATATCTTGGGTATAAAAACGTTTCCCAAACAACAATTTTTGATGATTTCATATTCTTTCTATATAAACCTGACCTCATATAATCGGATTTTAGTTATATATAGCCGCTATACAAACCGACTTCCAGACTTAAAGTCTTAAGGCAATAAATTGGTCATTTTTCAGATCGGACCATATTTGGATGTAGCTGCCATATAGACCGATATCCCGATATAGAGTATTGAGCTCATAAAAGAAGCATTTTTCATCCAAATCGGTTGAAAAATGCTCCTTTTATGAGCTTAATGCTCTATATCGGGAGATCGATCTATATGGCAGCTATATCCAAATATGGTCCGATCTGGACGATGTTAAACAAAATGGATTAGACGGATGCCAAAACGCACTGTTTCAACATTCATCAAAATCTGAGGAAAAATGCTCCTTTTTTTAGGTCAACACTCTATATCGGGGGATCGGTCTATATGCCAACTATATCTAAATTGGTCCCATTTGGACGATATTCAACAACGAAAAATGATCCTTTTAAAGGCTCATTACTCTGTATCAAGAGGTCGGTCTATATGACGGCTGTAATAGAGCAGGTTGTAAAGCACACACCTGACTTTGAGCAGGGCTCGTAAAGAGATCTTGCTTCCCTTATTCAAATCCAAGATATCCAACAATGCCTATAGCAACAAAAAAAACATTATTTTGCCGAACTTAGTAGTTCTCTGCTTTTGAGATCAGCGGTCGGGTGATGTTGTGTCAGTGCTGGTTTGTTTATATTCTTTGAATAGAAAGCATTGAACAAAATGGTCTATAGCTGGAAAATATCCTGCAATGGAAACTTAAAAAGATTTTAAGACCAAGAAAAGAAAGCGTGAACAGTCAAACTAATTTTTAATTTTTTAGAAATAGGAACTTAGATGCATTGATTCACATCCAGCGCATATAGGGAAAGTGCATGCTAAACAAAATTGTTCATTAACATTTTTCATGTCAAAAATCAAGCAAAAAGTTTGAAAGTTGACGGGCAGGTTTTCTTCTTAGATGAGCTATAATTTGAAATATAATAGGGAGGCCACTATAGCGCAGAGATTAGATGAGTTATAATTTGAAATACAATAGGGAGGCCACCATAGCGCAGACGCTGAACACCAGAGTTCGAATCCTGCCGAGAACATAAGAAAAAAAATGTTATCGGTGGTTATCCTCCCCTTTAAAAAAAATTGGAAAAATTGGATATCGTAATAGGGCGAAGGCGACTATACGCAGAGAACGTAGAAGGCTTTATACAATACTCTACGGTAGTATGTCTAACTCTCAGATTTGGATTTCCGGAAGCGCGAATGGCTATTCTTGTAGTGGACCGAACATGTCTGGTATGGATCATTTCGGTCCGTATCCTTCGGTTGCCGGTTCATTTTTTCTTATTTATCTTGTCATTGTTACAGTTTGTTTCGTTTAATGGTATTACCTCGAATACGCGAGACATTAATAGTGGCGTTTCCCATGGCTCCATTTCGGACACTCTCTTATTTAATTTTTATTTAAATGATTTATCTAAACAGGTTGATAAGGCAGTTTGCTACGCTTTTTTGCATGCTGACGATAGACACCTATTCCTTCACAATTTGCATTAGCAATGGTTAATTAATTCATGGCTTAGATCCAATAATTTCGTTGTGAAAACTACGAATAGCAAGCTTTGTACTAATGTGGTATTAGACATACACATCCATAGTACTGGAATATATATATTCGATAAAATGAAAAGATCAAGTTTTCATGCCATATGGATTCTTTATTTCCACGGTAGTTTGGTGTCAACCCATTAGCAATTGACCCTTGATTACCTTGGGATTTTGATGACATTTTATATATTCATGGCATAACGTGTCCCATATGGTTGGTGTGTGTCGTAATCGTTCAAAACCTCTGTTCATTAAAACTCGTCTCGGAAGAGAAACAAAAGAAAAATTGTTTAATTAAAATGATCTTCGCCCTAACAGGCAAAAAAAAATTTTAAAAAATGGTAATTATCTACATTGGCCATTTTTGTGGCTTTTTGTTACATGTTCTGAATGAAAAAATTAATAAATAAAACATTAAAATAATTTTTAACAATTATTAAAATTTTTTTTTTTGGATTGGTATGCCAAGCACCATGATCCATTTGAAAATTTTCTGCTGATGATGATTTTGGCTAATCAGAAATCGCGATGCAAATGCTTTTGAGCAACATCGCATATTTCGCTTTAATTTTCAAAGTTCTTTGCTGTGCTATTATTGTATTTGAATAGAAACCATTGAACGAAATGATCTATAGCCGGACAATATCCTGCAATGGGATCTAAATATTTTTTTTTGCCTGTAGATCATTAAATTTTACAATTTTTGTTTGTTTCTCTTTCGAGACAATTATCGGAAATTGTAAATGGAAAAGGAAAGTGTTGCTATCTTTGGCTTTCCTTTTGCATTTGCAATCTCCGATCATTGCGCTCGTCTCAAAAAAAGAGAAACAATTTTTTTTTATTTTCTAAGCCACAAAAGAGCAAAAATCATTTTCTTAATATTTTATGACCATTTGACGAAAAAGTAGATTTTAAATACTTCGACATGAAATCGCACTTGAAGTCAAATATAGCAGACTTATCGCAATTGCTTTAATATAGAAACCCTCAAAACGGTTTCCAGAAATTTTTTGTTCGTTTTTTTAAGGTATAAAAAATTGTCGACTCTCGACAAAATATGATCTTATATAAAGGGACATTTTTTTAATAGTTTCATTCGCCTTCTTAAGGCCAAACCAAATTTATAAGGACACCTCTTTCCTATCTAGAACTAAAAATTTTCTGATATAACTCTAATCTTGGGTATTTTTCTACACATTCTTCGTCAATGAGTTAATGTTTATTTGCCATAATTTATAATATGGCGATTTGTTTTTTCCAACCCAGTGCCCACTATCCATTATATTTATATTATGCCCTGCACCAAGTTCAACTTGATATGTTATAGCCGTATCATATCAAGTTGAACTTGGTGCAGTGTACTTGATTGATCGATCTGGTCTGGTGTTTAATTGTTTGTACTGTGCAGAATTCTCTCCTAGTAATTTGATGAGTTGTCTAAACTGGTTAAGTAGCTTTAAAATGTACTATCCTAGTTTTGTAAAAATACTGTGGTTAAGTTGGTGTTTTTACTTTTTTCAACTTAAGAGCCATTCTCAATTATTTTTAACTATTTATTATCTTGTATTTCAATTGTTTTTATTATATTGAATTGTTAATAATAGTTGTAGTAGTATACATTTAAATTTGGTCGCGGATTGCATATCTAAAATAAAATAAATAAAATCCCATATCAAATAGTAATTTTACCATAGTAAATTATAACTCTAATTTTTTAAAGATTTTACTGAATTAGCGGCTATAAACATTTGCTTTTTTGTTAAAACTTGTCTATTTTAAGAAACGAACCATTCAAAGCAAAAACCCTTGTTGGGAGGAATGAATAAATGGTGGAGAAGGTACAGTACCTCACAAATGTCGCCAGCATAAGGAGGGGATAACCACCGATGAAAATTTGTTTATGATGGTCTCGCCAAGATTGGAAAACAGGCGTTAAGCGTCATAGGTGGTCATGCTAACCTCTGCGCTAAGGTTAGGAGGCCACGTGATTCATACTTCCAAAAAATTAATTTTTGTTCTTATAATATGGTGGATGGAGTCGAGCAAATTTTTTCGAATCCAATCCCAGCAAAATTCACAGACTCCACACACCTGAGTCATGAATTTTAGCAAAATCATACTATTGTATTTTTGAGAAAAAAATTATTCAAAGGTAACTGCATGGTATTGTCTTCGCCAAAAAAGTGCCAAAACTCAGTTTGAAGGACCAAGTGTAAATTGAAACCATGGCAATATTGGATATAAATTCCCAAAATAATAACCTGACAAGTCAAGACAATCGCCTTTAGCTAATATACTTCTCTCATGTCTATGAGTGCTATCCGATACAGAATTCAGCTCATTGAAAAGGGATCTACTTTTTATAGCTGTTTCCAAACGGATTGCCGCAGAGCGACAATACCTAGCAGTAGTAACTTGGGTAAGAAAAAACTTGATTCTGTACTCTAGAGTCGAAAGAAAATTTCGACTTTGGAGTCAGAGCGCTGGCAACAACGCAACATGCTATTTTAAATAAATATCCCCAATCAGGACAATATAAACTTGATAACTTACTTTTAATAGACTTTAGCAGTTCATCGTCGAGAAGTCGCAAATGGTCCTTTGCTGCAGCCTTGGAAACATTTTTTAGAGTTTCCAAGCCAAACACCAGTTCACTCAATCGCGACGTATATATGCAAGCATTGGGAATATATATTCTCATCAAATCACTTTTAGAAACATACACTCTGAAATTAAAGATAACCATTAAGCAAACCATTCTTGGCTGTTTTGCTAGAAGTCGAAATTTTTAAACTCACTTGCTGCCAAGATGGAGTGGAACTTTGTCAGTGCCCCGTTTTGTTCTCTTGGTGGAAGCAGTTGTTGCAGCTGCGGTTAGGGTCGTTGTGACTAAAGCGAAAAAGAAAATTTATAAAAGTTTTTAGTTTACAACGCGGCAAGTATGTATAACTTGTAATAATCTCAAATAAAAAGAAAACACATTCGCCCGCTTCATAAATAACGCAAAACATTTATTAATAACTATAAACATTGGTAATTATAACATTTTAGTATAAATAACTATATCCAGAGAAGATTGTTTATTATGGTAGCTACTTCCTAATGGTGTGTACGTATTACTTATTGCTGCTCTCCAGCTAAAATCATATTTTATTCATTCATTAGTAGTTTCTTGCTTATTCACTTTAGAGTACTTGTAAATCATAGATGAAAGTAAAGGAAAATCTAAAAATCCAGATACACTATCACTTAGCCATCTAATATTAAGGAAAAAAGTTACCAAATACTGAAACTGACGGCCCAACGCGAAGCACATTCCTCTTCTTTCTCTTTTAATCACTGTAGAATGTCGACATTCTTTGAATGAAATATGTGTGTTCACGTACTTTTCCCATGCAATTTTATACAAGGTAAAGTCATTAGCCCAGCTGATAAAATTTTGTAAGTCAAGAGTTGTATGCAAATCCCACTAGAACGTCAAATGCCAAGGCGGAATTTTTGTTTGCATTCTCTTTGTTGTCATCTTCTTTCTCGCATATTCTCTGCTCATTAACATACACATATACACACACTCACACAAATTTCTTTGTGTGTGTTGGCAACCGTCGATCAGCTTGATGACAAAATGGTGGATTGCACCATATGATTTGTGGGTGTTGTACAAATGAGACCACCTTTAATTGTTTCGCCATGGTCAAATGCTTTGTTTGGATTTTAAAATTCTTTCACATTTTGTTCCTTTTTTACATTTTAATTTTTTTAATTTATAATTTAAACGTTTTTAACCATAAATCTATTTATCTTGTGGTTGCTACATATGATAGTGCAAATAAAAACTATAATGTCAATTAAACACTTCTACACTTCTCATTAAATACAGATTTAAGGCTCTCGTCAGCTGATTTTTTAGGGGAAAACAGATAATGGAGCCATTAAATCCAGATTTAAGGAGCAGTCTAAACAGGGTTTTAGGAAGTGTCCAAAAATTTGACAATCTAGTGGTATTGTGCGCCACCATCACCACAGGGTTATATAGTTGATTTCGTAGTTGTTTGGCAAGT
Source organism: Stomoxys calcitrans (assembly GCF_963082655.1). Taxonomy (NCBI): domain Eukaryota; kingdom Metazoa; phylum Arthropoda; class Insecta; order Diptera; family Muscidae; genus Stomoxys; species Stomoxys calcitrans. Next base: position 1,946,185 of record NC_081553.1, read on the forward strand.
GAGCCAACCTAGGTAATTCAACCATGGAGGGCACCAAGACCAGGCACAAGGAGGGCACTCATAAGCATGGCATAATTTCCAAATAGTGACCCGTAAACAGCTGTGTACAATTTTTTCTCGCGAAGTGCACTATCTGTCAACGAATTTTGGTTGTGTGTGTGTATTATATTTAAGAAACATAACACACACAAACAACGAAAAATGGCGAGAACTAGTAACATAAACAAAATCAGATTGACAGATAGTGCACTCAATATTTTGTTGTTGGGCACTTTGACGATTGCATTTGCGGCATTAGTCAATCAAGGTAGTTTCTTTGGGGGTAGATTTAATTGTTATATGGGAGGGCACTCTGTGAAAAACTATTGGGCTTGTTCTGTTTGCAACTAACTAAAGGTGGTCTCATTTTTGCAACAACCACAAATCTTATGGTGCAATCAGCCATCTTGTTATCAAGTTGATCGTCGTTCTGCCAACACACACAAAGAAATTTGTGTGTGCAAATGAGCTGAAGAAGATAACAACTAAGAGAATGCAAACAAAAACCAGACATCTTAATACTGTCAAAACTGGCCAGCTGTTAACAGCTGTTAGCGTGAGACCACCTTTTTAAATCCGCCTTAATACCCACATTTAGAAGGTTGGCTCATTTGGCCAGCTGATGGAATTGTCCAACTCCAGAGTTATTTCCAAATCCCACTAGAACATCAAATGCTTGGTTTGGATTTCAAAATGTCTTCACATTTTGTTCCTTTTTTCACGATTTTAATTGGTTTAATTTATAATTTACACGTTTTTAATCATAAATCTTTTGATCTTGAGGTTGCTACACATGATAATGCAAATAAAGACTCAATTGTCAATTAGGAAGTGTCCAGATATATGAATATTTTTGCAATCTTTGCGCCACCATTACCACAGGGTTGTATAGTCGATTTCGTTGTTGTTGGGCAAGTGAGCCAATCGTGTTAATTCAAGCATGTACCTTTAAATTGTATAAATTTGCCTAGAGGTTGTAGAGCGCACAGGGTTGTATATTTGATTTTCATTCTTGGGTTGTGACTTAACCTTCTTAATTGAACCATGTATTTGACAATAAGTTTTTGATGTACTAGTACAATGCTATCTTTGTACAACCCTGTAACGCCATATTTGTTACTAATGTATTACAAAAAGTTGTTTGGACCGATAGAAATAGAAAAGTTTTTCTTTTAAAAAGAATTTCTTCAAATATTTATTTACTTTTTTTTCCATTTCGCGGGTGAATTGAATAAGAACATTTCTGCGAAGAGGGAAAAGCGTGTAAATAGTTCTGAGTGATTTCAAAAGTGCATGGCAAGACGTGGGTTGTGATACAGTAATGCCAAAATATTGAGAATATATTCTTAACAAGAATGAGAAACAATTCTAAGTTCGCACAATTTTAGTGCATAAAATTTTTATTAAGCAAGTTCCTAGAAAATATGTGTGCTGTGTTTTTTTATTCTTGATGGGGGAAAGCAAATTTACCAGATGCACAGATGTATGTTTGTGGGCTGTGAGTGATGCAAAAACAAAAATGCTGCATGTAAGTTAACCTACTCGAGAAACTGTGTTTATTAATTCATTCATTCAACAATATTGGTTGTTTATTACATTGGCCAGCCATAATTTCTTACCATAGCAGGAATCATAAACACAGGTAAATTCATTTTCGTTTTGATGTTATGGCTGTATCGAACTAAAGGTTGGTACTATGTTCGATTTTCGTGATTACTTTGTTTTAAAGCTAATACTATATTCGTGAAAACACGTTTTTTTCGCCGCTTCTTTTTTGAAAAACTGAAAATCTCAATAACATAATACTTTTATGAAAAATTGTTCATAAGTAAAGGGTGGTACTATATTCGCTTTTACCGAAATTTTTTCAGAATAAAATTCAGTGTAAATTATGGCCATATCTTTTTAGATATAATTATATAAAGCTGATATAATTATGCATCTATCTATAGTGCAAGATTAAGTTATATCTAGTACCATATATAATTATATTTAGCACCATATATAGTTGTAAAATCTATGATGATCTAATTAGTTGGATCAGATATAATCAGATCTAACCATATCAACTTGTTTTGCGGGGTAACTTTAAAAAATAAGTTTTTTGTTGTTCTATTTGTAATAGAAACGGAGAATCCTACGTCCTGCACCCGATACATTTTCTAATTAAGCTTAGCCTTTTATTCGAACCTTTAAAAGAACCGGGTAAAAAAAATGATATCGTCAGATTCAATTATATCTGCCATCTGATATAAGCGACGTTGAAGGCATTTAACAGTACGTGTATGAGATCCAAAGTCGTGGGCCGCTGTCGGGAGTTACTGATGCGTCTACAGGAATACCATACTTTATATAGAGGGAAATGAAAAGGCCGATGTACTTGATAAGTCCGAAGTGAATCTCCCCCTTGTGTTGGTTATGGATGTGTATCCTCCTCCATTGCAAACGTTTTATTATCGAGCGCTACAAAGAAGTTGCTTGAATGCATGCAAAGGCTGTAAGCAAACAAAGCTGTGGGACGAACGTTTGAAGTAGAACATTGACGCTCTATTGTCAATGGAGAAGATGCACTTAAGTATGGTCATTGGAATCATGAATGCACACAATAAACTAATTAAATACAAGTCTCGCATATGTATGCTGCTGATGTCACGATATAGACGCTACAGAGGACAGTTTTCATTTCCTATGCCAATGCCCTGCACTACACCATAGTAGAAATAGGATGGTTGGTTCTTCTTTCTACGGGGCACAAGATGATCTAAAAAGCGTTAACCCAGTAAAATACAAACGTGTCTTCCAGGCAGGTCTTATTGTAGAGAGAAGAGGAATGCTTCATGGTCTTCGTGGATGCTAAGACAAAAATCTTGGCGTCATTTTCTTTCATCCATCCAAGCGGACCTAACTTAAGTAATATCTATACAATTTTCGATTGTTGTTCAGAAAATAAATATTATCTGAATTTCATTCGATTGATAATGTTGAGGCGAATGTAACTCTTGGCTTGCGCCAGCTTTATAGCACTGATTTAGTGTTACCTCTATGTATTAAGCAACGTTTATTTCATGCTCTTATAATGCTTAATTTACTGTACTGCCTTGAGGTACAATCTGTAGCCACTGCAAGTAACATGCATAAGATAAAACTTGCAGGTTATTCGATCATATTTCCACGTTTGCTAGAAGCTTTATTGGTTGTTCCTTCATTGATTTTGTTATATGTAGAAATCTGATTATGTTCTACAAAATCGATAAATCCGGTAATACCCTATTTCTAGTGAAAATTTTTTCACTTTCTCACTCTATTCCAGTTAGTTAAATACTCATACTAAGAGTTCTACCCCATATGGATGGGATGTTTCTATAAGAGTAGCTCGTCAATTTAATTTACTTCCTAATTCATTTCGTGTTTTCAATTATGCCACTGATACATATCAAAAAAAACTCCTTCGACACTTTGACGAATGCAATAGTATGATTTTTTTTTTTAATATTTTCCCACATTTTTGATGTTTCTCTCTTTGATATCGTAATTTTCATTTATTAAAAAAATTTAAATATAATAATAATAATCGTTGTTGAAAATTAGTAGATTTGATAGAAATTTACACACTACGAATTATCTTATCGTTTAGCTTAAGTTACAAATTTTATATTTCATATAATTGATTTGATGGGGCTTTAAAATTACAAAATTCAGAAATAAAATAAAAATGAAAAATAAATAAATTTCCATTAGCAATTCAGATATTCTTTATATAGTTCAGAAATTCCATTTGATAGTTAGTTATTCCATTTGTCTTTTAGAATATTTCGTTTGAAGTTCGGAAGTTTCGGGGCAATGTCCTACTGAAGTATCTCTTGGTTCTTAATGGAATGTTCGGGGAAATTTGGTTTAGTAGTCCTGCTGAATGAAATCAGCAAGTTTATATGTTGTTAATTCATTTGTAGTTTATTCCAGACTGACTGGTAAATTTGAATATGAGTACAATGTAATAGCGAATACAATAAAGAATGAAATATCAAAAAGGAATAGTAAAAACTAATATACACAAAAGGGAATAGAGAACACAGTGTTGCAATACAAATAATGGTTGTGACTACTTCGTACTTTCCAACACCTCCCCTCGAAGTAGGACGTCCTCTATAGAATCTCGGCCACGCCCAGTTCTCGAATATGTTGTTGATGCTTACTGGAACCAAGGCCCTTCGTGAGTACGTCAGCTGTCATATCTTCGGTCCTCTTGTACTCCAATTTAATATAACCAGAATTTCGGTACTGTTGCAAAAACTGATGTCGGACGTCGATATGCTTGGTACGAGAGTGGTATCCGACGCTTTGTATCAATTTCTGGGCACTCTGACTGTCGTTGAAGATCGTAATGCAGTTTTTCGGCAGTCTGATTTCCTCAAAGATTCGTCGAAGATACAAGGCCTCCTTTGAAGCCTCTGTAATAGCAAGGAGCTCTGCTTCTGTGCTCGATAAAGCCACGGTCCTCTGTTTTCGAGCTTCCCAACTGATTGCTCCGGAAGACATTATGAAGGCAAATCCTGAGTAGGAGCGTCTATCGGAGAGATTGGAACCCCAATCAGCGTCCACAACCGCATACAATTGAATGTTGCCTTTGGTATACTTTAGTCCATGATCGATCGTCCCTTTAAGATAGCGTAATACCCTCTTGGCGGCCTTCCAATGTTCAGTATTGTAATTCGAATTAAACTGGCTTAAGAAATTTACGGCGTACGCTATATCAGGCCGAGTGCTGACTGCTAAATACATAAGGGCACCGATCAAGCTTTGGTAGGGATGTTTTCGCATTATTGTCGCATCAGGTTCTAAAGGCTTATCCAATTTACATTGTTGTTCTAAAGGTGTCACAACCGGTTTGCAATTTTGCATGTTGAAACGTGCAAGAACGGATTCGGTATATTCCTTCTGCTTTAATGACATTTGACCATTCTCCAAATCCTGGTCAAATTCTATGCCCAAACATCTGCTGACCCTCCCAAGGTCCTTCATCTCAAAGGATTCTGCCAAAGACTTCTTTATGTGGCATAGCTGTTCCTTATCGTCCGTGGCTATTAATAAATCATCAACGTAAACAGTGACTAGCGTGATCTTCTCACCTTTCCTGTTTATGAATAAGCAAGGGTCCTGTTTCGATGGTATTAATCCAAGTTGTTGTAATCTGTGACTCAGTTTCTGGTACCACAGTAGGCCTGATTGTCGTAGACCATATATTGCCTTGACGAGTCTGCATACTGGATTTTTATATTTCTTCAAATTCCTGAGCCACGCTTCCGCAATTTCAACGGCTTTCTGATTCTTCTCCTTGCTTGTTCCAACCGTTTCTCCTCGTGACAATTTGTGCAAGACTTCCTCCAAATAATCAGGTACATGCATGAAGACTCTTTCCTTAAGATCTCCATTCAGGTATGCTGTCACAAAATCCATCTGATGGATTTCCAGGTCATTTTCGACAGCTACAGCAGACATTAGTCGAATGGTCGACGATCGAACGACGGGTGAGTAGGTGTCCGAAAAATCCTCCCCTGGCCGTTGGGAGCACCCTTTTGCGACTAGACGAGCTTTCTTCTTATCGTCCATTTTAGTGCGAAAAACGAATCTATTGGCAATCACCTTCTTGTCATCTGGTTGTTCGGTAATTTCCCAAGTACCATTTAATATCTGTGCTAAAAATTCGTCTTCAATTGCCAGTCGCCATTTGAGACCATCTGGGGAATTCATCGCCTCGCCACAGGTAGTAGGTTCGTCGTTAAAAACGGCATTAATGAATTCGCAATCTTCAAACCCCTCGAAATCATCCATGTCCTCTTCACTATCCTCTATGGCGTCAGCATTTGTGTTCTGGGTCTGAAATGTATCATTCGCGTTTTGAGATGATGTCTGGGACTGTCGTTCTCGCTGTTCCGGGTACTCCTGTTCTCCTATTGGCATTTCATACTCGTATTGTGGCTCCAAGTCTTCTCTGATTATTGGCTCAAACGCTTCTCCATAAAAGTCTTCTGTAAACTTGACGTCACGGCTAATAATTACATGACGTTTCTTTGGCGACCACAAACGATATGCTTTCGCCTCTTCAGAGTAACCCACCAAAATACATTCATCAGAACGCGAATCCAATTTCCCATTCGTCTTATCCTTGATCAAAACGTATGCCCGGGTGCCAAAAGTCCTCAAGTGTTTAATCGATGGAGTCTTACCTGTCCAAATTTTTATTGGTAATTTTCCATTCAATGATCTAGTGGGACATCGATTTCTTAAATAATTAGCGGTGTTTACGGCCTCCGCCCAAAATACCGGAGGTACTCCTGCCTGTTTCATCATGCACCTAGCCATCTCTAGCAACGTCCGGTTTTTCCTCTCCGACACGCCATTTTGTTGCGGCGTATGAGGTGCCGTCAACCTTCGTCTAATGCCGGCCTTTTCCAGGTAATCATTGAATTCTTTATTTAGATATTCGGTGCCGTTATCCGATTGGAGAAATTTAATCTTTTTGCCAGTTAATAGTTCCGATGAACTCTTAAATTTCTTAAAAGCACCCAGCACGTCAGATTTCTGCTTCAAGAAATGGACTTCACAGTATCGAGAATAGTCGTCGATGAAAGTGACAAAGTACCTTGCGTTCGAATGTGAATTAACTCTCATGGGGCCACAGACATCACTATGAACCACTTCCAATAATTCACTGGTACGATTATCACCTCGACTGCTGAAACTATTTCGTGTCTGTTTCTCACTCAAGCACACCGCACATGTTGACAATCGTTGGCCTTTCTTGATTTCAATCCCATGTGCGCCCTTAGTATCGGCAAGCAATTTCAAATCATGTTCATTAAGATGGCCTAATTTCTGGTGCCACAGGTCGATCTCACCTATTTTCTCTTCAGCTGAATTAACAGAGTCAATCGAGTTTATAAAGTAAAGATTACCTTTACGAGTTGCTCTGCAAACTTCATTTTTACCGTCCATTATAAAGGCTTCATCCCTATGGAAGTGCACCTGGTATCCCTTATTCGTCAGTTTTGAGATGGACAGCAAATTGGTGCGTAAATCTTTAACATACATTACGTCTCTTATTATAAAAGGTTGCATTTGCCCTTTGTTAGCAACTTTTATTTTGACGTCACCAATACCAGATATTTCGCTCATCTCACCGTTTGCCAAACATAAGCTTTTCCTTATGCTTTTCATTTTAACAAACCCTTCTTTGTATGCGCTCATATGAGAGGTGCAGCCGCTATCCAAACACCATTCGCTAGAGATGTCAAAACAATTTAATGTCACATCAACACAATTAAACAGCGACTTCTCTTTTCTGCCCTCGCTCTCCTCAGCATGGTTTGCGTTTGATCTGCAGTTTCTGGCATAATGCCCAAATCTTCCACATTTGAAACAACCCTGTTTTTGCCTTTGCTTTTGTGCCTTTGCATTTTCGACTTTATCCTCTCTCGCTACTCTTTCAAATTTTCCGTTGACGTTGTTTTTCTTTGGCCTTACATACATTGCATTTTGCTCATCTCGTTCTGTTTTTGCTTTACGTGATTGGTCCTCTTCGAGTATTTTCACTCTCAACACATCGGGCGTTGGCAGTGCATCCCTTGTCTCCAATGCACATCGAAATGTCTCGAACGAGTCTGGCAAGCTGTACAGAAGCAAAATGGCCAGTAAATCATCTCCGATGGTTACATTGATTTCTTTGAGTTTGGTCACTGCGTCGAAGAATTCGTTCATATGATCGCGAGCACTCTCACCCTCCTTCATACGTGCCAAAGCAACACGCTTTAGTAACGTTGCCTTCCTGGCAGGCCCCTTCGACTGGAATGTGGACTCCAATTTCAGCCATATATCCCTAGATGTTTTACACTCGGATATGAGCCCCAATTCCGATGGTGCCATTGATAACAAAATATCCGCGCTAGCTTTCTGGTCGGCGATCTTCCATTTCTCGATTTCGGCAGCTTCAGCTAACGGGCATTGTGATGCGCCACTGACATATGCCCACAAGTCATTTTTTATAAGAATTGCACGAATTTGCAATTTCCATGTATCGTAATTCTGGGAATTTAAAGGCTCAATCCGTATTACGTTGCCCGACATATTTATTTTTCATAACCGTACTCTTCGCAAATAAAAATCGATTTAATTCTTTACGCGTCTTCTTGAAAACGGAGCCTGGGCCCATAACCTGTTGTTAATTCATTTGTAGTTTATTCCAGACTGACTGGTAAATTTGAATATGAGTACAATGTAATAGCGAATACAATAAAGAATGAAATATCAAAAAGGAATAGTAAAAACTAATATACACAAAAGGGAATAGAGAACACAGTGTTGCAATACAAATAATGGTTGTGACTACTTCGTACTTTCCAACATTATATGCTTCAAAATCTTTTATCTTTAATAGGGATATTGGACAGCACGGGTGCAGCCACCAAAATGTATAGTGAACACTAAGGCGGCACACCTTGCCGATGAACAACTTCATCGCGTCAATCCGGTACGCACAACCGGCTGCAATGGGATTGTCCCGCGGCTCTTCTAATGTTGTAGTCGTCGCTGCCGCTGGTAATTGATGTTAGCAAGATTTAGTTATCCAAATCAAAATGTACATAGATTTTGTTTATTCAATATTGTTTCAATAGTGTCCATTTGAGGTAAATATTAGGCCAATCTTAAAAAGAGATGCACAAGACAGCCAAATAAATGAAATGAAAACATCTCTTACAGTCTGAATTGTTTTCAACAATTCAAACTAGTTCTAAAAACTCGTTCCCCAAATCCACCCACATTGAGAAAACCTATTGGACAGACCCACCGCTTTGCCTCAGCTCTTCTGAAGGCCCCACGCCGTCTATCCATTTTAATGACACTTCACATCCCTATTACTCCAATAAAGTGTATATTTGGTTCTCGCCATATTTATAGAGTCTGAACTTCTCTAGTACCGGGAATGCGTCGGATCATCTACTTTTTTACTTTATCAAATGAAATTTCATCTCGTATTTAAGAGATCTTATACCATTTTATACACATTCTGATGTAATTTATAAATTTGTTTTATAAATTTCGATAGATATTTATATACGTGTCCTTAAATTTCAAAAATTTTCTTTCAATAAGAAATACATTATTCACAGTAGAGAGAAATTTCAAACAACTTTTCTCGTTTTCCCGTATGCGGTAATTCGACCCCTAATCTTCTCTGTTTGTTACAAACTGTTGAATCACGCACATGAAAGCAGTTTTATGCGTAATACTCAGAGATTCTACCAGCTCCCTCCAGTCGGCTCATTTGCCATGTTTACTATGTATAAATTTAATATACATAGAGCGCCCGGCAGTATATAACGGCTTATATTACGTTGTACAGTGCTGTAGTGGGCGTAATGTGTTATTCAATGCTGGGGAACCATTCGCTTTCGCCAAAGCAATCCCATGACAGCCGGTTGTACGTACCGGATTGACCCGATGAAGTCCTTCATCGGCAAGGGCTGCCTCCTCAGTGTACAAAACATTGCTACAACAACAACCAACATTTTTAATAATTACCCCTAAATTCCTCAGAATAATTGCGTGCTCCAGTTTTGGCGTTCCACTTGTTTTTCTTTTAGCGAAGAATCCATCGAGATGAAAAAAAAGTTAAAACAGTATATACCGTATTTTGCGTTTTACGAGGCAGAAATATTGGCTCCAATATACATTTTGCCCGCTTTGGATTGGAATGGACTATTTTTGTTCCTTTTTTATAGCCGATGAGTTTTATAGAAGACCCTTGTGATTTATATATTGTTTCCAAATATAGACATGTTCGCCCGATTTTCACCTATAAGCCTATAGCATTAAGCAACCAATCTTTCCAAAAATTTTGCACATTCTTTTTTACCACTATGTGTGTTGAATTTAGAATAAATCGGTTCATATTTAGATATTACACAGCTGTTATATATATGTATCGCTTAATTTGCACTTATTGATCTTTACCTCGCAAAATTGCAGAGCGATTATCATGAAATTTGCACTACTGAAAAATATCAGCTCAAAATTTCAAGTACATAGCTTACTCCACTTTCCTTTTGCGCGATATCGTAAAATAGACGTTAGTTACAAATCGAGATATTAAGATGAAATATGGCAGAAATTTATATTTTTCCACACGCAGATTATGTTTTTGAACGGCCTTAAACGTATCATATTTGGATTTAGCTGCTGTACAAACCCATCCGAACCGAGAACATTTATGAATTTTGTAATTTTAAAGCCATATAAGAGGCCAGTCAATAAAATTACAATAAATACTACTCTCAAATATGAAACTTCTCAAATCATTTATATGCATTAAAAAATTGGTTATTTACGCTAAATTATAAGATAATTTGTAGTGTGTAAATTTCTATCAATTCTACTATTGAAAAAATTCACGAAAGGAAAAAACGAAAAAAAAAAAAAAATCATACTTTTATATCTCTTCAAAGTGTGGAAGAAATTTTTTCGATATGTATCATTGGCATAATTGAAAATACGAAAGGAGTCAGGAAGTGAAATAAGTTGATGTGCTATTCTTACAGAAAAAATCCCATCCATGTGGGGTAGAACTCTTGCTATGAGTATTTGATTAACTAGAATAGAATGAGAAAATGCAAACAAATTTACTAGGAATTGTGGATTACGGGATTTATAGATTTTGTAAAAAATAATCACATATCTACATTCAACAACATCGTTGAAAGAACAATCAGGAAATATTCTAACAAACGAGGATATATGATCGAATAACGTACGGATGCCAGCATAGCTCAGAGGTTAGCATGTCCGCCTATGACGCTGAACGCATGGGTTCGAATCCAGGCAGAAATATCAGAACATTTACAGTGGTGGTTATCCCCTCCTAATGCTGGCGACATTTTTGAGGTACTTTTCCATGTAAAAACTTCTCCCCAAAGAGGTGTCGGTCTGCGCCACGCCGTTCGGACTCGGCTATAAAAAGGAGATCCCTTATCATTGAGCTTAGTATTGAATCTGACAGCACTCAATGAAATGTCAGAACTTAGCTCCAGTTTCTTAATGGAATGTTCATGGGCAAATTTCCATTTGCAATGTACAAAAAAAAATGTAACGTAGTTCTATATTTAAAGCAAGTTTAAACATGTTACTTGCAATGGCGCAAGAATATTCCTCAAGGCAGTACAATAAATGTGGCATTATAGGAGCATGGAGCAATCGTTCTTAATATATCGAGGTAATACTAAGTCAGTACAATAAAGCTGGCGCAAGCCACTAGTTATCTAGGCCACAACATTATCAATGTGTAAATCGAATGACATCTAAAGTATACTCAAGCACTGAATATTATGGACAAATCATATTTCATCCCCGTTATATACCAGTCTCATATCTGGAATATCACTTGCCCCGAAGAAAATAGCCCTAGTCTTAGCCACATACATACATGAAGCCAAGCAAGGCATTGCTTAATTAATCTTTGATTGAAGAACGTTCAAAGAGCGACGGTTATTAATATAATATGGGGTACACCAATAACTTATGGACTCAAATAAGTCTTCCAAAAACAAAAAAAAAAAAAATAGAAGGGAACCGAGCACAGATCCCACTTTTAACCTTCAGTGTAGATGAAGTTATATCACCTATCTAAACAAATTGCTGTCCATCAACCAAATAGGAAAAAAAAAGTTTACACGGAAAACAAGTTTACATCTACTAAGACAGTAAACGGTGGATAGATGGAAAGCCTTTTCTAGATCAGAACAGAGTAAAATACAGATATTGTTATTTTTCACGCGGTTCCAAATAAGGTTGGTAAGACCTCAAAGCAAGATGGATGTCCCTCTACCCTTCCTGAATCCCCATTGACAATCATGTATAAGCGAACTTCGGTTAATGTAGGCCACATAAACTTTTTCTTTAAAACGTGCTCCACTACATTCGAGAAGAGTTTTAGAACAATGAATTCTATTAGATCCTCGATCTCCGTTTTGATTGTGGTCCAGATCGTACCTTATTTGGATATAGCGGCCGTATACGAACTTATTTGAGAGAATTTTTGCTAGCATCCTTAAGGTAAACCAAAAAATCAAGAAGCCGTGGAACGCCGCAACCCAAACTGTCGTTCACAGATTCGGACAATATTTGGCTCAAATGAAGTGTATTTTAGAACTTAATACGAATCTGGGATTCAGTTTTTGAACCAATAAAGCTATATGGATATAACAGCCATATAGACCGATTTGCCGATTTAGGGTTCTGAATCCACAACAGACGCATTTATTGTGTAATCTCGCTGAAATTATAAATATTAAAGCGGTGAGTTGTAGTAGAACTCTTTAAATCCTTGCCGAATTTGGCTCAAGCCGAATCATCTTTGTATATAGACATCCCAATTTTAATATTATATACCGACAAACGTAGAATTTTGACAATTTTGATATTGAACAATAATACAATATTGCAATAATGAATACAGAAACTTAATAGCATCCCATAGTGGTTGGTGTGTTTTGATTTCTGGATTTTGTTTTTCCATTGCAAAAATCTTCGATTATAAAGCTCGTCTCAACAGAGAATCAAACGAAACTACAGAGGTTTTCTATCGAATACCTGAGACAAAACTTGTGGTCGAGTGCGAGGCACTGCTGCCAGCGGCCCAATCTTGGATTGTTGGGACCGTGATATTTCCATCTGAAAGATCATGCTAAACAGTTGGATCAAAGCTAGAGGACAGAGTGAAAGTCCAGAGGACTGCCGTTAATAAACTTGGTTAACCCGAAACCTTTCGCGTCGACGCAGTTGGATTTAAGGGCTTGCGCTATGAATGCGCATTCCGCAAAGGGGAACAGGGAAACAGATTGTCAGAAGGAGCTCAGTATAGCTTTCGGTTGTATAACGGGACACATAGAACTACGAGATTACTTATGCAAAATCGCTGCGGCAAGCAATAGCAAGCGTAGGGCTTGTGGGGACGAAGATGAAGTGTTGGAGCATTTCCTATGTCGTTGTCCGGCTTTCGCGGCTAACAGCCATCGGTACTTAGGTGGAACAGATTACAGATTACCATTACGTGGTATGGAGAACGATAAGGATTTTGGAAGCAGCACGGAGGTTACTTTTTAGGATTTAGATCGCACAACAAGCTAAGTACTGGCTCAGGTATATGTCCATAGTGGCATGGAGCGGATTAATATCCGCATACTCTTTTCAACAAACCCTTTAAAAAACTGCATTGGACCGCAAAAATTATGTTTATACAAAATTCCAAAAATGATAAAAACAATTTGGAAATGGAACAAAACAGCAAACAATTATTTTTAGAAAATGGATCTGAAGGCAAAGCTTTGAAATATTTTAATTATTTATTTATTTATCAGGAAAGGAAAAGCTATATTTATTTATTTATTTGTAATTAATCAATCAAATTCCCTTAGTGGAATATATATTGATAGGACGGAAGTTTCATTACACAAAATAAAAAAAATATATATAAATATTTAGAATTTAAACACAAGAATATGCAATCGAACTGGCGATTAAATAATTTTTCAAAAATAAACATCCAAATTTAAAACTTAACATTTAAAAACTAAAACAAAAAATCTTAAACATAGAAAAAGTAAAAAAAAAATCTAAAGCACTTTTCCCTACGTTAAAAAAAAATAATAAAAAGCCTATTTTCAGGGAAATTCGAAATGAAAGATTTTAAAATATGACCAAATAAAATATATTGCAGTAAAATAGAGCAACAGTGATTCTAGCTGCTTAAAGAACGGAAATAAAGAAATAAATTTCTTTTGAATGCCGAATGGCTTACCGCAAAACTTTTTTTGCAAGGAATTCTACAGACTCAAAACCCGATTATGGTATAATCTTTCAAGAATAGTACTATTATAACATTTAATGAGTATCTGGGAGTTTCTTCTACTGGTTTTAAAGTTTATAGTGTTAAACAAATAACATGGCTGTTCATATTTAATAAAGGAGAAGAGATAAAATAGACACCTAACGTTTATACAATGCTCGAATGAGCATCCAAGAAATTCAATAGTAGAACGTTGGTAATCGCTGCGGCAGTGATTACCATCGACGCAACATAAAATTCTATGGAAACAGGATAAGAACTTACGGTGATTATAGGAATTTGCTCCTGAAACTTTATACTTAAAAAACTCTACAATTTGAATGTTATTTTACCCACACAAATAGCAATATTTCGAATCCGATAGGACTAATCTGCGTAAGATTCAAAAGTGTTTCCATAACATATTACGGTTCGTTTATGGTCCTCGTCGTTGTAGACGAGACTACAAATACTTTGTAAAACAATTATGAGCACTTATGAGCACTTTCTGAATATTAGATGCCACTGCTTATTCTTCAACATTCTTAAGTATGGTGAACCCAGTTACCTTCTTCCTTACTTTTAATTATTGAATTCAACCCGGAATTCTCAAATTCTTATTGAAAGTTTCAGTCCTGTTGTATTTGAAAGGTCATTCCTACTAGTCTCAAAAACATCTCAGTATGTCAAAACACTTAAGTCTTAGCAAATCCAACATTTCTTATAGGCAATTCAATTGAATTCGTTTTCATCACTGAATTGTGCATTAGACTATGTTATAATTTTTTAGAAACAATTTTTTTTTTACATCAATAAATTTATTAGTTATTTCTGTTAGTGATAGTAGTATATTATATTTTAAATTTTTGATAGAACTAAATTATACTTTAAATATGAAAACTTGAAATTTCTTAAATCTATCAATGTTAAGCCCGGTGGGCAATGTTTGATTAATAGAAGAGAATAATTTCTAAGCCATATAAATTATGTGGAATTATATATGTTTATTTGACAGAGTTCCTTTGTAGAAATGTCAAATGAACCTATTTAAAAAATATCTCAATCTGGGCCGCTATTCCCATTTAATAATACTTTGTTAATCGCGCATTGTTCTTATGGACTTTGGAATTAGAAGTCACTTTCTATCATTTCTTCATTCTGATATCCTAGGCCCAAAAAAAAGCCAGAGAAGAAACCGAAACATATTAAAGAATTCTAATCAATAACTTTGGAACCATATATATTTAAATTATATTTTTCAGTAAGTAGTCAAATTAATAGTTTACTTTCTTTGGTTAGTATTTTTTAGGAATTCAACTAAAAAGCTGTATTTCAATTTGTATTTGAAAAACAATACAAAAAACATTGAAATATTTTATATAATATTTTTAAGAGAGTAGTGTAATATAAATGAGTAGTTCTATTGTAATTTTATAAATGGACTTATCAGGGTTCAAATGCTGGCGAGAAAAATTATAAGCGGTGGTTTAGCCCTCCTAATGCTGGTGAAATTTGTGAGGTACTGTTCCATTTGGTATGGCAGCCATGTAAAAACTTCTCCCCTTGAAATCGGATGAAAAATGCTCCTTTTATAGGCTCATTACACTATATCGGCAGGTCTGTCTGTATGGCAGCCATATCCAAATAGGGTCCGATCTACACCACATTTCACAGAAATGGGTAGGGGTCTACCAGAACACACTGTGCCAAATTTCATCCAATTCGGGTAAAAATGGATCTTTTATGGCCTCAATACTATATACCGGGAGATCGGGTGGTCGGTTTAAGGGCAGCTACATCCAAATATAGTACGATCTGAACCGCACTCCACAGAAATGGGTAGGGGTCTACCAGAACTCACTGTGCCAAATTTTATCGAAATCGGATGAAAAATTACCAATTTATTGCCTCAAGACTTTAAGTGTGGAGATCGGCCTATATAGCTGGTTTATGAGATCAGGAAGATCAGATCAAAAAATACGAAATCATCAAAAATTGTTTGGAAAATATTTTTATTTCCAAGATATTGGCAAAATTAGAAATAAACAAAAAAGGCATTTACCCAATAAATACCCAAGCGTTGGGTATTTACCCGGTTCTATTCATGGGCAAATTTGCATTTGTAGTGGAAGATCCAGATACAACTTTAGCAGAGGTTGTAAACACTATGAACCAGAATTTTGTTGACAGTCAGATAGATCGCACTGGAGATGTACACCACTGGCAGCCGGTTGTACGTACCGGATTGGCCCGAAGGAGTCGTTCATCAGCAAGTACAGCCGCCTCAGTGTACAACGCAATGCTACAAAAAAAAACAAATAAAAAACACTCGAAGCAATTCTGTTTGGATTCAGTGCCATCTTTCTTACAGAGCTTTATAGATCATTTGCCTCAAGAAAATTTAATGCTGCTGGTGATGACGGTATCCCGTACAAATTTTTGAAGCTAGTCTTCCCTTATGTGTCCATATCAGGAAGAAATGTTGTAACAGTACATCTGTCAATTTTAGGCCCATTGCTTTACTTCCCGTACTGTCGAAAGTTGTTGAGCATGCTCTGAAATTTCAAATACTTAGCCATTTGGATAGTCGGGGATTATTAAATGATGCTCAATTTAGTTTATGCTGCAGGAGAAGTAAGATCATGTCTATCCAATCATCAATCTTATGTACTTATTTTGTTGGATCTTGAGAAGGCATTTGATAGGGTGGACTATTTCAACGCTATTGTAAAATTATCGAATTTATATGGATTGGGTAACAGTGTGTGTAAGTTGTTGTACTCCTTTCCAGCTAATAGGAGTCAGTATGACAGGCCACCGTAGCGCAGAGGTTAGCATGTCCGCCTATGGCGTTGAACGTCTGGGCTCGAATCCTGGCGAGACCATCAGAAAAAATTTTCAGCGGTGGTTTTTCCCCTCCTAATGCTGGCAACATTTTGAGGTACTGTGCCATGTAAAACTTCTCTTCAAAGAGGTGTGGCACTTCGGCACGCCGTTCGGACTCGGCTATAAAAAGGAGGCCCCTTATCATTGAGCTTAAATTTGAATCGGACTGTACTCATTGATATGTGAGAAGTTTGCCCCTGTTCTTTAGTGGAATGTTCATGGGCAAAATTTGCAATTTGCAATGACAGTGTTAGCGGATGAATTTGATGTCTTGGATGAATTCCAACAAGTTAAGTGTAAATGTTTCAAAGACGGAGGGAGTAATGTTTTCCACTCGGAATTTTCATGGATGGTAGGATGAATACGATAGATGGTAGGATGAATACGATAGATGGTAGGATGGAGCCAATATTGAACTTGTTAGCCGTATGCATTATTTAGGTGTTTTAATTGATGATAACTTGTCAATATAGATAGTGTTGATTCTGGTACAAACTTGGTCGAGTGTTGTATAACACGCAT
The DNA here is from genome assembly GCF_963082655.1 of Stomoxys calcitrans. Lineage (NCBI taxonomy): Eukaryota > Metazoa > Arthropoda > Insecta > Diptera > Muscidae > Stomoxys > Stomoxys calcitrans. Next base: position 1,963,505 of record NC_081553.1, read on the forward strand.
CTGGTGTTACCTCGGCCAATCAAGAAGCGTTTAGTCCATGCACTTGTAATGCCTACCATTTTATTCGGGTTCCACCAATGCTAACATGACAAAAGTTAGTTTTAGTTTTAAACAATTTAGTGTACTATTTTTGAACTTTGTGAACTTTTTTTGGTTTGCCCCTTTAGGAACGTTGTGAGCTTTAGAATGTTGGTTATGTTTCACAAATTTTATAAGTACCAGTCTCCAACGTTTGTTTCTAAATCCTTTCGCTATTGTCATTCAACGCGTGTCAATCAACTTCTACTGCCAATGATTGGTCCACATATGACGGAGTCCTTTGCAGTTAGAATAGCCAGGTTGTTGAACAGGCTTCCTATAACTCGAGCCACACTTACTGCAATTTATTTTTCTTATTACTGATTATCATGAATACCTTTTTCTTTTGGCCAGATTTTAATTTTTTTTAATCAGATAATTCGTTCACTACTTTTTTTTCAACGATATTTTATTGAGTCTGAACTGTAATAATTTTAATTTTGTTACGTTATCTAATTAAAGTTACCTGAGATTCTTCTGCTTTAAAAACTTGTCGAATTTATGTTAAATTTAAAGTTTTATTTAAATAAAAATGTAATGTAATGAATTATGTGTAGCTATAATTTTGTATATACGTTGAAACTGTTAAGTTTTTTATTATTGGGAGTATTAATAATCTCATTGTAAGTTAAAATTGTTATTCTTAAATGGAGCGAATGGCTTCGATTACATTAGATTTGAACAAATAAATGTAAATCTGAAATCTAATCAATTCTTCTATATCCCAATGTATTTCAACGAAACAGACTCCGTATTAAACATGTTGTTTGCCATCGTTACTAGAGCGTCTTGCTTTATTTTTCTATAGTCCTACAACAATATTACTCTGGTAATACGATAAACTATAATTCATGGGTTACTGAACTAAGAAATCCTGAGCAGTGGCTGCCCTTTAAAGTGGTGACAAATATTTTTGCGTTCAGTAATACAAAATTCTTTTTTTTTTTCATAAATTTGTAAAAGTCAGAACATTGAAATTAATTTGTAATATAGTAATTGCTGTATTTACATGTTTATTCATAATTAATAATATAATTTGATTTATAATTTATAATGTTCTAATTAATATATATGTAGGTATGTACAATAAATGTGAATATATGGAACTAAATAAAATTATTTTATAAAACATAAAACTTTTTTTTGAATAGATTTATTCTATATTTGGCCAATAGAATATTTCAACACAATCTTAGGTGCTACATCACCGTCTTTTTTATGCTTTTACAGATTTAAAGCTGGAGTATTTGGTCACCCATAGTGGTCGCAAGCGAATTATTCTCAATGACTATCTATTCACCAAAGAACGTAGTAAATATTTGCGTTGCCTGCGGTCTAAGCGATTTTGTAAGGCCCGCCTCATCGTAACCGAAGACAATGCTGGGAATGAAATCATTGAAAGAATCATTGGAACGCACAACCACGATAAAGAGTATGAAGAAATTCTCAGGGCCAAACAATATAACAAATTACCAACTAAAGATGTCGTGAAGCGAATGCAAATTCAAAAAATTCAACGAGATCCCCTCAGCGACAATTATACGCGTTATTCCTTTTAAATATTCTATTGTAATAATCATTTCATAAATCTAACAGTGGCACATAATAAAGCTAATAGGCCTTTTTGTATGCACATCTATCTATTGGGTTGCCCAAAAAGTAATTGCGGATTTTTTAAAAGAAAGTAAATGCATTTTTAATAAAAATTAGAATGAACTTTAATAAGATATACTTTTTTTACACTTTTTTTCTAAAGCAAGCTAAAAGTAACAGCTGATAGCTGACAGAAGAAAGAATGCAATTACCGAGTCACAAGCTGTGAAAAAATTTGTCAACGCCGACTATATGAAAATCCGCAATAACTTTTTGGGCAACCCAATATGTATAAGGATAAAGGACAGTTTAACTCCAAATATGCTTTCCATTTACAAGATCGTTTCTTTGCACTTGCTGTATATTTTGAATACTCTATGGGAATACATACAATTGCTCTTAAAACGTTTTCCAACAACAATAAATATCGTCAATTCTGGGCGGAATTATAAATGTGCTAGAATAATAATTTGTTGTAACAACTTTACTTTACTTTAATACAAATATTCTATATCTTATCAGTCGTACTGTAAAACTACAGTGTACTCTCGTAACGTGTTTTCCAACTATGGCTAATGTTCCATCATTCTTTCAATACTACTTCCAGTTGCTGAGCTGGAATTTATTTACAGTCAACGTGGTCACCCTCTTATTGTGTCTGGTGATTATTTGTATCGCAAAAACCGAGGTAAATATTGGCGTTGTGTAAGAGCCGCCCAATTCAAATGCACAGCCCGACTCATTGTGACCAATGGCAGAATATCAAGCTCTCAAGGCACTCATGTGCACGGCAACGAGCGTTCAAAGATCCAAAAAGGCTTGGAATACAAGAAGGCTATCGCCAACGGTGAAGCGCTTTTGAAAGGAAGGACAAAAATAAAAAATAAAGCCAACTTCAATGCGGTAAATCGCCCAGAAAGCCCAGACAAATGCGAATGGCAAAACCATGGTTATATGAAGACTATAACGGGACACAACGATCAAATTGCCACTGGTGCAATTGTGGGAACGTTAGCCGATGGGGAAGTGCATGTTAAAAACGAAATAATGGAGGAAGATATTATTGGTTTTTAAATAAATTAAAGTTACTAACATTTTAGAGTTGACTACCAAAAAAAAAAAATGAAAAAAAAACCCAAAAGAATGTTCTCAATAAATGCGAATCAATATTCATAATATAATCATTTAATAAGAAACTTTTGGAAATGGAGCTTTTGACTTGGAACCCCCATTGATTCATCCTATACCTAAACTATTATTTGTCCGCCTCTTATTTCTTCCTATCTTCATCGTCTTCAGGTGGAGTTACATACTATGCACGCTCATTAAAAATGCAACTCTGCAAACAAATCCCACAAAAGCAATGCGCAAAAGTTACACAATTTTTAACTTTGACGATTGAATTCGTTCCTAGTTTTGTGTTCATATAAGTGAAGTATTGTATTTAGGCACCAAAGTTAAAAATTGTTTAACTTTTGCGCATTGCTATTGTGGGATTTGTTAGCAGAGTTGTTTTTTAAACCGCGCGCATAGTGTGTAACTGCACCTTTAGGGCCGGCCATGCCTATGCTATTTCAAGAACTTCAAGAGTAGTTATATGGAATTTCTGGAATTCTAAATTTCATCATATGATTTGTTTATATGTAATATATTACGTTTGTGTTCTTGAGCATACTATGCATAAGTGAGAGTGGTGTAAACAATATTTGCCATATTATTGATGTTGTTGTAACAGTGTGTTTTACACTGAGGCGGCAGCCTTTGCCGATTAAGGACTTCTTCGGGTCAATCAGGTACGTACAACCGGCTGCCTTGGGTTTGGTTGTTTTTCGCTATGTAATTTGTTAAATGTTTCACGTTCGGTGTCACTTAAAATTAGTAGTTTCTACCGCAGAAGTTAGAGTGAATTGAGTCACTCATTTGAATGGCACAGAATTGGAAAACTGGCTATAAGTACACCTACGGATCAGATACTTTAACAATACCCAACACGGAAAATAAAAATGCAACTAATAACTTTAATCACAGTCTTTTCTATATGATGGTCCTCTCTTGATAAAGTAAATAGATGAAGGCCTAAGTAGCCAATGCTGCATCATTTACGGTAAATGTAATGTCTAGTCGCCTGAACTTCCAATATGTGTATTCTAACTGTAGACATTTTTTCACTTAAAGATTCTCGCAATCCATTATCATACATTGAAATCTGGATACATCACAAATGTATACATTCCAACTGAAGACATTTTTTCACTTAAAGATTCTTGCAATCCATTATCATACATTGAAATCTGGATACATCACAAATGTCGCCAGCATTGTTAGGGGATAACAACAGTTGAAAAAATGTGAAATGCTAGCTTATGCGCCACGGTGGTCGTATTACAGTAATTTGGTGAAGAACCTTACGACTGACCTTCCAAATCAGTGACCTAGTTATCATTGTGCTTGTATTGCACTAGATTGCACAGATAAAGGACATAGTAGAAGTAATATGTAGATAAATTGGTTTGCTGGTAAAATGGTTCTTTGCTTATAATCGTTGTTTTGCAAATAAAAAATTTTGTTTAATCCATATATCAACATGGAACGATGATCCTCATTGTGATCGGAGGCCACCGTGGCACAGAGTTTAGCATATCCGCTAATGACGCCGAACGCCAGGGTTCAAATCCCGGCCTGAACATCAGACTAATTTTCAGCGTGGTTTACTTTTGTGAGGTATCCTGCACATGTTAAAACTTCTCTAGCAAGTGGTACCATGCGGCACGCCGTTCGGACTCGGCATGTTATTCAGCTTAAACTTTAATCGGACTGCACTCATTCATATGAAAGAAGTATGCACTGTTCCTTATTGTAATTTTATGCGAGTTTTAATTTTTTTTTTAGATTAAGTATTTATAATTGTGGTTAACAAAATGAGTTTGTCTAATTACAAGCCATAGACGTATTGGAAGTTTAAGAACATAATTAAAAAAACTAATTTAATATCCACCATGGCACCATGAATTGTGCAGAACTATTGAAATCGAAATGTGTAGTCATTGACAAATGATTGCATCATTCGAAGAATTTATTTAAGAGTATTGGATTGTTATGCAGATTTGCTCCACTATTTGCTTCATTGTTAATTTTATCATTTTGTGATTTTTACTCTATTACTCTCATACAAATTTGTAATGCAAATTTTTAAATGGGATGGTACACAATGAACATGTTTGATACATATAATGATCTTTTTCGAAAATTGATATACAATGCAATCTTCATGCCTAGTATGATGTTATTTTGTGCCCCTGGGAATGTATTGCTGTTACATCTTCATCATCTTTTTTATGCTTTTGCAGATTTAAATCTGGAGTACTTAGTCAATCATCGGGGTCAGACGCGAATTGTTTTAAACGACTATCTGTACACCAAAAATCGCAGTAAATATTGGCGCTGTCTGCGTGCTAAGCGATGTGATTGCAAGGCGCGTCTGATTGTATCCCAAGACAAGGGTGGATCAATCGATAAAATCATCGGAATGCATAACCACAATAATGAATATGAGGAAATTTTAAGGGTTAGGCAATACAACCAAAGTAGTGCAAAGACTGAACAGAGCCCACTTAGGAGAAATACCGCAAAGGAAAATACTTACGACGATGTCATGGTGCAACAACAAATTCAAATAAAAACCGAACGCATTGACGATGATTATGATCTGATCTCCCCAGACTAGTATTCACAACATTTAAACACAGATCTATAAAAAAACCTATACAAATATTCATAAATTTTTGTCACACTGCCGGACTCCGGAATTAAAGTTCACATTACACAATAGAAATTTTAATAAATACATAATTTTTCTTAAATTAACATACAAACATAGACTTATAGCTGTATTTAAAAAAATTGCACAAGGCGTATATATATTTTATAAAGCTTTCCTCAATGCTCATCATATTTCATTTATACTTTACTCAATTACAGCTTTGGAATACATCTATAGTTCACGCGGTACACCTCTGTTGGTGTTGGACAATTTTTTGTATCGCAAAAACCGTGAAAGATACTGGCGTTGTTTGCGTTTCGATAAACACCATTGCACTGCTCGCTTGAGGATCTCCAAAAATGGATGCGTTCGGCTGGCCGGTGTGCACACTCATGGCCGGGAGCAAGAAAGAATTTATCAAGGAAGAAAACAGGAGAAGAAGTTGTCAAACCCAAAAGATTTGCCAACCACATTTTACGCTTCGAGCATTCGTCAAACATACTTTGATGCTATTCACAAGCAAGCAATGACCCGTGATTTTTGTACAAGCATTACAAATGTTTCGAATGTTGGAATTAAGAATGGACCATAGTATTGAATGTGTTGAAGGACATCATGCCGAGTATAGAAATTGGTAATGTCAATAATTGTAATAAAACTTAAGTTACCACATCTATGTACAATTCATACACCATATGAGGAGTCTTCCCCCATTGACCCTTATCTTAGTGTACTTAGACTTAGTGTGCAATAGACTAAGCCATATAGTATGAATGTATTTGGAAAAAAAACATTGTGTTGCTTAATAAATTCAAATGATAAAACAAAGATGTTTTTACTTTGGGATCTGTTCAAACTTTTTCATTTTACTAACTCCATGTGGTCTTTTTTTACAGGGTCTGCAGCCACTCCAATGTCCTCCAAGCATAATGAATATAGACCGGTGTCTGAAGTGTACTTTTTGGGCCTGCCAACCGGAGTGTGGTTAGAAAATGAAGTTTACCATTATATGCGTAATCAAAAACAGGGCCTTAACTTAATTTTCCGAGGTTACATGTACAAGAAGGAGGCGAGTTTTAGATCAACCATCAATTGGATATGTTCGAATGGCAATGGCAAGCGAGTGTCGGAGAATAAATGCACTGCTCGATGCATTACAAAAGTGGAGGGCGGTCTAAAGTTGGGCAAAAATCCCCACAATCATCCGCCCAAGTTTACGCCCGACTCGATGCCCGCCAATCTCATAAGCGGCGACAATAAAAGGCACATGACAAAATGTGAATTTTAATTAACGATAAGCAAAACGAATAGGGCTGCTTCAGGGGCTGGTTCTCTCCATAAACAATCACCACTGAAAAATGTGAGAAAAAGATTGAAATGTTATCTGTAGGCTAAGAACTTAAAAGGACAATTATTAAACGCAGGGTTGTTTTGAAAAGTAATAATCAGAGATAATAAAGATAGTTGCTTTAAAGATTTTTATAACTAGTCCCCAAGCTGAGCAGAGCACCCTGCTAGAGTGAATAATTGTCTTCAGTCTTTTTATCAAATTCTAATTATAAATTAATTTAAATTTGCAATAAATCACATTGTCTTTTAGTATGTTTAATATACATAAAAAATTAGAGAGTGTTTCTTTTTTTTTAATTTTTTTTGCTTTACGTATGTGTTGGTCTTTATTTTTTAATGACACTTTTTTGTTTTCTTTTTATCACAATTAGAAATCAAAATATTAAAATTAGGAACTGTGGAGTATATTCTTCATAACGGCGCCAAATATCAGAAGACGCGTGCCACTCCCTATCGAAGTTATTGGTTTTGTTTGACCTTGGACTGCCCAGCCTACCTAGTATTGAATGACTTGAAAGGAGGCCAACTAATGAAATGTAAAACCCATTCTGCCAAATGTTCTGCAAAAGAAAGAAAGAGAATGCCACATTAAAAAAAAAAAAAACAAAATTCAGAAAAATTACAAAAAAAAACACGAGTTTCATTTTCATATTCGAGTAAAAGCAGAGACAGTGTCTTCCCTATTAATAAATTCCGTTTTAATGTTTTCTCCAACATTTTCGACCAACATCTATTTTCAGATCAAAGGCATTATTTTAATGAGGTAATACTGGAAACGGCCGCCCATGCACAGAATCTCAAACACGACCTTGTGATGGACGTTACTGTGCCACCACCGCCACCGTCAACATATCCGCCGCCCCATCAACGAATCTCCTCGTCTACACTGCGCAGCAGCAACAATGGTCCCGTCTTTGTGGTCAGTAAATATGGAACCAAGCAGTTGCTGTTGAAACAGCACACCTTCAACCGGCATGTGATACGGGAGGATGTGATCTATTGGCGATGCAGTCAGTTTGCCGTTTTGCGTTGCAAGGCTCGCATCAAGACCAAAGGCCAGACATTGACGGTACTTAACAGTGACCACAACCACGAGGTCATTACGCAGGCCCGCAAATATGGTTCGCTGAAGAATATTAAAGCGGACCGTCTCTCTCTGGAAAAAAAGGATGACGAAAGTTGTTCAAACAAAAAGATGCAAATCTAATGGGCACCACAACTGTAATGAGAAAACTATTAACACATTTATTGGCCCTGTACACAAAGGTGTATGGGATTTTAATTTATATATGTACGTAGTCTTAGTTGTAGGTATAAGGGTTGGCAACTCTGTAATTACACTTAAGCTTTTTCCGGAACAACCACAAATATTTGTTAACTCTAAAAGTCTTGCATTCAAAATAAACACTTTACCAAACATCCACATAAATACTCAAATTGATTAGGAGAAACGAATGCTAGCCGATGTTCCTCCCCCTCTCAATGAGGGTTTATTAAAAGGTCTAGGCGTTATATGACGCCCCCTTCCTTGCACATGCTATACAACACTTTTATTAACGAATATTCTGTTGTTCTCTTTTTATATTTCTTTTTGGGCCATACACGAATGAACATTTCCATCCAGTGGGCAGCTATTTCATAACGTACATCACCGGTTTCAGAGGTAGCCGCAAACTTAAAATTGGCGACTACACTTTCACGCGCAACAAGGCGTCCGGCAACAAAACCTATTGGTCTTGTGCGCGCGCTGGCATACACAAGTGTAAGGCTCGAGCTGTGACCATCGATGAGGATTACAGGCATGATGTGGTCTTGAAGTGTGGCAAGCATAACCATCCGCCCTTCTAAACAGCAGGGCTCCCTGACATTGTGTGCTTCATCAGGTTTTTTTGTTGCCATACGTCTATTTTGTCTATCTATGTTCTTCATTTACTAGTTTTCTGCAACTTTTTTTTTTTTATTTATAAAAATATTTGAAGTAAAAGTTTGTCTCGTTTAGAATAACACCCCTTGTTCGAGAACAAAAAATGTAATAAAAAATTTTTTGGAATTATTGTTATAAGATCGATTTTAATTTTCACTGTAGGGTTTTTTAAACTTCGCCATTGTATGGCTGGAGATCTCTGGATTATCTCTTTTTTTATTAATTCGTACATTTGTTGTTTTCTTTTCTAGGCGTCACCAAGATTGAAAGTGGTGACTTTCATTTTATCGTGGGCCAGAGGAACTGTAAGTTATTGGCCTACAAAGGTTATAGTTTTGTAAAGAACCGTAAGAGCGGCGTGAAAACCTACTGGATATGTGCCAAAAAGGTGAGTTGAAAGCTTTCAGTTATCATCAACATAGTTTGGGCAATTTGCTTAAGTACAACTATAGGAGAAGCTCTTTACCTGAATAACTGGCATGTACTGAAGGACAATGTGTAACATAAAATTATAACGGTTTGCTTTATTGGAAATAGGCATTCGATCATTTTGCCACTTTTGTCATTTCCGTGGTTTGTTGGTTCTCTTTGTACTGGATAACATATTTAATTTCGAGCTTCTCCTTCGTATAGATAAAACAATGAAAAACATTTTTATTTTATGCTTCTTAAATCTCGGTAAAGTTTAGTCTAAATCACCAAATGATAGGGGGAAATTTTGTAGGATATTCTACAGTTACCCGACAAGGTACATTTTCGTACAACAACAATTTGGCAGAAAAAGTCGTCAACTCTAGTGGTAATCACTCCTCGGTACCGGTTGTACGTACCGGATTGACCCGATGGAGTTCTTCATCGGCAGGGGCTGCCGCCTCAGTATAAAGCACCCTGCTACAACAACAACAACCTCTCGGTAATGAAAATTCTCCACTTAAACTGCAGCAACCAGAATTCCATTCTTTATCGATAATATGTGAATAAATCTTTTTTACATCGGTTGTCGTCGTTGTTCGACGTAGAAGCCAAATGGCTACAAAAGGGGCTGGTAGCTATTCTTGATAATTTTTTAACTCATTTTAGATCACTATCCCTTCTTGAAGGGCAATCGCTTTGAAACATTACATGTAAGAAGCTTTCGGTTCCATGATAAATAAAAGGTACACTCGGTTGTTGTTGTTATAGCAGTGTGCTGTACACTGAGTCGGCAGCCCTTGCCGATGAACGACTTCATCAGGTCAATCCGGTACGTACACCCGGCTGCCATGAGATTGTGTAGCATAGCTCCCGAGAAAACTGGATTGAAAAAAAGCACCGACACTAAATTTAATATCAAAAATAAAGCTGAATATACATATATTCAGTATTTCCTATTTTTTTTTAATTTTTCTCCGTTTTTTTTTATCATATATAAATGATGTAAAAAAATTTTAAATTTTTCTTTGTCTTATTTTATAAATAAATTATAATAAAAATACCACAGGCATATTTTTAGAAAATTATTATTTGCCTTATTGCGCTTCCTTTTTCCGGTCTTAAAATCTTATTCAGATTCCAAATATTATTTCTATGTATTTTTCTGTAGGGTCAGAGCAATCCGTAAAAAATGTTTTTTCAATATATGTTAGTAGCAAACAGCCATTACACACATTTAAATGTTCGCCAAGTCACTGATGCGAAAACCCAACACCTGTCCAAAATGGATTAAGGTGAACTGGATCGTCCTGGGGCATAAAACCGATACATGGGGACGACACCGGTTGCCAAATCTCAACTGTATCTGTTCAGATTTGAATATAACTAACATATCAAATGGTCCTTCGACTTGGAAGTTTTGATCCCCTGGAAATCTCAATTTGTGTCCTATCAATACCCACCCCAAATACCTTCCTTATTAGTCCACAAAAAGATATAGGCCCATATCAACCCATCCCCTGATTTGAGTTTTTGAGTCCTTAGAAGTCTTTATTTAGATTTGCACATAGGTCTACCCGATTTGATTTTTCCCAAATTAAAAAACCTTATGCAAACTGATCCCTATATGTAAACTTATCCCCTTTGCTGGCGAAATTTTTGGGGTACTATGCCATGTTAAAACTTCTCCCCAAAGAGGTGTCGCACTGGTTCGGATCTTTCGGACTCGGCTACAAAAAGTAGGCGCTTATAATTGAGCTTAAAATTTGAATCGGACAGCACTCAGTGATTGATATGTGAAAAGTTTGCCCCAGTTCCTTAGTGAAATATTCATGGGCAAATTTGCTTTTGCAAACTGAGTTGAGTTAATAAAATTTTTAGCAGAATTCTTGTAAGTGGGTACACAAAATTCGACCAAGTCGAACTTAGCTCGATTTCATTTGTCTCTTTTTTGTTTGGACAAGATTGTCGCACGCACAAGCAAACAAAGTGGTTGGTACATTTTAATTCATAGAGATCTATTATTTCCGAATTAGCTTGAGTTGCGTGCGAAAAGCCTCATATACTTCAAATCGTGGTTTGCTTTGTGTACCAACGGCGGTCGGTGAATTAGAGTTCTTCATAAGACATTTTGAGTAGCCAAGAGGACTTGCCCAGTTCTTCCCCAAATATTTAATCTGGAGTCATGAAAATGATTCTTTCAAGACTTTGTTTCGAAAGTTATAGCAAAAGTCACTTGAGATGTGCTATGGCCATTGGTTATTTGCAAATGCAAATTTTGGCCATGAACACTTCACTAAGAAACAGGGGAAAACTTCTCCCATATCAATGAGTGCAGTCCGATTTAAGTTTAAGCTCAATGATAAGGGACCTCCTTTTTTATAGCCGAGTCCGAACGGCGTGCCGTAGTGCGACACCTTTTTGGGAGATGTTTTACGTGGCATAGTACCTCCCAAATGTTGGCAGCATTAGGAGGGTAAAACCATCGCTGAAAACTTTTCTGATGGTCTCGCCAGGACTCAAAACCAGGCGTTCAGCGTCTTAGGCGGAAATGCTACCCTCTGAGCTACGGTGGCTTCCGGTTGGTTATTTGGTTATTTAAAGGCGTCAATAACTCGGCCGTGCACCGTGCCGGAACAACATTTGTGTGCGATATTAGTGTATATGTTTGCAACAGTAAAGTATACGAATCGACTGGGGGACACGTACAAGTCCATCTAGCCATGCCCACCTTTCTGCTATACACGTTACAACCAGTGTTGCCATTTTTGATAGGTTCCTACCAAAACTGATAGGTTTTTATTCTCTTGGTAGGTTGGTAGGCTGACCTCATATTTTGGCAGGTTTTTCCAACATATAAATACCAACTCAATTACTGAAAAAATCGTCGGGGATAACTTAAAATTATTTCAGTTCTTATCGATTTCATTTCGTAGACTGCAGAATAAAACCATGGATGTCGAGGGGTCTCACTGTTTCAAATTTCAGAGAAATGATAAAGTTTCATTATTGACTATAATTGGTTCGATTGCGGCTTTTGTGCGTTCAATGCCTTCAATAGGAAAAGTGGCCTGTATGGCATCTGATCCATATTCAGATGTCGAGGGGACCATGCAAATTACTGCTATTTATGTATGTTCTCAATCGGAACAAAAAATGATTTTTATGCATTCAAGAATTCTTATCGGAAAATCGGTGTAAAAGGTGTCATATCAAGATTCAGCCTATCTTTGAACTACAACTGTAGAACTGTAGAGTTACAGACGGACAAACATTGCTGGATCTAGTATTTATACTTTGGAAGGTTGAAAATAAATAATTTGGTGTGTTGCAAATGGAATGACAGACAAAATTACCAACTCTTCAGTGGTGGGTATAAATAAAAACATATCCCCCATTTTTGGCTGCCAGAATATTTGGTAGGTTTTGGTCGGGTTTGGTAGGAAATAATTTTCTTGAGTGGCAACTCTGGTTACTACATAGATCTCAATTCCCATTGGACCGGCTTGAAATTTGCCATAGACATGGTTATTGTGCCTATTGTAATAGTTAGAATCGATTCAGATTTAAATGTTGGCATCTACTATTCTCTTATGACTGATGTTACCAATTGTTGTTGTAGCCACATTTTCATGTGGAGGTTCCGATTCTCGTCACGCTCTTGTAGGTGAGCAAGCGCGATCCGGTGCAGAGGACCGGTCGTCGCGGGAACAGGGTGGCCATTGTTTATTTAAAGGCGCCAGTAACTCGCCTTGTCATATCGAGCATCATAGGCATTCAGTATTTGTGCAAGAGCCGGTGCCGTCCGGCCTCTCACTGACACTCTCCACTCAATACCGCCGATTGTCCGCGACTGCCGTTGCAGCTACTCCGTATGGAGCGTTCCTCTATCCGCAACCTGCGGACGCGCCCGGTAGCTCGCAGCTAAGCTTCTTGCGACAGCAATGAACACCACACAAATTGGAGCTAAATGTTCCAGCTATCCCGTGCTCATAGCTATCCTATTTGATACCCGTGAATTTCATTGCTCTTTGCTATCCCAGTGATATTTGATACCAGCGAATTTCATTAAAATTGGTTCAGATTTCAATATAGGAGTAGATTCCATATACGAGTAGATTCCTTATAATTTTTATAATCACATTACAAAATTGGCCACGAACATTCTAATTGGGAACAGGAATATTTGTTTGGGTGGAAGTTTTTACTTGGCATAGCACCTGATATAGGATTCGAACCAGGCGTTCAGCGTTATAGACGGACATGATAATCTCTGCGCTACGGTGGCTCGCCTTTTTTATTATCACATACAGTGTTTGTTTATTTACATATCTGCTCAAGTTTTTGCAACAGATTTTTTCGCCATGCTCGAAATCGGTTCAGATTCGGATATACCATACAAGTATTCGCTAAGACTATCCATATAAATTATCATGATTTAAAGGGACACTACTCCTAACATAAAATTTGACACCATTCGTTAATGCAAATCAGCTGTTTCCCCTTTATTATAAAGTCAGTCTATTTCGATAATTCATCGAACGAATTAATGGCCCGGGCTTTTTCGGTTCGGTAACTTTTCGATTATTTCCCAAATATTTTCTAGTAATTTTTCATGGAAAACACTTTTATATTCTCCACCATACGATGAGGGCTTAAAATTTTTGGCATTTATTTGTAACATATCGAAATCTTTTTCTTCTTGACATTCAATGTCGATTTTCCGGTTAGCTTTTAAGAACAAAGTTATATATGCATTGCGTCCAATGTACTTTTGTACAATGTAGAGAGTCTGAAGGGAGTCCACAACCTGATATGTCTGTCATATTAATCAATCTTCCGATTCGAATGTATTAATCCATAATACGAAGTTTCTGTCAAACTCCCATCATTTTATTTTGATTTCTGTCTACAAAAGGATATCGTCCAGGCGCCTGATGCACTCGATCTATGGTGGAGGTTACATAAAATTCGATCCGTTCTATTGTGCTTTAAGCCGTTAAAAAATATTTTTCTTTTTTATATTTTGCCTTTTCCAGGGTAGTCTAAAGTGTAATGCTCGTGTGGTGACCGATGTCATAAATGGAATGACTCAGATCGTTTTGGAATCATGCCCGCACAATCATGAGCAGTTAGTGGCACGGAAAAAACGCAAATCGACTGCTGCTCCTTTGGCGAAGGCTATACCGGTGAAGCTAAAGCGAGAAGAGAGCTTTTAACACCTATGCATATTTAGAATACATACACGATTTCTATGAATACAATAAATCCTCGTAATTTTTGAAATAAATGCATTGAGAAGAGAATCGAACATATTACCATGTAATATTTTGCAATTGAATTTTTTTTTGCACACGCGTACTTGTACGCCTGCATTTAGGTTGATTCCCGCATGTTTGCACAACTACTCATGTTTGCGAATGTTATCTTTCTTTGCAGAAGAACGGGCTGTCTTGTCGGTGGGCCAAAGGGGATGCACTGTGCTCTTGTACAACAATGAGAAATTTGTGAGAAACAGACGCTCCAGCACCAGAACGTATTGGATATGCTCCAGAAAGGTGTGTAAACACATTGTGGTATTATGCGATTTGGGGCGCCATATTAATGACAGTCTCTTTCGTTGCAGGATATCACCATTTGTAGGGCTCGAATTGTTACAGCTCTGAATGAAAATGGACACGAAATTATCGTCCAACGCTCCTTTGAGCATAATCACACGCGCAAATTCCCAGCACGCAAATCCTCCAAGGCAAAGACGGAGGCAAAAGAGATTGAATCGCTGATTGTGTCCTCAAATAGAAATTCCGGATTGCCTATAAAGATCAAACTCACAAAGCCTTCATTTTAAAACAAGTATACATCGCTTTAACACCTTATGGTATATGTCTAAGTTGATTGTTTAAATGCAAAGCGATCTTAAACACATGTTATCTATAGTAACGCAATGTTATTTCCCCATCGTTGGCACGATGCTTGAGAAAGTTATTTTTGATACAAATAAATAAGCAACACACCTTGTATTCAGTTTGTAAATACAATATATGTACGCGTACATTCAGTTTGTAAGCATGCATTTTCAGATTTCTATTGGTAGAGCATAAGTGTAGCATTCAGGAACATTGCAGCTGAGCTGTAGCCCTCTTCATCGCGGCCTGATCGGCTATGCTTATGACCGATTGATTACTTAAAGATTGGCTTTTGATTTTGTAAGCAGTGTGAGGTGACAAGGTTGGACATATTTTTAGAGTTGTATGTAAGTGATGTTACCTTACAGAAAATAACCAACTAGATCTTGACGTCCTTACCACATTTAACAAACCCTAAAGGCGTATTTTGTTTCAGCTATATCAACAAACCCAAATCCTTTTTTTTGTACCATTCCCGTGTGGATTTTATTGACATTTTACTTTCCGTTTTATTCCATTGCAGATAGTGTGCGTACTTTCCAATATAGCGTGGCCAATGTTAAACTGGAGGTCTCAGCTGAAAACGAATCCTTCCTTCACAATACCTACTTGAATCGTCACAATATTCCGGTGGCCACTGCTGGTGGCGTTGCCTCCCTAAAAACGGGCCTGTCCAAACGCAAGCCCATATTTTTGAATGCACGTACTTTAGACGATTGGGGCAATATCAAGTACTCGGATACGGCAAGGGGCAACAAGCTGTTGTTCTTCGAAGGTCATCGTTTCATTAAGAACAACATCTACGGTTCCAATATTTATTGGAAATGCTCCAAATGGCACAGTAACTGTAAGGCAAGAGCCATAACGTCATTAGAGGTCCCCTCCAAGTGTATTATCAAAGGTGTTCACAATCATCCCCTAGCGATCGACGACTAAGGCATCATACACATCATAGCCACCCACAAGTTTCACAAGAGAAAAAATCCAAATAAATTTGAGTTCAAATAAAAAAAATGTCAAACGCTTCAAAATTATTATTATTATTATTATTATTTTTATTTTATGCTACATGGTTCTTTGTTTTATGTTTATATCGCAAGTGCTCGTTGATTTGGTGTTTATTGACTGTCTTCTTTTTCGTTTGCCTCCTTCGTTTCGTTTCAGGTTTTCGCATTGACTTTATCGACTCGAAGAAGAATGGGGGTAAATTGCTGGTTATCAACGGTTTTCGATTTTTCCGCAACAAAAAGCACGGCAGTCGCCAGTACTGGAAATGTAGCAATTATTATAAGGAGAAATGCCCGGCAATAGCCATCTATGACGAAATCACTTTAAATCTCCGCCTGTGTCATCAGCATCGCCATGTCTCGAGCAATGATATTGAGATAAAACCATTTGCGGACAAGGAGCACAACATGATGGGCCAACCAGCACTGGTGGCATTCAAACAATAGCCTGTACCAAATGGTGGTGGTTGGGTGAGCAAAAGCGAATGTGCCCTCACAATGTAAGCTAAACACCAAATACTGACTGGATCGTATTCGGCAAACGTAGCATTCTGTACATTTTGTTAATTGAGTTGTAAATATAATATTTATTGCAATTATAGATCAGTTTCACAAATATTTATCTTGCAAACGAAACGCCATCTACATCAAATTGCGTTGCAACGAATACAATGTTGAGGATTTGGTCATCGAAAATATTCTTGAAGGAAATTTATGCTCAAGAAATCGGTACTTGACACACATTTGTAAATGGTAAAATTTTTTGCTATTACAAAAATAACGATTGAGGATCGATCACGTCTGATAGAAAATAGAAAAGTTTTGAATAATCGAATTAAAAACAATAACAGGATTTATTTAATCCTACGCAGGAGGGCACCGTAGCGCAGAGGTTAGCATGTCCGCCTATGGAGCTGAACGCCTGGGTTCGAATCCTGGCGAGACCATCAGAAAAAACTTTCAGCGGTGGTTTTCCCCTACTAATGCTGGCCACATTTGTGAGGTACTATGCCATGTAAAATTTCTCTCCAAAGAGGTGTCGCACTGCGGCACGCCGTTCGGACTCGACTATAAAAAGGAGGCCCCTTATCATTGAGCTTAAACTTGAATTGATATGTGAGAAGTGGAATGTTCATGGGCAAAATTTGCAATTTGCATATGCGGTGAACTGACCCTATGCGGAGCTATCAGGGGTTGACATGTCCTTTTCTAATTATCCTAATTAAATGTTAGATATAATTTGTTCCAATTATATCCCATGATAGATATAATTGTCGGGTATGTTGTTTTAAAATTTCTAAACAGTTCCGTACCATGCATGGGCATAGCCAGCTATCCTAAAGAAGCTGATCAAGAACTGCCACTCCCACTCGAATATTCACAGTTGCAATGGAGATAGTTCTGACATCTCTTTAGACCTTATAACAGATGTTTGGCCATCGAATTTTTTGTTAACCAAATGAAATTGTGTTCTACAATTTTCTATCGAATTTCGGTATTCTTAAAAGGTATGTAGATCTCCATTTTTTCTTAAATCAAACATTTATAATTCATTACAAAACTTATAATTTGCACCATTAAGATGCGTACGCAGCTCTAGCGGACCATTCGTAGTCTTTGACATCTACAGATGTTCTTTGGTTCATAATCTGTTGTATTGCAATTAAGTAAAGTTGCCTAAAGTGAGTCGATTTTAAAAACGATGGCTTTTAAATGGCTTCAAGTTCAATTTATTTCAGAAATACATAGCCCAAGCTATATTCCCTTGACCTTCCAGGGTCGCATAGTAAAAGTTTGAGGACAATTCATTCTCAATATATATACGAATAAGGATTATTACAACAACTGGCTTCTTTCTAGACGAACAAATGCAAAAATGTGTCTTAATGTTTGCTTTTCCACAACACGCCTTAAGATGGTGACCTTCAATATGTCCCCTAAGATGTTTGGTCTCATTCATATAAGAGAAGCCCGAATTATCAATGCTTCGAAACACTATTCATGTGTAAGTTATGTGTTCAGAATTGCTTAAGTTATTTTTATATTTTTGTATCGCACCTTGTTATGAAATCTGGAACCTTTTTGAATTATGGTTGGTTTTTAAGTTTTCTAAAGTGAAAAGTATTGAGCGCTGCAGAGAGGCACAAGAAAACCGTGTGGTTAATGATGTATGTAAATATATATATATATATATAGATAGGCGTATGATATGTGTAAATATTTTACGTTTAGATCCTTTGTATGATAACGTTTTATATGTGACTTTTTGACAAATTCAAATATAAATAAAGAGAAGTCAATTGTATTTTTTTAAATCGTGTTCATAGCTGAGCGATTAGAATTGACCAAAGTCTTTCTTGTGTTCTGACTCGTTTCTTTGTTTTTTATTAATAATCGGTTCTTGTTCTCTTTTTCCAATGTATTTAAGGTCTGTATCCAGGCGCTGAGGCACCGCATGGTCAATACAAAGGCCAAAACCCAAAAATTCAATTCTCGGTATCGAAACGAGGCGGTCAGCTACTATGGTTGGATGGCCTCAAGTACTTTCGCAACAACGAAAACCGCACGAATTTTTTCTGGCGCTGCCACTGGTACTATAGACGGGTCCGATGTCCCGTCTTGATATGCATGAATAAATATGACATTTCGGATTTTCGACAAATCCACAACCATTGTCATGTCAAATCGGGAACCAAATTAAAGAGAAAACTGATGGCCACGCCCGCAGCGATATCCGGTGGAGCAACTGAAGAACGGCACGATGATACCGGAGAGCCAGAGGAGTCACCGCCCAATTGCTAAAATAGCAGTCAGCTGCAACGAGTTTGAGTGTGTGTTTACTACTTTTATTAATTCCAATGGAATTTTTCAAGCAATTTGTGAATAGTAATTTCAGATTTGACTGCTGCAATGCTAAATGTTTAGCAATGTGATGTTTATAAAATTTAAAAACCAATTTATCTCATCGATAGCAATATTTTTAAAATGTTGAAACATTTTGTTTTAAGTTTTAATGTGTGCAATAAAAATTGGATGATATCTTTTAAGATTTTCCCATTTAGTAGCCCCCTAGCCTAACCAATTTGCACAGCGTTCTACAAATCTGTCCTCGACTTTAGGAAGCAAAAGAAGCAAATTGTGTAGAACTTTATACGCTTTTGTGTGTGTGTGTGTGTTTTTTTTTTGTATAAATTTTAAAATAAATAATATGCAATAAGATGTATTCATTTTATGGTTTTTGTTATTTTTTCATTTAAGTGAAAGTATTCTTTTTTTCTATTGGAAATAAGATTTTTTTCATGTTCTGGTAAACAAATTGAAAAAAAAAGACAAAATCGGAAAAATTCCACACGTTTTTCAGAATCCCAGGTCCCCGATATAAAGGGATGTGTTCTTTTGGAAAATGGAAAAAACTATTATGTTAGCTTGAAGAAAGTCATTAGCCATGTTTTGCATATTCAAAGCAAAGGAAACACTACCATCTTTATTAGAATGAAAGGTACCTAAAAATAGAGCATGATAAATCAACACTTATTAATTATAGAATATCATGTACTGTAAAAAATTGTTATATTAAGGAAATTTTCTTCTTCTTAAATAAAATAAATGAAACTCCAACAAAGTGTTATCGGCAACTTTAAGAAATATTTATAACATTTGTTTTGTAATTTTACTAATATTTTTGTTTTCATTTTTCCCTTTATATTTCTAAACAGTGGTTTTGGCCAACGAAGTCGTTCCCAATCCTGAAGACGTTTTGGTGTTTTTTACACAGTCGCTACGTGGTCGGCCCGCGATTATGGCCAATGGAGTGCGCTTCCTCATTATGAGCGAGAACAAAAAGAAAATCTTATGGCGTTGCTCTTCAATGGCTACCAAGAAAATCAAATGCCCCGCCCGCATTACCATGCTGAAGGAGACGCCGCCGAAATTTATCATCAACAAAGCGGAACACGTGCACGCCGAATTGAAACGCAATAAGTACGGCTCCACCAAACACCAGGTGTTAACAGTGGCGGCGACAAAACTCAAAAGCGACTCCATTGAATACGACGGCACCATAAACTACCAAGTTATTAGTGCAGCGGCACCTGCCGAGGATCAGCAAGAGGAGCCGGCGCCACAGCAACCCCAGCATCATTCACATCACCAGCATCATCAACATCATCAACAACAGCAGGAGCAGCAATAGACTTAAGGATATTCAGCCGGTGGTTTTCCAACCATTATGACATTAGAAAACTACAATAATTGATGTTATTTTCGGGTAAATGTGTGTAATTTTGAGAACCACGTTCGTACGTTAGGATAAATGTTGTCTTTACAGCTTCAAACTTCTTACGTTTTGTGTGGGTACGTATACGAATTTTATTTGTTTGGTAATACTAGACCTGATTCCTTGAGATATCTGAGATTGTGATTCCATATCTAATTTGTTCCCCAAATGTTGTAAAATTAAGCAAAAAGTTATTTTCGAAAATTTAAGTTTTAAGTACGGTGTTGTCCAGACGGCAGTTAATGTTGGCACATGCAAGGCGATGCACAAGTTCATATATATGTACTGATATGGCTAACCAAGAAAAAAAAAAAACACTATCCCAAGAAGACATTTTAAATAAAAAAGGCTCAACTTGGCAAGATAACATGAATTGGTTGTACTTCCACCATAGGATGGGGGGTATACTAATCTCTTCAATCCCTTTGTAGACCCTTGAAGTATCGATCTTCGAAAACTGAATTTGAATGACAGATGTCTACTTTCCACAATAACATACGAGGATTTGTGACATTTATAGACATCTGTATCAAATCCTACATAATTGTAACCTCTACCCTTTTTTTCGTCGTCTTGACATTATAAATCAGTTGTGGGTACTCTAATACATATGGTTCCTTATTCCAAGCTAATGGGCTTATGTTCTTGCGTACGTACACAATATGTGTATTTGACCACCACTGTTCTAAATTCATGTCATGTTCGAGTGTTCGCTCGTCTGTGACAATTCCAATGGCATTCGAAGTAATTGATCATCCTCCCGAAAATTCGTACAGATACTTTTATTTATAATTAAAAAAATCCGACAACAAAATAAAACAATCGCATGGCAGGCGGTTGTACGTATCCGATTGGCTCGATGCAGTCCTTCATCTGCAAGGGTTGCCTTCTCGCTGTACAACACACTGCTACAAGAACAACAATCAAATTAAAAAGAAATGACGCGGTTCATTGAACAATTATGTCAGCTTCTACATGTTCCAATCCTCCAAGGACATTTCCGAAAGCGGAAAGATAGTTGGAATTTTTTAGATTTTTACATCAATCTGTTACCAAAGACGTGAGAGACGAGTTAATGTCGACATAAATATTGAAATTTCGGTTGCTACCACCAAAGTTAATTCTCTTAGTCGTTGTAAATATTTGGGTGTGTCAATCCAATTGTGTGTGATATCCAATGTTTTTTGTTGTTGGCTGGTAGCATATGTTTTTTAGCTTCCATTGTTACCTAGAACTTACAATGAACTTGCCCATTTGTTGTGAGTGTTTAGCGGTCATAATATGTAAATATGTAACCATTACGGTGCTCCCAGGGTTGTCGTTGTTGTAGCTGAAGCCACATTTGCATGTGTAGGTAGCGATCCTGGTCAACTCCTATAGGCGATCAAGCTCGTTTCGATCCGTAAGACCGATCGCTGCGGAAATGTGATGGCCATTGGCTCTTTAAAGGCGCTAATAACTCGCTTTGTCATATCGAGCATCATATTTTAGTAAGAGCTGGTGGCGCCCGGTCTCTCATTAAGACTCCACTCGATACCGCTGATTGTCCGCGGCTGCAATCACATTTATTCCGTATGGAGAATTCCAGGCTGTGATTCCACACTGGCGACAGAGCAGAGCATCTAGTGGGATTTAAGACCACGGCACTGGTAATACATTCCCATTTCAGATGTGTTTATCCTCTCCCTAAATTAGTCGTGACTTGATAGACATATCGCTTGGCTGTGTTTAGCAAGAACCACATCTCACACATTGTGTGCGTCATGGCGGCTCATTTTCTTATTAACAATCCCTGCAAAAGCCGTTAATACGTTGACTGCCAGGCTAAAAGAGTTAAATTTTAGGTTTTCATTTCTTTGAAGGCTTTTCGGAATTGGCCTATTCGTATGTTATAGGATTTTAACGCCTTACTATATCGAGCATCATAGGGACTCAGTATTACCAAAGAGCCGGTACCGCCCGGCATCTCACTGAGACTCTCCACTCGATATTGCGTTGTGGTTGATTAAGGAAGCTTGCCCCGCCGTTTGTGAAAATACGCAGTCGAAAGCGCTCCACTTTATTTCAAATCGAAATTAATGTCCAGTACTATTTGAATTGCTAATTATCTGATGGAATGCAGGGTGATGTGTTTCGCAGTCTCGTTTTGGGGGAGCTTCAAAAAAACCAAGTCAAGTTATTTTCTTATCTGTCTGATTATGGACAGATAGCCACTTTGTTTTCTGAAGTAGGTGCTTTGGGTCATAGAAACAGTTAAGTGTGAGAGAGAGAGAGGGAGAGACAGAGAGAGAGAGGGTGAGAGAGAGGGATGGAGAGAGAGAGAGGAAGGGAGAGAGAGAAAGGTACACCTGAACGACTTTTTGGTATAGATGGAATTTAATTCAGTACGTTTTAAAATGTTTTAAATTTTTTTAAATGTTTTAAATTTTATTTCAACATCTCTGTGGATTGAGTGTAAAATAAGTTAAGTCGATTTTTTGTAATATAAAAACGTCTTATAGTATACATATATATATATATATATATGTATGTATGTACATATAAATAAAATACAGCAATAAAATAATTCAAAGTTTTAAATTCTTTCTTTGAATGTTTTGCCGGTGTTGTGATAGTCAAATCAATTAGTTTTGTTCTTGTTGTTGTTGTTGTTTTTTATCTAATATGTTCTCTCAATTTTCTTCCATTTAGGATATGCATCGCTAAATGGGGAGGGAGCTTCTTTGTGCGATCCTATGGATGGTATACAATATGTCACCTCCCAGAAAGGACGCGTTCAATTGTTGTGGAGAGGATTCTACTATGTGAGAGAGAAGAAAATTCGTGATAAGGTGTATTGGCGTTGCACCCAATACACTACCTGGCTGCATTGTTCGGGTCGTTTGCACACCGAAAATGGCAGAATTGTGCATAAGAGCATACACAATCACGTTTCGACGCTGGATGGCGGAAAACCCAATATGCGAAATACCCGACCAAAAAACCTCTTTTTCAGAGAAGATCCCCACGCGAGTTTTAGGAAAATGTTACCACCAATAGCAAACTACCAAATACCACCAGCCATGATGCACCATCAGGTGGGACGTTTCTCAAGCCCCACCATGCTGCCATCAACAAGGCCGATGGCGACAACGCCCCCCACCGTGTCACCCTTAAAGGAGATGTTTAATTTAAAACAATTTTAGCTTGTGGCCATTTTGATTTTAGTAAATTTTCAATAAACCTCGTAATGTTGCACACATTTTGAACCATGCCAACAATTTGAATTGTTTTTTTCGTACTCTTGTTTTTTTCCACCATCACCATCATTCTTAACTAACACGCTCACATATTGTTCTTTCTCTTTTTTTCCTTTTTGCCAGATGATGAGACAAATGTGGCGCATTTCAGCAATACCAAGAAGAAAAATCGAAAACTAATCATTCATGGCTATGCCTTTGTCGTCGATCGCCAGCTAAAAACGAGCACCAACTGGAGATGTTCTCGCTACAAGAGTGCCCGGTGCAGGGCTCGCGCAACCACTCGTGTCAACTCCTTGGGTGTTGAGATTTATTTCCTTCGCCACTCCCAACACACTCACCCCTAGTTAGTAGTTATTTGTACTCGACAACAGCTAAAAGTCTTAAAAATGCACAAGCATTTTCGTTTACCATCATCCATCGTTGCACAGCTTTTGGCTTTGGCTTTTCATATGACTTTTGCATCCCAATAGTTTATGTTTAATATCTGTAAAGAGTATTTTAATGTGTCCAGTTGTTTTTTCTTTATTACATACTTTGAGTTAGAGTTAAGCTATTTAGGTAACATTTATGATGAGGTTTTAAAAGGTACTTGTTTAAACTTTTCGATATTTTATACATGTATGTAACGTTTGCTCTAAAATGTATGTACCATTATTCTATTATTGATCATAACGTTGATTTTCCGGAAACTCTCAGATCTTAACCACATATATGTTGGTCATTGAATTAACTATTTTTTTTTCAAACCCATGTAAAACTATTGCCAGTCTTTCTAAAGTTGCTAAGCAATCATGATTGTGTGAACCATTTGTTGTACATTCTGTTTCTACTTGCTCGTCTAATGCTAGGAAGGAAAGGAATATGTTTGGCCTCGCAATTTGTTAGCAACGTAGGATAGGAATCGTCAATAATGGCGTTCGTTGATCAGATAACGTTTATAAAAAAAACTTTGTGGTGCGTTTTGATTTATTTTTGCATGTGGAATTTTTCCGATCGCTTTGACATTTCAGTCAATTCATTCAATGCCCGTCTGTCTATCGGTTCACGCTTGGCTACAATTTCCGACCTTTCGATATATTTTTGTGAAAAATGTTGCATGGTACGAAAATGGATCGATTATAGACGACACTTGAGTTGGCGAAACTCCAATAAAAATTAAAAGTATGTCAATCACTGCCGATAATGAGGTTTCTGCATCAAAAATAATGCAAATAAACCAAGATTTAAAAGTATAGAGAGCAAACATTAAAGAAGGGCACAGTCTTCATACGCTATCGAAAGTCAGATGTCGCACAAATTGTTCTCATTGGTTACCTTCATTATTTTTTTTACCCATTAAGCGGATTTTCTCGCTTAGTTGCTGGAGAAAATTTTCTTACTAAGCCGCTTGACTTATCCTCACATGGCGTACCCATTCAATGGGAATGTCCAAACTAAAAGAGGAAGAACGCAACATTTTTTATTTAATGAATAAACTTTCTGGAATGCAAAATTGCTTAGAATTTTAATAAAATCCTATTTATGAACACCGAGAAACATTTATTTCAAATTGAAATATGTGTTGACCAACGAACTTTGGGCCATTAGGCTGTCCTTCTCAGCCCCCCATCAAGTACACACATATTTCAATTGTCCTTCTTGGGAATTTTGAATGTACGGAGATATCTATGCTATTTTTTTATTTTAAAACTCCCTTATCGACGCTCAAATCTTAGCAGATTAAATTCCTTATCAAAAGAACTACTTATAAAACTATTTTTGTTTTTAAATGTATTTTAAGAGCAAATCCATATTTTTGTTTATAAAAAAAATACCACGATAGTTGGGTTGCAAAAGTGACCATAGATAGTTAAGTGAAGTGTGAAAAGTAAAATTTTTTCTAAGCACCCAATTGTTTGGTTCATTTCGAATTGCCTATGTACGAAAATAGTATTAAGGATTGTATTTTGTATTTTTTGTTTTTTTTTTTGTTTTTATTAATAAACATCATTGATGCATCAGTATTTTAACATACAGGTGTTCTTAGTCGCTTAGCTGTAGGCTACTTCCATAACCAGCTGTTGCAAATCGACTAATGCTTAAACATTTTGTGTTTTTCCCCCTTTGGTCTCCTTGTTTAGGTGGTGGCAACATTTTCTACATTCCCGGCCAGAGAGGGAAATTGAAATTGGTGGTCAATGGATTTTCGTATATCAAAAATAAAACTACCACGGACAAACTCTATTGGAATTGTGCCTTGACGAAGAAGAAGAGGTGTAGGGCTCGCATTGCTATGCCAAAAGATGCCGACTTACCATCGTTAAAATGCAATTATACCAAACACAACCATTCGCCCGATGTAGTATCGAAGGCTCGCCTAAAAAGGCTTATCGAATATAATTTGAAATCTTCAATTGACAGACCAATGACATTCTCTTAGCGTTGAAATAATCTAAAGCATGATTCAAAACCAAATAAAATAAGCCAGTTTTCTTGCAGAATTCGCAGCAATAATAAAGACTAAAAAAAAAACCACAAGAACAATGGCAAAATATATTTCTTTATGTCTGTCGATAGTTGTTTTTAGTTGGTAATTAGTTGCGTGTTGATTTTGAAATATTTGCCTCTAATTGCACACTTTTTGACCACTTTTCTTACAGATCTGGAATCGATTGCGAAGACGGGTATTACGATAACCCGAGGATCCAAGGGGAAACCGAAACTAATGCTGGCCGGATTTGCTTACTTTCGCAATAATGTAAAAGGTTCAAAGACTTATTGGTTGTGCGCCATGAATCGGTCGAATCGCTGTAAAGGTATCTTGAAATTACTTGCATTTAATTAACAACCCGAATAAACCCTTAATCTAAATAGGCTCGGATGTATTCCAAAGAATTGGAAGCCTACTGACTACTTTGACCGCAATTTACGATTACAACCTAAGTATACAATACCTATGTCCGGGCCAGGGCTGCGTAGTCGAGTTTTTGAGGTCGGAGTCGGACTATTGAGCCGTAGTCGAAGTTTGGTTCGGAGTTGAGCACGGCTTAATACTCCGATTTAGACCCCGACCCGGTGTCGGAGTCGAGGGCTAGATTCCGCAGCCCTGGTCCGGGAAAACATTAAAGGATAAGGTAGTTGGCAACCCACTTCCACGATACTTCGGCCTGCATGGGATATCTATGAGCAGCATATAGGCTGAGAAGCTCGGCTGAGAGCTTCCGGACGCGACCATAGGTTGCGGAAAGTGGAATGCTCCATACGGAGTAGCTGCAATTGCAGTCGCAGACAATCAGTGGTATTGAATGAAAAGTCTCAGTCTCAGTGAGTCTTGCTCACCTATAGAGGTTGAATTTAAGGATTTTTCCGCAGGAAAAATTGAAACTCCACAAAAAATGTACTATGGTGCTAAACAAGTTCTGAATTTGGCTCTAAACTCTCATTATAACCGAGGTCAAGAAAGCAGGTAGAGGATTTGGTTATTGAAACCCGTAAAAGATTCGGATAAGAGACTATCCTATAGAACGACTTCCACGCTCACGCTAGTGGCCCAGACACTTGACTATGAACAATATAATATTTAACTATGGTATGATTAAGGTTCCCATCCGATTACCAGCAGCATTTTGGAATGCTGGCAAACGCAGGCGTGCCGGGAGTCAGTTTAGTCAAATAAACGACACGCATCGGAAATTGCAGACTTGTTAGAACGCTGCTGCAGGAACAGGGAAAGGGGTCTTCTTCATATCAAATATCTGGGATCCTTTGTGGGTGCGCAGTTATAAGAATGCCTAGAGGATAGGTTGGTACTAAACGGTCAGGTCAGGTTGCCTCCGAAACGAGGGGTTTAGATGTAAAACAGAGCATTTGAAGGTTGCGGGTTACAGAGTTGCGACAGCAGAAGCCTTGAACGGCCCACCCAGTGAATAACATTATTCGAGGGCCTTTCATGACAATATAGTCGCTAAGACTCTCTTTTGGTATTTAAGCTGTGCCTTTAAACACTCTTTAACAATTTTGAAAAAGAGCTCATTTTATATCTTTTGAGTCTGCCTTAGACTCACTTGGACCTTTTCGAAGGAAGATGCCTTCTAGCTCCTACCGCTGAACCATCCAGAACGCTTTAAAAAGCCCAACAACCTGCGAACGTTCACATTCGCTAAATCATACAAGTTCTCAAGTCCGGTACTTGCACAAATACTGAGTGCCTATGACAAGGCGAGTTATTGGCGCATTTAAATAAACAATGTTATTTAAAGGCGCCCTCTTCCGGCGGCGATGGGTCCTTTGGACCGGAACGAGCTTGCTCACCTACAGGACCTTGACGAGGATCGCCACCTCCACATGAAAACGTGGTTACAGCAACAACAACGGCTTACCTTTTAGCAAAAAGCTTTGAGCCTTACTTACATTTACCCTTGGAAAACCTGAAAAATTCCTCTTAAAGTCGAAGTTCTGAAGTTTTGGCTGATGGGTTTCGATTCTAGAGAACTATCTATAAACGACCATGATGCTGAACGACTGAATTTCAATTTTGGCTATTAAACACATTTTCAGCATTGGAGCTTCTCCCACCAACTGCTGGCGACATTTTTTAACCGTTCGCCACCAAGCGATGTGTCTGTGAGCCGTGGACTAAAAGCTTAAATAGGACAACTCTCATTGATTTACGAGAAGTCTTCTCACAGCTCCTGAATGTGCTGAGAAGTATTTGCATATTCAATTTGAATACACAGTGACAGATACTTAAGAAAAGTTGGCACAGACTAGTTTTGTATAATTTTGATAAGTGTTGAGCCCTCGAATGTTCTCTTGTGGGAGACAACACAAATTTCATCGCAGATAGTCGATTTAAAATTAAATTTAAATATTTTAGCGTATGTATGTCTGTATGTAGTAATTATGCTCCTTATAATTATAATATTTTGACAACAAATAAACAGTGTTTGTGTGTGTGTGTGTTTTTTTTTCTTATTTCTAGGTCGATTGATTACTTGCTCCTCTAGCGGTGAATTGGTGATAAAAAATCAGGCACATAATCATGGTCCGTTCATCAAACAGGAGAAAGACTACTGAGTTTTTGCTATAAAGTTTTCAATAAAAATGGTTAATCCAAACATGAACAAATAAATCTCTTTAAATTCGTTTAAAATGAATTTTCTTTGAATTCATAGTAGTTTTCTTTTATTTATTCTGCCCTTTTTTTAGACGATTTTTACTCAAAAATTTTCGTTGTTATTTTTTTTTTTTAAATTTCAGATTTATTTCTTTTGAACTATTTGGCAGGCAATAAGATTTTCGAGTCCATCAATTACGTAAAGGGTCAGCGTGGTTCCCGCAAAATGGTCTGCGGCGGCTTCTCCTACATATGTGCCAAGATTAAGAAAGGTCGCAAATATTGGGTGTGCTCCAAGCAGCGCAGTAGAAATTGCAAGGCACGCATCATTACCGATCTGGAGGAGGCCGAGTTCTATACTCGCAACTTAACCCACAACCATGGCGAAGACAACAGTCTATCCAAGGATAGTTCCTATGAGTTCCACCAATCATTTCGGAGTAACGATTGATAAAAACAAATGAAGTAAAAAAAAATATACATAAAATGAAACAATTGCTACGCCTTTCTTTTGTAGTTTGCACTACTAGAAGCTGTGTGAAAATGATTTTCCAGATATTTTGGCAATCAAAAAAAAAAAAAAACATTGGAACAAAATTTTTTCAATTTATTATTATTTTTTTTTTTGTTAGAACTGACTTTGTGATGTCGTGACTTTGTATATAGCTTCTACCTAAACCGATCTCTCGAGGCCATGAAAATCGCGTTTGTTTCTCGATTTCGTTGTAATAATCGTAAAAGTGAGTGCTCTCGGCTAGGGAAACACGATCATTTTGGGAGTTTACGAATTGCTCAATTGGCAAATTTTTCTCGTCAGAGAAGACAATGTTCGGAAATTCGTGAAAAATGTATTGAATTGTTTAAATTTTTAAACTAAAAATTGGAATATCAATAAGAAATTGAGTCATCTGTAAAGACAAAAGAATCAGTGAGTATATAGTGACTTAAATTTGAAGACTGCTTTGTTACTTTGAAGTGCTGCTGAAGTGCAATAGTTGTTGTTGTCGCAGTTTGTTGTGATCTATCTTTCGGCTGCTTGCTTCTGTTGAGTGTCCAGATGCAGGAACTCTGCGGCTAAGATGGGGTACGTCCGGTGGGAACAGGTGACGTGTATCGTGTGGTCCCAGGTCATAATCGGAACATCCATCTTGCACGTCGGCATCAATCCTTGCTCTGTAGGAGTGAGGTGGCTGCATCTATCGGAACGTAATTGAGCCAGAACTACTCTGGTTTGCCGGGGAAGGTCAATTTCTTCAAGTGCAATGGGAGGCGGTCGTTCTCCAAGGACTTCATTCACCCGGTAGCTATTTGCCGCTATGCTACCGTGTCTGCATCAATGTTGTGTGGACCTGCTTTATATGCCGCTTGATCTAGAGGTTCTCTCTTGTTGCCCTGAACCTCACGTTCTAGATCATGTAGATCCACCTTAAGGCTTCTGAGCGGTGGATATCTATCTACAAGATGTTGATTTGGATGGTCTCTGCGATAACGACCCAAAAGGTATTGCTTAGACAGCATGTAGTTATGTCTTTGCGGTGGTAGGATCTTTGTTTCCCGATGGAGGTAGTCCATATGAGAACTGAGGAGACAGCCCGTCGCAGTTCGAAGGGCGGCATTCTGGTAGATCTGAATATTATTCCACTGCGTATCACAGAGCTGACGAGACCACACAGGCGTAGCATAACTCACCACAGACCGTTCAATTGCTATTTCTTTGTCTGCATCTCGGCCGGCAAGTGACTTGAGGACCTTGTTTCTAATTTTGACTTGTTGTGGCATGTAGGGAGAATGTGTAAGAGCTGTCAAATGTGACGCCAAGTATTTTGGGACACTTGGTGGTCGAAATAATTTCTCCATTGACCATCACAGTCAGCTCGGCATTCACCTCACGCGTATTTGTAGTGAATAATGTGGCTGAAGATTTGGTGGCAGATATCTTCAGATTTCTTGCGGCGAATTATGAGGCAAGTTTGTTGAGGTAGATGTTCAACCTATCGCAGATGTCAACAATGGGTGGGGGCCTGTTGCCTTGTCGTGCGCATATGATACGATCTCTATGCTGTTGGGAGGGGGTGGAATGGAGGATAGGTAGAGGTTAAACCGTGCCGGAGATATCATCCCGCCTTGGGGAACTCCCTGTTTCACTCTACGCTGCTTCGACTTCTTATCCCTAAAATCCACAAATGACTGGCGACCACACAGATAATTCGCGACCCTGCGTTTCAGGCCTGGCTGGAGGGACGTGTTGGCGATGCGCTCAAATAGTTTGGCATGGTTGACCGTGTCGAATGCCTTCGATAGGTCCAGTGCCACGAGGACCGTACTATCATATGGCCTAGGCTGATTGAAGCCACGGAAATGTGCATGCCACGGTGATGGCATGCAAAGCTGTTGTTATGCTATGCAGACTTCCGAATCCATGTTGATGCTCGGTGCTCGAATGGAAATTCTCCTACGAGGATCGGAAGGAGTAATGCATCGAACGTCTTTGCTACTGGTGAGAGAAGGAAGATCGGTCTGTACGACTCCCCCCAAACTCGAGTCCTTTCCAGGCTTCAGTGGAGGGATCACTGTGCCCCTTTTCCAGACATCGGGAACTATAAGATTGTTCAAAAACAGGTTGAGGACAGTAGCAAGCTACTCAACTCCAGGTAAATCCAGACTTTTTAGCATCAGTGCTGATGAGTTATTTTAACCAAACGACGAAATGCGTCGTTGGTGTGGTGTGTGTGCGGTTTTCCTTTCCCATTCAAAAAAAAAAAAAAAAATTCAATTGAATTCTTCTCGAAAGCGGAACAAACGAAAATCGTAAAATTAAAATGATCTTCGCCCTAACAGGTAAAAAAACTCGAAAATAAAAATTATTTAGTTTTCTTGCCAAAATTGATTCGATTCGGAATTTAGTTGACTCATAGCAAAATTTGATAAGAAAAATTTTGTTTTTCACTTTATCCACATAAAATTAAGTATTTTGGTTGAATTCGGCACTAAATTAAAAAAGTGCTATATTAACCGTAAAATGTAATTTCAATATAAATTGATTTATGGGTTTTGGTGCATTCAGCAGGTGCGATAAATGCCAAAGTCGTTAAATACACTTTCCTCGCTAACTGGTCATAAAATATTAAGAAAAAAGATTTTTTTTCTTTAATTTTTATAGCCTCCACCATAGGATGGGGGTATGCTAATTTCGTCATTCTGTTTGTAACTCCTCGAAATATGCGTCTGAGACCGTCATGTCATTTTAAATCGATCTAGCCATGTCCATCCGTCCGTCTGTCTGTCGAAAGCACACTAACTTTCCAAGGAGTTAAGCTACCCGCTTAAAATTTTGCACAAACACTTTTTATTAGTGTAGGACCGTTGGGATTGTAAATGGGCCAAATCGGTCCATGTTTTGATATAGCTGCCATATAAACCGATCTTGCGTCTTGACTTTTTGAGCCTCTAGAGGGCGCAGTTCTCGTCCGATTTGACTGAAATTTTGCACGTGGTGTTTTGATATGATTTCCAACAACTGTGCTAAGTATGGTTCAAATCGGTTCATAATCTCGTATAGCTTCTATATAAACCGATCTTGGATCTTGACTTCTTGAGCCAATAGAGCGCGCAATTCTCATCCGATATGGCTGAAATTTTGCATGAAGTGTTTTGTATTGACTTCCAATAACTGTGCTAAGTATGGCGCAAATCGGAACATAACCTGATAAAACTAAGCATCAACCACACACACCGAAGTTGTGCAGCAAAACAAGCACATGTGTGATTGGTAAAGTAGTTTTGTTTTTTGCTTTTGAATAATGCTGTTGTTAAATATTTAGTTGCAGGAAAATCAACAAATTTCGTCGTCGATTTTGCGACAAAAGTTGTTGGTTTTCAAAATTATTTTTATCTGTGTAGAACCGAATACCAGCCCATAATGACCGCACTTGCGCCTTTATACACAGCGGCTACATCCATTATTGAGTAATTGCTAAAACTAAAGTTAACTCTACACGGCAGAATTGAAAATATTGATTTAATTAAAAAATTTGTATATTCAATTGAAAATTTTTCTAAAATCGGGCCTATAAACAAATTTGTATTATTAATAAACCATTTTCAGGTGTGTTTCGTCTATTTATATATTCAAATTCTCGATTTGTCTGTTTTCCACTCTTTCAATTCACACTCTAAATTTATTTAATTTAAAAATGATTGAATTTTATGAAGCGTTAAAAAATTTTTTCACATTCTAGATATTTTTTTGCCAAATTTTTTTTTGTGTAGCCACGCTTTTAGTTGCCTTTCCTTTAATTACATCAGGAATGAAATATGACTGAGTGGGAGAGAAGCAAGAACCATATAAAGGGTGATTTTTTTGAGGTTAGGATTTTCATGCATTAGTATTTGACAGATCACGTGGGATTTCAGACATGGTGTCAAAGAGAAAGATGCTCAGTATGCTTTGACATTTCATCATGAATAGACTTACTAACGAGCAACGCTTGCAAATCATTGAATTTTATTACCAAAATCAGTGTTCGGTTCGAAATGTGTTCATTCACCGTAACGTTGCGTCCAACAGCATCTTTGAAAAAATACGGTCCAATGATTCCACCAGCGTACAAACCACACCAAACAGTGCATTTTTCGGGATGCATGGGCAGTTCTTGAACGGCTTCTGGTTGCTCTTCACTCCAAATGCGGCAATTTTGCTTATTTACGTAGCCATTCAACCAGAAATGAGCCTCATCGCTGAACAAAATTTGTCAAAATTTGAACACATTTCGAACCGAACATTGATTTTGGTAATAAAATTCAATGATTTGCAAGCGTTGCTCGTTAGTAAGTCTATTCATGATGAAATGCAAAGCATACTGAGCATCTTTCTCTTTGACACCATGTCTGAAATCCCACGTGATCTGTCAAATACTAATGCATGAAAATCCTAACCTCAAAAAAATCACCCTTTATTTGGCTCATTTGCACTACTATTACCATTTCATGTGTGTGAAAGAGTACACAATGCCATTTTGCTTTTTGTAGAAACAGATACATACCGTTTATGTTATTAAACAACAATTTTAGTTGGTGCAATTAAAATGTCATGATTCCATGGCAAATGGAATTTCAATGTCAACAATTTAACAAAAAAATTAATTAATTAATTTGTCAAAAATATTTATTTAAAGCCATACCATGTTAAATTGGTAAAATTTAAGTCAATACATTTTCTGTGTACCACAACTTTCCGATTTACTTTTTTACAATGTGGTGGTGGAATTTTAAAAAACATTAAGGCCATATTGTGGTTACCAGTCTCATACGAATTCTTCAAGAAACGTCTCCAAGATTTCATACATCCTAAAAGCTTTTCAAACATGAATACTGAGGACTCGGTGGCTTTGTCTTCACTACCTTCGTACCATTACGGTGCGCTTTACCCATCAACATCCATCCACCAGCCACCACAAAACAATGTCAACAATCGAATTCCACGAACTTTATCTCAATGGAGCTGTAGAAATATATTTGCAATGAATGGCAAAAAGGCAGCAGCTATGGTACGTTGAGTCGGTCAGGCGGGTAAACACGGTAGAGCGGTAAAGCGGACAGAGCCTCAGTTATTGCTAATGTTTGGCGAGAGGGTGGTGGCCACAGAGTCGGAAGAAATACAATGATGACATTTAACTCTGCTACCACCAGCACAACAAAAGGCCTGACTCAGACTAAAGAGAATAGAGGAACGGGTGAAGCAGAAGCAGTAGAAGTGGCTACAGCTAAGCAAATAAACAAATAAAGAAAATCTGACCCAACTTTCGGCTTTCAGCAATTAGCAAAAAACATTGCACAGCGGAGGAAATAATAATGAGTAAGCAAATGATGACTGATAACTGCGACATTTCAGATAGACATTCATTCTACTTTATTTTTTGCACAATAGGGATGTTAAATTCATGTCAATAAAACAACAAAAATACGTTGAAGCAATCACAAGTTGAAAACGCGAGTTTCGCTCGTCTTACCTTGTTAGGTTGAAGGGAGGGTTCGGTCTTATTTCGACCTATGTATGTTTCTATGAACATACGCCCCAGTTGTCAAGAGTTTGTATCAGTATAATACTACAATTCCCTAGTTTAGGTTAGGTTTAAAAGAGAGTACGGATATTAATCCGCACCATGCGAAAGCAACCTTTTTCGGGGTTTTTCAATTGTTTTCCATGCCACACCAGGCCCATGCCTGGTACTGTGTCTATTAGCCGCGAAAGCCGACCAATGACATAGGAAATGCTCAATCGTCTCATCATCCTCCCCACATGTCCTACACATGCTATCACTTGCCACACCGATTTTGCATAAGTGAGCTCGTAGTCCTATGTATCCCGTTAAGGTACCGATAGTAATAGCTTCGTCTTCTCATGATCCGCGTCTCCCCACAGGATTTTCGTCGTCCTGCAGACGGTTTCGCTGTTCCATGCTCTTAACTTGGACTGCGTCGATTCTATACACAGAAAAAATTTAAATCTCGCTTGAATTAAGACATTTGTATATTCAATTAAAATTTTTGCTGAAATCGGGAAGCTGAATAATTCAATTAAAGTGGTTATTAACTCAATAAAACAATTTATTGAAAATCGTTTATTCTTTCAAAAAATCGTTTAACTGACTTAATTCAAGTAAATAATTGATGTCTTCCCATAGATAATAATTTGTTTACTGCAGTCGATTAATTGGGAGTGTAAAACTAAATACGTTGCATTAAAATATTTTATCTTTTAATTGTAAACAAAATTGTCATGTAATGAATTTTCACAAAAGAAGAGGATCTTAATGGTACAACAAAGGATAACCATATGAATCTCAATACTCAGCAGCCGAGTTTATATATATTGTTGGGTGGGTACTGTCTTTATGTCGAGTTTTTCAACCGTTTTTGTTGTTGTAGCCACATTTTCATATGGAGGTGGCGATCCTGTAGGTAAGCAAGCTCGTTCCGGTCCAAAGGACGGATTGCCGCTGAAACAGGGTATAGATGAATATGTAAACTGTTCAGTGTGAATATAGTGCATCAACAAGCTCTCTCAAACTCTGTCGTTGGCCAAAGGCTTGGCTTGATTACACGATATATGGGTTGATTCCAACGCTATTATCATACAGCGGATCCATGAGTTTTTCGGGCGCCCCCTAGAACATTTCTCGTTATATCATCACGCGGTTGGCGTAGGATATGACCCAATCAAGTCCATTTTCTTTTCCGGACTTCTACCGTTTTCGAAGTATTTGTCGTGGGCAACGATTTATGAAAACTTGGAATTTGCGGGTCAAGACTTTGTGTCAAGCTCCAAGTTGTACAACCATATAATAAAATAGATTTCATACTACTATTGAAGATATTTACTTTTGTATTATGTGAGATGACACTGCATCTACAAACTTTGTTGAGTTTAAGAAAGGCGCTTCTAACCTTATTGATATATACGCGTACGTCTGCCTCTGATCCACAGTCATTTGTTATTTTGCTGCCAAGATAGGAGAAGTTGTCAACGTCTTCAATGACATGGTCGTTTGTAGAGGGCGGTGTCAGATTTGATATTCGAATTCTCATCAAGTTGGTCTTTGCTATGTATATCCTCAGGCCTACTTTGTCAGCATTTTCATTCAATTGTTCCTGTTTCCCCTTAATGTGCTCCGCGTAGTCGTGTCTCCGAGAAAGTCGTTAATACCCTAGGGTATGCCATAGGGTGTATATATTTATGGGTTTCTTGCGCAGAAATCAAACTATCTGTCGCCATTCATTCCTGGTATCGCTAAGTTCTTGCCTTTTCATGATTGATTGTAAATTATTGTTGTTATTGCCCACTTCGGCATTAAAATCTCCCTTAAAAAGTTTAATGTGTTCTTTTGGTAAAGAGTTGGGAATAGAATTGGTCCTTTGTTTCGTCATTATCGGGTTCGGTTGGCGCATTGCCTTGTACAATGGATATTTTGCGGAATTTTGAATTTAATCTTGCCGTCATGATGCGCTCAGATATAACATTGTATTGGGTTGCCCAAAAAGTAATTGTCGGTAATATATTGGGTTGCCCAAAAAGTAATTGTGGATTTTTCATTAGTCGGCGTTGACAAATTTTTTCAACGGCTTGTGACTCTGTAATTGCATTCTTTCTTCTGTCAGTTATCAGCTGTTACTTTTAGCTTGCTTAAGAAAAATAGTGCGCGAAATTTTGTTTACATTTGTTTGTTTGGCGTCAATTTTAATATGGGTACCACATGTATTGAAAGAAATTCATTTAACAAACCGAATCAACGCTTGTGATATGCACCTTAAACGCAATGAATTCGATCCGTTTTCAAAACGATCATAACTGGAGATGAAAAATGGATTGTTTACAACAACGTTAGTCGAAAACGATCATGGTCCAAGCATGGTGAACCAGCTCAAACCACTTCAAAGGCTGATATCCAACAAAAGAAGGTTATGCTGTCTGTTTGATGGGATTGGAAGGGTGTGGTATATTTTGAGCTGCTTCCAAGGAACCAAACGATTAATTCGGATGTTTACCATCAAGGAGAAGCGACCAGAATTGGTCAATCGTAAAGGTGTCATATTCCACCAGGACAACGCTAGACCGCACACATCTTTGGTCACTCGCCAAAAACTGAGTGAGCTTGGCTGGGAACTTTTGATGCATCCACCATATAGCCCTGACCTTGCACCATCAGACTACCATTAATTTCGATCTTTGCAGAACTCCTTAAATGGTAAAACTTTCGGCAATGATGGGGCTATAAAATCGCACTTGGTTCAGTTTTTTGCAGATAAAGGCCAGAAGTTCTATGAGCGTGGAATACTAAATTTGCCAGGAAGATGGCAAAAGGTTATCGAACAAAATGGCAATTATATATTTGATTTTAAGTTTTATTAAAAATGCATTTACTTTCTTTTAAAAAATCCGCAATTACTTTTTAGGCAACCCAATATGATAGAAGAGCTCGATTTGCTTACGGCGACAGCAAAAGACCGACCCCATTTATTCGGTGGATTTCATTGCTTGAAAAAATGAAGTGGTAGCCACCTTGAAGATCCATAGTTCCGGATTTCGGCCATCGTAATTCACATAAACTGAGGATGTCTAGGTTGTATATTGGCATTTCTTTCTGGACTTAGTAAAGTCTCGATGCTTCTGAGAGAGTTCTAATGTTACATGTTCCGTCATCGGGGGGTTGTCAGTTCTATTATTTCTTGTTGATGTTTCGTGATTTTTTATAATAATTGGTGGATTGGGCCATCGCAGAGGTACCTAGTGCTGGGGCTGCCAGCGACCTTTAGGCCGGGCTTTCTTAATGGTGAATCTTCTAAAGACACGCGAGCGCCACCGTTGGTGATTTCCTCTGGCTCATCCGCTGCTGACCCTTTTGCACCACCTGGGGAGGCGTCCGTTGGGAGAAGTAGCATGGAACTCCACACGGACATAGGCTGGCCATTGGATATTTAACCCGCCTCGTCATATCGAGCATCATAGGTACTCAGTATTTGTGCAAGAGCCGGTGCCTACCGGCCTCGCACTGAGACTCTCCGCTCGATACCGCTGATTGTCTGCGACAGCCGTTGCAGCCATTCTGTATGGAGCATTCCACTATCCACAACCTGTGGACGTGCCCGGTAGGTCGTAGCTAAGGTTCTCGTGACAGCAATGAACAGAACGCAGATCGGACCTCAATGTTCCAGGCTGTGTGGTGCTCACAGCTATCCCGTGCCAGGATTGCCTTTTGTCTTACTGCGGCCAACAACAACTTTTTGAAAATGTGGCTTCAAATCAAAGACAATAAAAGAACATTGTGCAAAGGTATTTCCTTCCTCTACGCTTCATACATTTGTCGTGTCTGTAAAGTCGCTAATGAAGAAATTAGTTTTATATGAAAATAAATTGTAATTGATATCAACCTCATCATCTCGAAGTATTGATCCACATGAATAGATGTGGATATTTCGTAATATCCACATCAAGCTCCAAACAAATGCCAATTTAGCAAATGAGTTGCGTAGCCATATAAATTTTTAAAACTTGATGAATCGATTTATATGGTATGTGACTTTAGTGTTGTTAAAATGAGGTTTTCCTCTTATTCTGAAAGGTTTGCACAGAAGCTAGATCTTAACTTATCCTTAAAATTGTCTCTCGTTTGATTATAAAATTTGCTTTAATTCCGATTATTTCTATGTAATCATCGCACTCTAAGAGAAACGAATTTGTTTTTTTATACCCTCCACCATTGGATGGGGGTATACAAATTTCGTCATTATGTTTGTAACACCTCAAAAAATTCCTCTGAGACCCCATTAAAAATACATATTTTTTATCGACATGTCGATCATGTCCGTCCGTCCGTCTGTCTGTCGAAAGCACGCTAACTTTAGAAGAAGTAAAGCTATCCGCTTGAAATTTTGCACGAATACTTCTTATTAGTGTAGGTTGTAAATGAGCCATACCGGTCCATGTTTTGATATAGCAGCCCTATAAACCGATCTTGGATCTTGTCTTCTTGAGTCAATTCTTATCCGAAATTTAGCATGACGTGTTTGAAATTTTGCATGAGGTGTTTTGTTATGACTTCCAACAACTGTCCTAAGTACGGTTCATATCGGTCCATAACCTGATATAGCTGCCATATAAACCGATCTGGGATCTTGACTTAGATGCTCAAAAAGTCAAGATCCCAGATCGGTTTATAGGTTTATAGAGGACGCAAAAAAGCCTTGCACAACCGAGCAGATAAAGAAAATGGAGAAAGTTGGGAACCACAACTTTGAGACAGTCCGTAACTTTATCTACCTCGGCACCGCCGTAACCGAAACGAATGACACCAGTTTTGAGATTAAGCGAAGAATAATACTGGCAAACAGATGCTACTTTGGACTAAGTAAGCAGTTTAGAAACAAGGCCACATCTCGACAGACGAAGATTACACTATACAAGACACTGATACTACCCGTGCTGTTATATGGTTCTGAAGCATGGGTACTTGTGAAAGCAGATGAGGCAGTGCTTGGAGTATTTGAGAGAAAGATTCTTCATAAAATATATGGACCAGTTTGCGTTAACGGAGAATATAGGCGACGCATGAACCACGAGCTGTATGACGACGATAGCATAGTTACACGTATCAAAATACAACGGCTGCGTTGGCTAGGTCATGTTGTCAGAATGGATGAAGAAGCTCTAGCAAAGATGTCTTTTGAAGGCAAACACGGTGGTACACGCAAACCGGGAAGACCAAAAGCCCGACGGAAAGATCAAGTTGTGGGAGACACCTCGTAACTTGGTGTCAGAGATTTTAGAATGAGCGCAGAAGAACGAGGCGCTTGTCGTAGCCAATTAAAATAAAGTAAAGAGGTCACAATTATTATCCGATTTGGCTGAAATTTTGTACAACGACTTCTCTCATGACCTTCATCATACGTGCCAATTTTGGTCTGAATCGGTCTATAGCCTGATACAGCTCCCATATAAACCGATCTCCCTATTTTGCTTCTTGAGCCCCTTAAGGGCGCAATTTTTATTCGAATTGGCTGAAATTTTACACAATGACTTCTCCTATGGTCTCCAACCCTAATTCAATTATGGTCCGAGTCGGACCATAGCTTGATGAAGCTCCAATAGCATAGCAATTATTTTCTTTTATCCTTTGTTTGCCTAAAAAGATATGCCGGGAGAAGTACTCGTCAAATGCGATCCATGGTGGTTGTGATTCTGAATCACAAATTTAAATGGATATAAATGTCAGATCCTTCACTTATGGTTCACCGTTAGCTACTAAAGTAGTTGATGGTGCCAACACTGGTTACTGGCTGGACAACTGGGATGTGATGGTGAAGATATGAGTATGCGAATGATCTGACATGCTTTAAATTACGGCCAATACGCTCTTCCACTCTATTAATTAAAGTTAATTTGCGCTAATTATTTGATGGACATTAAACAAAGGAAGCTGATTATATAACCATAGCAAATTCCATTAGGCAATTACCATATGAAATTCCGTCTCATGAGAGGAATTTTGTTCCCCTGTAATGCTTCACATATTACGAACTCTCTCATAATATAATCTAAGTTAATGTGTCCCTTGGCACATTGTCACAGAAATGGCCCCGCTGTGGGGTGCTGTCGAAAAGACTTACTCAACAACATATTTTATAAGAAAATAATGTAAATATTGTCCGTAAGGACCGGCCAGGGGGTAGTCCCCAAATCTGACCAACCATATTTAATTACAAATTCCAAATTTGATCTTTTCCATACTAGCGACAATAACAAGCGTAATCTACCATGAGTACACATAAAACGAGGGATGGGATGCAGTCCTCCCATCCCGGCCTGCACGCCTTGCCAAGTGTCTTTTGTGTAGCGATGTCCTTTTTTGCTTTGTTTGTGTGAGCTGTTCAATGGAACTCGGGCATATTTTCTGGATGCGTATCTCGTAAATTGCCTCATATGTCCCATATTTATGTGCATGGACGAATGTTTAAACGCTTGCTTGTGGCGATTGGCAAAAAACAAACAAATTTCATTCACAGGCTTGTAGACATGTCTATTCGTCGTTTGCTGCCTGGAATGGTTATTGTTGCTGCTGGTGGTGGCTTCGTTTATGGGAAATTGTTAAATGACATGGAGGGGCGAGCACACACACACACACAGTCCACTAAATTAAAAGAAGGTCTAATTCACAGGAAGATTTAATTTAACCTTTACATTTGAATAAATAGTGAAGGTGCATACCCAGCTTAAATCGGAAAACACTTTGGGCTCTTAGGGGAACAAGAAACCATTTCGTCCATTATGATACCACTGGAACAGGAGAAGGAAGATGCGTTTTAGTTCCTACCATTGAACCACTTTAAAAAGCCCAACATATTGTGAATGTCACAACCGCTAAATTAGACAACTTCTCAAAGAAATAAAATAAAACTTAAAGAAGAAGTCCTTTTGACTGACAGAGCGTTTTACAGTCTCTTCTTCCTCGACGTCCTCACAGCTTCTGCAGAAGCCGTTTCTTGCAACCTTTAGTCTGTCGGCATGCTTTTCCGATCATGACTGAGACGTCTGTTCAAGTCAGCAACAGCAGAGCGGTAGACCTCTTCTAGTGTTGATTAGGCCACTTGACCAAATAGAAAGTTTCCTTTGCCTCACAGCAGTGGTCGCAGAAATTTGTCTAGCCATAATGTCCAGAGTCATTAGATGTGTAGCATTAAATACAGTCCATCAGATGGCGTTGTCCTCAGTACGGCTGTGTTGCACAAACAAGTCATCCTTTGGATGTGGCTGAGTATTGAACAAAGGGTGAACTTTTGAAGCGCCGGCCACCAGACCAGGTAGGTCTGCAGCATATACCCAGTTTTTCACACGCATTTTCAACCCTCCAACTTTTGCCAATAGCGCTCTAGCAGATATATAGGGCAAGGGTTGTCTTTCTTGTCCTTTCCAAAATGTTTGAAGTTTAATTTCCTGTCCAGCAAAACACGCAGGTATTTTGCGCTTTCAGTAAATGGAACATTCTATCCTTCCTAGGAGTCAGGTGCTACTGTAGGTGTTGAAGCTAGTTCAACAATTAGTATAAGGATTTATTGAATTAAGCCTAACTAGATTGTATAGTAGGTAAATTGTTTTTCCTGGTAATAGAAGAAAAAAAAAGAATCATTGGCTCTTAATTATCAAAAAAGATTGGGATTGGAGCAGCTAAAGAAAACCATTGAGAAGAGCAGCAAACGGCGACATAAAATTATAATATATGTTTCTATCAACCTCTTTAGAATTTTAGGCATAACGGTATAAATCTTTCGCCTTCGTGTGGTAAGGTTTTCCAGCTTTCGGAATGAAAATGCGCTTTGTGTCCCTCCATCCTACAGGTATATACGACATGCTGATACAAGCAGAGAATATGTCCCTAAGCCAAGGAACCAGTCTATCGGACACTGCTTGTAATTCAACCTGTTCTACATCATCAGGGCCTCATCATAAGCCAAATCCGAATTGACCCTTAGATGCCGCACATCTTATCCGATTTAGCTTAACTTGCTCACAAAGACTTCTGTTGTGACTTTCAATCCATAAAACCCGATCTCTAGATTTGACTTGTTCAGAAACTTCATTGACCTTGAATGAGCCTTTAATTTCAGCTTAAAAATATATTAGTACAAAGAACATGACAAATGCAACCCTTGTTGGGAGTTATTTACATAAGATTCCGATTTTACTTCAATGAAATATTTGTTCTAATACAAAATGAGATTTTGGTATATATGCAAATTTTGCCCATGAACATTCTTCTCACATATCAATGAGTGCAGTCCGATTCAAGTTTAAGCTCAATGATAAGGGGCTTCCTTTTTATAGCCGAATCCGAACGGCGTGCCGCAGTGCGACACCTCTTTGGAGAGAAGTTTTACATGGCAAAGTACCTCACAAATGTTGCCGGCATTAGGAGGGGAAAACCACCGGGCATTCAGCGTAATAGGCGGACACGCTAACCTCAGCGCTTGGTATATATGTTCAAATTAATATCAATTTTGGTGCAGGAAAATGATGCTAAATACGCCATCCGTCCTAACGATCTGCAAATCGGACGAAGTTGCTGTAAAGCCCGATCTTCCAATTAAGGGTGTTAGTCCCATGAAAAGCAGAACGGCATGACCGAACTTATTGCGTTTTTACTTGCAAAGTTTAAGATATTTAAGGTATTTCCGTGTCTTTGACTTAGGTTAGGCACTCTGTTCATCTTTTTACATGAACATCTGTCGGAAGTCCTTATAAAGAAATTATTGATGAAAAATATGTGAAAAACGATTTTTTACGCAATGGACATATATAAAGGACTTTGGATTCCCACCAGAGCCCTGGACTGTCGTTGCTGTGGTATCACAATCGACTAAGAGAGTCTGTAAAAAAAGATTGTCGCTCTTACCTAACCAACATTCTTGGCAAGGCTATCGCCACACCAATTGCTACCCCTACATTTGGTCAAAGATTTGTCAAAGCATTTGTCCATATTTAGGTCATTCGCAGTGTACGATTCAAATCAATAAACAATAAAATGCTGAGACGAGAAGTCTGATGTTTTTATTCTGACAACTGATATGTAGTCTCCCCATGGAGCATGGCGGAGGTGGGGATAACGATATTCGCTTTCCCCCCGCGGCTGCACGACGTTCGTTTGTTTATAAACAGCAGCAACAAAATTCAAATAAAACTGAAATTGAAGAAAAGCAAGGCATCCAACTAGCTGGCCAGCCACTGTCGAAAACCGACACCGACGATGAGAAAAATAGTGATTAAGTGGCGGTCAAAAGGCACACAGACTATTTATTTATAATGTCCTGTTGTGTAGCAGCGTTCTCATTTGTTCGTTTGGTTCTTTGTTTGGACTGACCCACCATAAACGATGCGCAGTGTAAATTTAAGGCCGACTGTCAAATTGCTTCAAAATTAAAATGAATGAATGAATTTAAAGAAGAAGCAAAAACAAATCAAAGACGTCACAAATGCAAGAGCTCGCATTTACACTCATACTCCCGCAAAACGCTGTACTCAGAGAAGACGGTGAAGCCCAACCGATTAAAAGAAACTGAATCTCACAGATACTCTGTTGCGGTTTGTGTGGTTATTGTTGTTGCTTGCCGTTGGTTTGGCTGCTGGGGCGGCCGTGTGCGGTGCTTTTATTGAACAAACAAACAAACAAGCACACGTACAGACCGACAGGCAAGCAGGCTAGCGGGCCCTCACTCACACACACACACACACACAACAATAATGTTGTTTGTAATGATGAGCATAACATCATTCTTCGCATTATTCTGATGGTGATGATGACGACGTTGTCGCTATTGTCCAACCGAGTCATCTTTTTGTTTTGCTGATATCCCCCTCCCCAAAGCCAACAACTTCCCCTCAGCAGTTTGCTTTAAATGTGCTTTTGTGGGC
This sequence comes from Stomoxys calcitrans, assembly GCF_963082655.1. Classification (NCBI taxonomy): domain Eukaryota; kingdom Metazoa; phylum Arthropoda; class Insecta; order Diptera; family Muscidae; genus Stomoxys; species Stomoxys calcitrans. The sequence goes on from NC_081553.1 coordinate 2,008,105, forward strand.
ATAAATCGGAATTCTTTGTTGGTGCTGATGTTGAGAATTTGTGGTTGATGATTTCTCACAAAGGCTTCTTCAGCTTCTCAGAACGGAGACTCTGAGGTGAAAAGTGAAATTGTGTGAATTAAAACAAATAAAAGCAGCGTTTTCACATTTTATGGAGCTTCTAATGAATGTTTGCCACACTAACGCACTCGCATCTGTGAGCACATGGGTTGGGTCGGTCGCACAGTGCTGTTTCACATAATTCATGTTAATTTCTTTGATTGGAATCAACATTTTGTATCCTAGCTTTCAATTTGATTATACTAAAAACAAAACTAATATTTACACATGTTGAACTTTCCAATTTGTCGAGGAAAATGGGTCCAAGATGATTTACAGATGACCGTATATCTGTCCGTCCGTTTGGCATACAGTGTAATTAGGGTGCACATTTATTAGTATTTTCGGATTATTCAGTTTAAATGATGAATCGTACTACACCAAAAAAGGCTGTCGATTAATCGAATACCATATGAAATGCTCCTTCGACTTGACTTCTTGAGCCCTTAGAAGATGAAATTTTCATCCGATTGTAATGAAATTGTGAACAGAATGTTTTATTATAACTTCCAATATTTGTGGCAATTATGGTCCGAATCGGTGTGTAAGCTGACCAGTGTTGCCATTCATGAAAATTATTTCCTTGTAAAATTTAAGACGAATCCTACCAAACCCTTCAAAAACCTACCAAATGATCTTCAAGCCAAAAATGCGATATATTTTTTTGTCATTCCATGTTTTATAAATGTACACGTTTTCACCCATACAAAGTATACATACTAGATAGTCGCATAGACGATCTAGGCATGTCCGTCTGTCTTCTTGCTGAAATATCTCTACAGCCTAAAATTCAAAAATGGTCTTTTTATCACCCGATAAGAAATCTTATGTTCACAAAAGTCGTATTTTTGCCCGGACAACAGTGCCAAGATTGGATAAAGCGATCTCCCGATATAAGTCTTGAGCCCAGAAATGCCCTTTCACAACTCATTTTCATCGTTCAGTTGCATGGACCCCTTAATATCTGAGTAGGGAGCAGATCTAATCATATTTGTTTGTAGCTGCCATATAGCCTTGTTTTGTGATTGAAGCCATTGAATGCACAAAAGACAGTTATATCAGGTTATGTACCGATTTGCGCCATACTTAGCACAGTTGTTGGAAGTCATAACAAAACATCACGAGCAAAATTGCACCCAAATTGGATAAGAATTGCGCCCTCTGAAAGCTGAAGAAGTCAGACAATATCGGTTTATATGTCAGCTATATCAGGTTATGAACCGATTCGTACCATACTTAGCACAAATGTTGGAACTGATACCAAAATACTACGTGCAAAAACAGTCACATAGGACGAGAATTGCGCCCTCTGGAGGCTCAAGAAGTCAAGACCCAAGATCGGTTTATATGGCAGCTATATCAAAACATGGACCGATTTGGCCCATTTATAATCCCAACTGACCTACACTACTAAAAAGTATTTGTGCAAAATTTCAAGTGCCTAGCTTTACTTCTTCGAACGTTAGCGTGCTTCACTCGAGTCACTCGGGTGAGTATTGGTAAGGCGATGGTTAAGTAAGAAAAGTTTGGCGAATAGCTTAGAATCTTTCATTTCTACATGGTCGAATTGAAACTACTATCGCAGTTTGAGAATGATTTTCCATATTTATACATTAATTCGATTTCACCGGAATTTCAAATAGTGGTGTCGAATATATGTACATAGTTCAGATCGGACCAATCAGCTTTTGCTTCCCAAAAAGATCGATTTTGCGATTGAATTTTAAAGCTCTACAATGGCATATGTTTTACCACATATCGATTCGTTTGATGTGGGTATAGCCAACAGTTTACAATTGTCAATGTGTAGAAATATTTATTGGGTGGACCGAACACAACGCGTTTTTTATTTATTTTAGTTTATGGCAAACTTATTGCTCTTTACATATTTTAATCAAGCACCTGTATTTGGAGTGGTTTGTAATGTCTTTCGAGTTTATGTGAGTTCGTAGTACTGTAAGCGAAGATGAATCTTTATTACCTCATGCGTGAGTTTTTTTTTTGCTTGACCAACAGCTGCCACCAATTCCCCCCAAACATAGCACCACTTCCCCGAAAATTTCAACCGAGTGGCTCAACTACTATCACTGCTACAAAAAACCCACCATCAGTTTTGTTTACCTTTTTCCTCGGGCGTTTTTGTGTTCTGGGTGCACTTTATTAAAGACACACACACACACAGGCACAGAGCTACCAACACTGCAACATATTAAGACCACTGGTACATATTAAGACCAACTTCCAGCTTGATCTGCCGCTCTGGCCCCCGTTCGACTAAGTCAAGTTGAATATGGAATGCGGTGGTTGAGCTAGTATGGTGCCACCATAGCGATGAGCAATGGCACGATAAAAACAAAAAGAAAATTCCTAGCCAAAGACAAAAAAGTTATTCATTCTTCCTTCTCTCTTGCCGAAATGTCATCAACTTGTCTCGGCTTGGTCGGTTGGTCGACTTGGATGGAGCTGGTTGGATGAGTGACTGGCTGGAAGCCTCAGCGGTGCTGTTGGTTAAATCATAAATTCATTTCTGTTTGTACGAACGAGTGAGTGAGTGGGTCCCCGTCTGTCGACCTGTCTATTGATCCGGTCCACTACTCTATGCTCTGAAATAGTCTATTCTGCCTCCCAACTACCCAGCAAAGTACACGTATGCTACATTTATGTGATGCGATATATATGTGTATGTAGTTGTGTTTGTTGACCAACAACGTCGTCGTTGTCAGTAATCAAATGCATGATTGTCAGTCATATTCCTTGAGGGCATAAATAATGCTCTGGCGAATTTTTCCACAAGACCGACATCAGCAGCATCACTCAGGCGATGCTGGAATGGAAAATGGAAGCCGATTTGACATTCCAGATAACAAACTACTTACTAGTAGATATTTTGTATCCCCGCACATACATGCTCATACATATGGACATAATATATCTATGTATTGTATATATGTAGGGCCACGTATGAACTTCGTCCGTGGCGCAAGTTCAAACGTGTGTATGCGTGAGTGTGTGTGTGCGTGAGTGAGTATGTCTTTTGAACTTCGACGTTAATCTCTTCGATGCTCGAGGTGTGATTTTGGATTTCGTCAATTGTCAATGTCGAAAATAATCAAAATAAATGGCGATATGACATTTCAATTTGTCACTCACTCACTCACGCACCACACATCAAAGTGACAGTACGCCAAGTTCTTTGCCATTTAATTTTATTATTATTCTTAAATAAAATGAACTCACCTACTTACTGCTTGAACATGTTAACAAAGTCAATTAAGTTCTCATTGCATTAACCTGGGCGCAGTTTCGATCTTTGCCGCCAACCGCATTTATTTTCTCCCAACCATATAACTTTTGCTGTCATTTATGTAAGCGTGTTTGAGCCAAAAGTAACCTCGAAAAAGAACATTTAAGTCGGGAATTCCGTGTCGCTAACAAAATTAGGATTTTTGAAAGCAGCACGGAAGTCCTGAGTTTTTTTTTTTAGTATTTAGAGCGCACAACAAGCCGACTATTGGCTTAGGTGTATGTCCATAGTGACATGGGGCGGATTTATATCCTAATCTAAGCCTGTTTCAGGCCGGTCATGTGTATGACTACTTAATGATTTCGGATGTTTAGTTTCAAATTTATCCAAAATCTTCCACTTTAGGAGCATAGTATCAAAGGACAAAATATTGCAAACCCAAATTAACTAAAGGGTGATTTTTTTGAGGTTAGGATTTTCATGCATTAGTATTTGACAGATCACGTGGGATTTCAGACATGGTGTCAAAGAGAAAGATGCTCAGTATGCTTTGACATTTCATCATGAATAGACTTACTAACGAGCAACGCTTGCAAATCATTGAATTTTATTACCAAAATCAGTGTTCGGTTCGAAATGTGTTCATTCACCATAACGTTGCGTCCAACAGCATCTTTGAAGAAATACGGTCCAATGATTCCACCAGCGTACAAACCACACCAAACAGTGCATTTTTCGGGATGCATGGGCAGTTCTTGAACGGCTTCTGGTTGCTCTTCACTCCAAATGCGGCAATTTTGCTTATTTACGTAGCCATTCAACCAGAAATGAGCCTCATCGCTGAACAAAATTTGTCAAAATTTGAACACATTTCGAACCGAACACTGATTTTGGTAATAAAATTCAATGATTTGCAAGCGTTGCTCGTTAGTAAGTCTATTCATGATGAAATGTCAAAGCATACTGAGCATCTTTCTCTTTGACACCATGTCTGAAATCCCACGTGATCTGTCAAATACTAATGCATGAAAATCCTAACCTCAAAAAAATCACCCTTTATGAGTCACCAATAAAATGAAATCTATCAGTATATGTATGGGGTGTTTCTAAATAATCATAGAATTTTATGGCGACCATAATTTTGTACATAATGGCGTCTAAATACATTACTACAGACTTCTTCTCTTCGGGAACCCACAGTGTAATATAATTTGACACATTTCTTACATTGTCATCATTCTCCTAAAGAGGAGAATTTGGCGGCACTATGCAACGAATTCAGAAAAATACGAAATTTACCAAAATTTGAGGTGCTTGTTTTTTATGCATACATTGTTGGTGATTTATCCGACCAGGGCTGCGGAGTCGAGCAATTTTAAATCGACTCCGACTCCAAAGTTCGCTTGACTCCGACTCCGGAGTTGACTTTGAGCACTTAAATTATTAAATTTTTTAAATTTTGTTTTTGTTTTATGCGCTATTTTCTATTGTAAAAATTTTTAAGAAAAACTTAAAAAGCATTTTTTTTTTCCTAAGCCACTATGCTTTTATAACAAAATAAATGAATTTCTTAATATTTTATGACCATTTAGCGAAGAAAAGTGCATATTAATGACTTTGACATAAAACCGCACGTGTTGTCAAAATTAGATGGCTTATCTCCATCAATTGATTGTACCCTACACCACCACTGTGGTACAGGGTATTAATACTTAGTTCATTTGTTTGTAACATCCAGAAGGAAAAAGAGACAGTATCACGTAAACCGACTCAGGATCACTTGATTTGATTTAGCTACGTCTGCGTGTCTGTCCATCTGTCCATGTTAATCTGTGTACAAAGTACAGTTCGTAATTTTCATCCAATCGTCTTCAAATTTTGCCAGCAGTATTTTCTTGGGTCTATATTGGCCCGGGTTGGACTAAAATTGCATTTATATCGTCATTTGTAAACTGATTCTCACTAAATTTTGCACGAGGCATTCTCTTATTAGTCTCGACATTATTTGGTTCAGATTTCGATATAGCTCCCATATGTATGTTCGTCCGATTTGGACTAGTATTGTAATAATTTGGTTATTTGTTAACCGATTCATGCAAATTGGCTCAAAGAATTCCCTTATGACTCAATAATTAGTAATTTGTTAATCGATCTTCATAAAATTTGCCACGAAATTCTCTTATAACTCTTCTGATGACTGATGAATGTCATACAAATTTGTTCAGTTTTAGATATATTGTAGCTCCCTTATATACGCATCTCCCTATTTTCACTTTAAAGGCCTTTGCTAACCATCAATCGATCTCCTCAAAAATTTGCACAACGTTTTACTCTATGGGCCCTACAATATGTAGGGATTTTGATCGATATTCTACATATCAAATTTAAGCAAATTTTAAATTCGACGACTTAGCCTACAAACCCAATGTGGTGTGGGGTATCAAAAGGTCGGTTTCGCCCGACTTTAGCCCGTCCTTACTTGTTTTTTTAACAATGTTTAATTTAGTTTCCAGAAATCTCACTCCTAAGAATTGTAAGAAATTTTTTTATGTTTTTAAGCTATAAAAAATTGCCTGTCTTCGACAAGATCTTATATGACGAACCAATTTGTTCAATCTAGTTTCATTCATCCATTTTACGCCAATGCGTAACCCTTGTCTAACTCGAGCTAGAATTTTTCTATGAAAGCTCTATTCTTGGGTATATTTCTACCCATTTGTCGGTAATGGGTTAAGTCCGTCTACCCATATTCGTCCGCTCGTTCATCAGATAGCCGAAATCACTACAGCGTTCGAACAAATGAAAATTTTCATAGACACTTCTTCGGTGCCGTTGGATTTTTACTTCAAGAGCATTTATAACCAACCTTCTCAAAATTTTGCACAATTATTTCCTTTATGACTCCCAAAATATGTACGGATTTTGGTCGAAATTCTACATAAAGACAACATTTGAATAAAATTTTTCCCAAACAAAATATTTCGTAAGACAAAATTTCAATAAAATTTTTTAAAACCCAAAATTGTAATATTTTTTTTTTTCAAACAAAAAATTTCAATGAATTTTTCTTCAACAAAATTTTAATAAAAATTTTTCTAAACACAAAATTTCAAGGACAAAAAAATTCAAAAATTTTTTAGACTATATTTTATTTATATTTTTTATTTCCAAAAGACAAAATTTTAATGAGACTTTTTTTAAAGACAATATTTTAATAATATGTTTAAAATTATTGACGGATTGTTTAAAGACAGCACATCAATAAAATTTTCTCTAAAAACAATATTTCGATGAAAGCTTCATTGAAATTTTGACTGTTTAATTTTTAATTTTGCTGTTTTCTAGTTCAAGCTCTTTCTTTTTTTGTGCCCTCCACCATCGGATGGGTGTATACTTATTTCGTTATTTCGTTGGTAACAGACATTGATATATTGATCTGAGACCCAAAAATTTATACCTTCTCGATCGTCTTCACATTCATGGTCGATTTCGCCATGCCCGCCCGTCTGTCCGTTAGTGTGGGTCGGTTGTCTTATTAGTGTAAGCCAAGCCAAGCCAGTAATAGCCTTGTCTTCTCACGATCCGGATCACCCCATAGGATTTTTGCCGTCCTACCGTTCGTCGCCCTTAACTCGGAGGGCTTCGGGTTAACCAAATTTATTGACGACAGTCCTCCGGCCTTTACTGCAAAATTTTCTGCCCTATCATTCCCCCTTACTCTATTATGGCCCGGCAACCAAACGATGCCATCATCGGAGAAGGCGTTACTCTCCTTCTTACATTCCAAGACTGTTTGTGACCTTCCTGGTTGTTATTGCCCTTGTGGCCATTTTTAGTGTCCGTAGAGATGTTTATACTCGTCGTCCTCGCCACACAACACCACACCACCTGACGCATACCGTGATTCTCAATGTATGTAGATCCCCAGGCTCATCCTGTCCTCTAGCTTTGATCCATCCGTGTAACATGATCTACCAGATGTCAATACTAGGGTTCCGTCAGTCCTAGGCATTGTTGACGGTGGCACTTGCACTCAAGTGTCGTCTCAGGTATGCGATCGGAAACCTCTTGTCATCCTTCCAGGTTTCCTGTCGTCGCCTCCATTATACCGCTATGGTATGAGCTGCTCCCTTCCTTAATGCATTTTTCCATCGCCTTAAGTCTCATAGCCGCTGTGGATGTCTCACAATTTCTCACCTCACAATGGGTCGGCTGCCTCACCTCACAATGGGTTGGACATTTAGAAAAGTCTCCAATACCCTAGTGGACGTGGTCTTCATCGCTCCGCCTATGCCAAGACAACCTGTTGTATGGTCCTTACGTTGCACTTTTTCTCCATAGCAGTCCACCAATCTACTGAGGCGTAGGCGTCGGATTCAGGCCCCATTTCGAGCCTCCGGCCCATCTACATAGTGCCCACCATCTGTGAGCCTTCTCAGTACGTTCCAGAATGTGATACTTCCAATTCAGTTTCCTACCCAAGATCCCTCATTAGTATTTGACCTTATTATCGAACTATAGATATCGAAATCGTTTTATTGAGGAAACGTGGTGGGTCTAATTGGTCCATCTTCGTCTTTCTCATGAACAAGAAGATTTCGGTCTTTTCCGGTTTAACGTTGAGACCCCTGGGTCTAGCCCAGTCGTATGCCATCTGCAGGACCCTTTTGGCCCTTTTGCATAGCTTGTTTGGATCCTTACCTCTTAGAAATGTTATAACATCGTCTGCATAGCAGAAGGGTTCAAATCCCTCCTCAGTCAGCATCCGTAATAGGTGGAGTGGCAATAAAATCCCCCCTGTGGCGTGCTTTGTGTCACTTTCTCCCTTATATTTATGTCATGGTTCATCCAGTCTCTAAGGACCCGGTCCACCCTTAACTGTTCTATGGATGAGATCAATGTGTCGGTACGCACATGCTAAACGCCGCCTCGATGTCAATGCAGACAACCAATGGGTACGTCTTAGCATCGAAGGATTCTTCTATTTTATGCAAAACCTCGTGCAGGGCAGTCTCCACCGATCTTCCGATCCTTGACAAAGGCATGCTGTTTGTATTTCAGTAGTTCGCTGAATGTCCTACTCTTGATCATGGTACAATACGTTCTCCGTCCGTCTGTCTGTCGAAAGCACGCTAACTTTCGAAGGAGTAAAGCTAGCCACTAGAAATTTTGCACAGATACTTCTCATTAGTGTACATCGATTGGGATTGAAAATGGGTCATATCGGTCCATGTTTTGATAAAGCTGCAATATAAACCGATATTGGATCTTGACTTTTTGAGCCACTAGAGGGCGCAATTCTTTTCCGATTTGGGTGAGGTGTTTTGTTATGGTTTCCAACAACTGTGCTAAGTGTGCTTGAAATCGGTCCATAACCGGATATAGCTGTCATATAAACCTATCTGGCGTCTTGACTTCTTGAGCCTATATTACTATCCAATTTGGCTGAAATTTTGCATGACGTGTTTTATTATGACTGCCAACAACCTAAATAAGGGTTAAATCGGTCCATAACCTAATATAGCTGCCATATCAACCAAACTGGGATTTGACTTCTTGAGTCTCTAGGGGGCGCAATTATTATCCGATTCGGATGAAATTTGGAACAACGGCTACCCCTATGGCTTTCAACATACGTGTCAAATATGGTCTGAATAGGTCCAGAGCCTCATATAAACCGATCTCCCTATTTTACTCTTTAAGCCCCTCAAGGGCGCAATTCTTCGAATTGGCTGAAACTTTACACAATGACTTTAACTATGGTCTCCAACATTCAATTCTATTATGGTCCGAATCGAACCAGAACTTGATATAACTCCAATAGCATAGCAATTATTTTCTTTTATCCTTTGTTGTCCTAAAAAGAGATGCCGGGAAAATACCTCGACAAATGCGACCCATGGTGGATGATATATAAGATTCAGCTCGGCCGCTTTGCCCTATAGATATGTCCGTCCGTCTGTCTGTCTGTCCATGTATTCTTGTAATCAAGGTACGGGACGCATTTGTTGTCCGATTTTCATAAAATTTTGCACAAGTCACTTTTTTGGTCCAAGGACAAACGCCATCGGTCCAGATTTCGATATAGCTACCATATATAGCCACAATTTTTGTCCGATCTTTACCGAATTTGACACGAAATGTTTTTTTTTAACGACCTAATATGTGTGCAAAATGTCATTAAAATCGGTTCAGATTTAGATATAGCTTCCATATTTATTTTTCATCCGATATGGCCTTTCAGGCTGTAGTAGCCACAATTTTGGTCCGATTTTTGCACAATTTTGCATGAGAGGTTTCATTTGACGTCTTAATAAGTGTGCTAAATTTCATTAAAGTCGGTCCAGATTTATATATATCTCCGATATGGTCCTTAAAGTCTGTAGTAGCGACCATTTCTATTCTATCGAAAAAAATCTAACAAGGTTCAATTCAGTTTTTAGTTATACAAAATTTAAGTTTGACTGGATTTCAACTGGAGGCCACCGTAGAGCAGCGGTTAGCATGTCCGCCTATGACGGGTTCGAATCCTGGCGAGACCATCAGAAAAAATTTTCAGCGGTGGTTTTCCCCTCCTAATGCTGGCAACATTTGTGAGGTATTATGTCATGTAAAACTTCTCTCCAAAGAGGTGTCGCACTGCGGCCCGCCGTTCGGATTCGGCTATAAAAAGGAGGCCCCTTATCGTTGAGCTTAAACTTGAATCGGACAGCACTCATTGATATGTGAGAAGTTTGCCCCTGTTCTTTAGTGGAATGTTCATGGGCAAAATTTGCAATTGGATTTCAACATAGGTTTCATGTATTGAAAGAAGTATGTATGTTGACTCGGTGGTGTAGGGTATTAAATTGTCGGTTCCGCCCGACTTTTGCCTTTCCTTACTGTTTTAACTAATTATTTAATTTTAACACCAAAATCTCTCGTTTTTAAAACGAATCATAACTGGAGATGAAAAATGGATTGTTTACAACAACGTTAGTCGAAAACGATCATGGTCCAAGCATGGTGAACCAGCTCAAACCACTTCAAGGGAAGGTTATGCTGTCTGTTTGGTGGGATTGGAAGGGTGTGGTATATTTTGAGCTGCTTCCAAGGAACCAAACGATTAATTCGGATGTTTACCATCAAGGAGAAGCGACCAGAATTGGTCAATCGTAAAGGTGTCATATTCCACCAGGACAATGCTAGACCGCACACATCTTTGGTCACTCGCCAAAAACTGAGTGATCTTGGCTGGGAACTTTTGATGCATCAGACTACCATTTATTTCGATCTTTGCAGAACTCCTTAATTGGTAAAACTTTCAGCAATGATGAGGCTATAAAATCGCACTTGGTTCAGTTTTTTGCAGATAAAGGCCAGAAGTTCTATGAGCGTGGAATACTAAATTTGCCAGGAAGATGGCAAAAAGTTATCGAACAAAATGGCAATTATATATTTGATTAAAGTTCATTCTAAGTTTTATTAAAAATGCATTTACTTTCTTTTAAAAAATCCGCAATTACTTTTTAGGCAACCCAATATATAAATTAGAGAAAATAATAAGGTCAGATAGAGAAACCTATTTTGGTATGGAACGAAAACATTTGATTGCTGTCAAATTTCGTTCGCGAAACAATTAAAAATTTCCACTACTATTCCGAAAGCAGAATAGAATAACAACTCGTAGAGGCGACAAATGCTGAGGCAACCTATGGCATTCGGTGGGGTGTAAACGACTTTCTCGGAGACATCGACTACAAAAGTCAGAATTTCCGACAGTAGTGTGAAATCTATTTTATTAAATGGCTGTACAACTTGGAGCTCCACACAATTATTTTCCAGTATCCTTTGATTGCCTAAAAAGAGATACCGTGCAATGAACTTGACAAATGCGATCTATGGTGGTGGGTATATAAGATTCGGCCTGGACCAACTAAGCACGCTTTTACTTGTTTTATTTAATTTATTTATCAATATTTCAATGGAACGCATTTTCAAGATGTGATATGTCAAAATGAAAAACAAAACACGAATTATCGAAAAAGAAAAATTGAAAAAAAAAACAAATAGACCCCGTGCTTGAATTTAATACAACAGTCTCCTATAAATATACCAACATTTTATGTTTTTATTCTAAAAATTTATTAGATTTTAATTTTTGTTTTGTTGGCGTATTTTTTACTACTTTGTCCGGAGTTGGAGTGGAGATTATTTTCTTGACTCCAACTCCAAGACTCCGACTCCGTAGCCATGGCTCCGAAAAAATAAAAATAAACTCTTAAATACATTGTAATACCCAGAAGGAAGAGATATAGACCCATTGATAAGCACACAGTCACTTTCTGATTCGATTAAGGTATGTCCGTCTGTCTCTCAGCCCATATTAATTTTCATCCCATCGTCTTCAAATTCGGTTCAAGCTTCTTTTTAGACTAAGAGCAGAGGTGGACACATATTTTGGATATGTGTGCGTGAGTTAAACGAAACAATGTTTGCTGGCAAATTAAGCATTTGAATTTACAAAAATTCGTTTCTGAAAAGAAACATGGATTTTCATTAATTCAACATTATATGTCTTTATATATACGCAAATGCCCATTTCGAAACAATTAAAGGTGGTCTCATATATACAACAACCACAAATCATATGGTGCAATCTGCCATCTTGTCATCAAGCTGATCGTACTTTTGCCAACACATGCAAAGAAATTTGTGTGCGGGTGTGTATAGGTGTACGTACATGGGCAGAGAATATGCGAGAAAGAAGGTAACAACAAAGAGAATGCAAACAAAAATCTGTCATCTCAAAACCGTCAAACCTGGCCAGCTGTTAACGGCTGTTCGCGTGAGACCACCACCACCACCACCTCGAACTATTGCCTCAGCTGATTTGAATAATGTTCGTGCTTTGCTTTCATTTCTGCTTGTGTTAAGATACACACTCATACGCACCAAAAGAGCAAAAGCTGCTGAGCAACAAAGCATGCTGCATGTGTTCGCCCGATTTGAATTAATATTGCAATAATGTAGCCATTTGTAAACCGATTCTCACAAAAACTGCAAGAAGGATTTTCTTATGTCTTTTAACATTTCTGTTGCATGCAATCGGTTATTGTTCGGCTGCAGACTGTGGGGTTCTATGTTTCTAATACAAATAGAAAAACAAAAAATCCTATTTTGAAATTCAGGCAGAAAGTGTGTTTTGATTTGTAATAGCATTTGACTGGTTTCCTAGATCGCGATTTCGTTTGGCACCACATCAATCTCATCGGCAGGATGTGTCAAACAGGTATGGCTTCTAGGCTGAAACTACACTCTTAAGAGTATTTCCTTTTGTAGCGCAGCAAGAAATAAATTAACTCCACTTCATATATTTCTATCAAATGAAGACATCCAACTATGTATTGGTAAAAAATAAAAAAGTAATTGCGGGTTTTTTAAAAGAAAGTAAGTGCATTTTTAATAAAACTTAGAATGAACTTTAATCAAATATACTTTTTTTACACTTTTTTCTAAAGCAAGCTAAAAGTAACAGCTGATAACTGACAGAAGAAAGAATGCAATTGCAGAGTCACAAGCTGTGAAAAAATTTGTCAACGCCGACTATATGAAAAATCCGCAATTACTTTTTAGGCAACCCAATATTATAACAAAACACACTTGGCCAACTGCTACTCTAAACCATAAACTGCTACTCTTGCCTTAAAGTAAGTTTTCCAATGTATGCATATTGCAGCCTACACTGGTTGTGGCGTGCCGTTCCTTTCATTCACATGTTTTGCTCTTAATTTTTTCTGTCTTGAAATAAGAAATAATTCATTCAATCGGATATCGTCCGGCTCGGAACGTAGGGTTCTATGTTTCTATTACCAATAGAAAAACAAACAAGTAAATGCGTGCTATGTTCGGCCGGGCCGAATCTTATAAACCCTCCACCATGGATCGCATTTGTTGAGTTCTTTTCCCGGTATCTCTTTTTTGGCAAACATATGATAAAAGAAAATAATTGCTATGATATGGGAGCTACAATATAATATCAAGTTATCGTCCGATTCGGACCATAATTGAATTGAATGTTGGAGACAATAGTAGAAGTCGTTGTGTAAAATTTAAGTCAATTCGAATAAAAATTGCGCCCTTTTAAGGTCTCAAGAATTTAAGATCCCAGATCGGTTTATATGGCTGTTATATCAGCTTATGGACCAACTAAAACCATATTTGACACAGTTATTGGAAGTCATAACAAACCACTTCTCGCAAAATTTCAACCAAATCGGATAAGATTTGGGCGCTCTGGTGGCTCAAGAAGTCAAGATTCAAGATCGGTTTATATGGCAGCTATATCAGGTTATGGACTGATTTGAACCATATTTAGCATAGTTGTTGGTAGTCATAACAAAACACCTCGTGCAAAGTTTCAGCCAAATCGGATAGAAATTGCGCCCTCTAGAGGCTGAAGAAGTCAAGACCTCAGATCGGTTCACATGACAGCTGTATCAGGTTATGAACCGATTTGAACCACACTTAAGACACTTGTTGCAAATCAGAACAAAACACCTCATGCAAAATTTTAGCCAAATCCGATAAGAATTGCGCCCTCTAGAGGTTCAAGAAGTCAAGATCCAAGATCGGTTTATACGGCAGCTATATCAAAACATGGACCGATTTGGCCCATTTACAATCCCAATCGACCTGCAATTATAAGAAGTATTTATGCAAAATTTCAAGCGGCTAGCTTATGTCCTTCGAAAGTTGGCGTGCTTTCGACAGACATACGGAAAAACGGACAGACCGGCGGACATGGCTAGATCGACTTAAAATGACATGACGATCAAGAATATATATACTTTATGGGATCTCAGATGCATATTTCGAGGTGTTACAAACAGAATGACGAAATAAGGATACCCCCATCTTATGGTGGAGGGTATAAAAAAACCCATTCGTCTTATCTGGACACAATTCCAATAAGAAAATCAATCTTTTTCTATATAAAGATAAAATTTCAATAAAGTTTTTTTTTTAAACAACATTTTAATGAAATTTTTTTAAAAAACAAAATTCCAATAGAATTTTCGATAGACAAAAATAAAATAATTTTTTTTTGAAAATATCAGTAAAATTTTTTCCTTTCAATGAAACATTGCCTAAAACCAAAATGTTGCTCCATCCTGAGAATATTTTTTCTAAAAGAAAGATGCCAATAAAAGCTTTTTAAATGACAAAATTTTCCTTACATATTATCTAAAGGCAAATTATAATGTAATTTTTTCAAAAGATACAATTTTTGAGATTGTTTCGAATAAAAAATGTTTAAAATTTTCTTTTCCCCAAATCTTTTCAATAAAAATTGTTTCGAAAATTTACAAAAATGTTTCTAAAATATAATTCTATATGAATTTTCTCCTTATTCTTGATTTATTATTTTAATTGAAATTGTATCTGTTGAAGAAATATTGGTTAAAAATTGACTTAAAAAAATGTATGTTGCTTGTTAGACTGAAAAACTTGAGTTAATGCTAGCTAAAGACCCAAAATCATTTTCCGAGTTTTAATAGGAATTCTGTCTGCATTGTAGTAATGATGATGTATGGAGTAGTCTGGAAATAAAATTGCACTTTAACGAATGGTGAGACGCACACACACACACCCCTTTGCGTGTAAATACGACCTGTTTGCATCGCAGTTGTATCACCACATTTGCCCTACGCTGTAGCTGGAAGCAAAAATCGATAATGGAAGGCAAAGTTACTTCGAATTGAGAGAGACTAAAAGAAAATAACAAAAATACCAAAATACTGGAAATGGGAGCAAACAAGAGAGCCTAAGAGTGCAGCAACCGCCAAGTGTCTCAAGAATACATTTTCTATCTCTGTTAGGTCCAAGCGCCGAACGAATATCTGACAGATGTTGAAGTTATAACACTATGGCTGTATGGTTGCACTTACCACCAAATCGGCAATGTGAGTACACCCGAGCGAAAGAGAGTGAGAGCGAGCTGCAAAGAGTACAACGGCATCGACGCCAGCGTCGATAACCAAAGGCATAGGCAAATTCAAATTTTATTCTCAACTCAGATACATTTAAACATTTAACCTTAAGACATGGAACCCGTGCCGAGCGCTAAAACACTTTTCACAGTTTCACAAATATACAAAAGGAAAAAATAGAATAAATCTGTGAAAGCACAAAAGGAAGAGATATTTTTGCAAGAAAATTTACTACACTGAAGATTGTGAATTTATTTTTCCGATAAGAAACCCAGTGCGATTGAGAGTGAACAAAACGGAAAGAATTGATTTAATAAAAAATACAAAAAAAAAAAAAAATAGTCTGTCACAGAACATCCGAGGGACAGTAAGAAAAACGAAAAAAGAAAACTCTCCAGGAAGGGCAGCAAAAAGCATCTCCATTTTCCCCCAACGAAAACAGGAACAAAGGAAATACTTTTATATTAGTTTTTCAATGAGGTCGATAAACATCCTCTGTTGGAAAAGTGCATTTTCTCGAGGAAAATCTTGATCGAAACATTTTTTAATTTGCGATCCGCCGTGTATCTGAAGCAATTGTACGAGTGTATGTGTGTGCGTGTGTGTGGTGCGACTTTGAACGCGAGTGTGAAAAAATAAATAAATGCAAAATTTTGTGTACCCTTAAAAAACCCCTGGTGCGCTCTGCAGCCCTCCCTGTGGCCCACGACGGCCAACAGCAGCCGTCATAAACGAGAAAAGTAAACGAAACGGCACTCATCCTTCTTTACCGAAAACCAGTAAACCCGAAAATTGCAAAAGAAGCCCCAAACGAAAATAATTATTTTGTGCTATTTGCCCCCAAAAGGGTTCGCAAATCAAACCAAACCAACCAAATGAAATTGTGCAACGCTCGATGAAAAGGTGAAGCTGAGAAAATCGAAATCTCAATAGAATCAAATCGAAACTAGTTGTGAAAGAAAGAAAGATAGAAAAAAAATTGAATTTGTTGTATCTTCGATATCTCTGAATTGTATCTAAACCCATTTTACTACTCATACAAATGAAACAATTCTCATGTCATGGTTTAATTGGATTCAAGTTGAATTGAGAGTAAAATCAGCAGCACGAGTAGCAGCAGCTGCCGCCGCAACAGCCATAGTGGCAGCAACAGCGACAAGAAGTATTGCAACAATAACAACAACAGCACCAAGAACAAAAACAAACGCGCGGCCTTTCAAGTATTCCTGTGGTTTCGGGCTTCGTTGTACTTCAAACTAACAACAACAACAACAAACAAACACTCCGCCACAGCCACAGCCAGAGAGCAAGAGAGCAGCAGTACAACCATTCGCAGAGAGGCCAAGTGCGCCAGAGCACAGAAAGAGTACCTCGTGTGTGCGTATTTCCCCCCCCCCCCCATGGAAGAATCAGCAAACGAGCAAACAACATCATTGTCGTCGTTGTATCGCCAACATTAGCATTGGCGTTTTCATTGGCAGCATAGCATAGCACTGCTCAGCACAGCCGAGCTCCATTCAAAGCTTCATTCGAAAGGAAACACCTTGCGTTTGCTCTAGCGTCGCTGTTGCAAAAACAACATCAAAGAAAATTGCCGAAATTCGAAATTGTAACAAACCGAAGCAAGGCAAAGGCAAACCAACTCAAACGACCGCCCGACCGATCGATCCTATTATCCTATCCGCGGATACGTAGTCTCACCTTTGTTGTTGCCATTGTTGGCGCTTCAGCGTCATAACTGCCAGGCTAGTGTGTGCGGACTTTTTGCTTAAATACCTACGATTAGGAATTTTCGACGACGAAAAAAGGAAAATCAAAACCACATCCATGTTCGCTGCTAGAAATCTGAAAGTCATCACCAAAGGCTGCAGGATTTCCTTCGCATTTAAAAATTATTTGCCTTCTTTGTATTTTGCCATCCGTCAACATACATCATCATGAAGGAGCAGCATCAGCAGCACTCCTTGAGAATGGAACAACAAAATCAACTACAGCAACAACAACAACAACTACAACGAGTAAGTATACATTACCCATCCCACTACATAACTTGGCTATCAGTGTTGCAAAGTGTTTCGAAAAGTCTTTCCTTATCGTCGCATCGTCATCAATTTACAATTCCGATTTGATTCATTTAGACGAAGCGCAGGCATACTCCCGCTGTGCGTTTCAATGTCCTTGTGTCCGTCCTGGCCTTGCCACACCGTGCACTTTGAGCTTTGAGTATTTTGTTCAAATGTTCAAACAATTAAGATTGCTTATCTGACATGATGGTCGTCAGTGTTTCTTGTCATTGTTGTAGCTTGTAGTTGTTGGGGTGGGCGCATAATGGACGTGTGAGTTGGAAACACATCGTACAAATGGTGGGGTGGGTGGGATATTTTGTAGCTCTTCGCTGCCTTATGTCGGCGAGGTTAGTTCATTTGCAATGTTGTCGCTCGAATGGTGGGAGGCTGGAAAAAGTAATCCAAATTTTGCTCCTTACAAACACTCCCGGCGGTTTCGAATTCTCGCAGCCGCTCTCCTTGTGTGAGAGAGAGAGGCATCCTGTCTCTCTATCTCTCGGTTTTTCCCCTCTCCCGATGAACATTTCTTTTCGCTCTTCGTTCGCTTGCGTTGTATTTTTTCCAAGCCCAAAATTTCCAGTCATTCATAAAAAAAAGTAACACAAAAACCAAGTATAACCACAACAACAACATTTGCAAATTCATATTTGGACACGATGATGATTTTCGGGACTACTTCAGTTTTTCGATTTTTCGTTTGTCTCAAAAAGTTTCTATTGTTTGTCCTCCGAACCACCTCTCCTCCTGCCTAGCCTTGTAGCACAAGGGGCACTTTTTGTGTTGCGGATTTTTCAATGAAATCTTCACATTTTTGTTGGCTTTGGCTAAATATTTAATGGAGTTTAACTTGTTCCGAGGGCTACTTGTGACAAAATTAAAAAAAAAAATTAATTATTACACAGCAGCATGTTGGAGTATTTAGCAGCTTGACGAAATGAGGTCGTGCAAATGTTTGGTTCTTTCTGCTTTTTCAATTGCGTACCCTCATCTCCCTTCAGCACATCTTTTTTGCAGGACTCTCACCTACACTAGTGTGGTGGAGTTGGCAGCAATAAAGCAGCCCTGAACTTTTTTGTTGACTCATGGCTCAAGGATATTTCATATCAAGAAATCCTTTTTGCACACACACACACACTCGCACCCACCTTGCCATTAGCAGTCTCATAGACAAGTCCTACATCCATGAACCCTGTTTAATTTTGTTGTGTAAACTTGATACTTGGTGCCGCTCCCCATGTTAAACAAGCTACCATCATGTTTGGCAGAAGTTTCATTTTGTAACCTAAAAATGCCTCCCAGCTGCCAAAGGAATAGATTCTCCAGAAAACAAAATAAGGAAACGATACCATGACAAATTGAAGTTAGTTTTCTTGGTGGTGTTTTAAAACCCCAATAAATTTCAAAATCCATTCAATATTTACAAGGTCTATCTAACACCATCTCCATGCAATGCCTGCATTTAGGTTTTTCTTGCACACATATTAAGACGTCAATTTAAATATCTCCTGGTTAACAACGACCTAAAACTGGGACCACTGTAGCGAATGAAGATAATATCGGATGCAAAATAGGAATGGGAGCTATATGGGAGTTTACAATAAGCCTGTATAAGTAAAGAGCGCTGCAGGCGAAAATTTTTGTTCAATTCACTGGCGGAGCTCCTTACTTCTACACGCTTGTTCTAAATCTTCTCTTACGTACCCCTTAATTCCTGCATAGTTTTTACAATCTTAGTACATAAATGTTTTCCATATCCAAAATAACCATAACCACAGGCAGGACTGAATGAAAACGTCAAACGCTAAAGTTTTTTAACTACTTATGACCGATCATCACAAAAGTTGTAGGTGGACGTATTAGCTCTCAATGCAGAAAAATTCAGCGCCGTGTCTGCCAAGCAGTTGATGATACAATGCAAGTCTTTTGAAATGTTTTTCTGTTTAAAATTAGAAATTTTAAAACTTTTTATGCAGTTTTTGCATATATATGTGTTAAATAAATTAGAGTGAATTGGATCAAAAATTGGGGGTTGGTTAATTTTTTGGGTATCTTTTTTTTTGGAGATTATTTCACAATGAAATAAAATCCAATATTGGGGGTTAATTTTTTGGATTTCCTTTTTTTGGGATTATTTCACAATGAAATAAAATCCAATACACTGGGCTTTATTTCATTTTATATTTGGGCTTTATTTAAAATTAGCTCTCCTCTTTCCCCCTTTGGGAAAATATAATAAGGTTATTTTCAAAAATTTGGGGTTTATTTCATTTGGGTTATTTTATAATAGCTTTGGGTTTTATTTCATAGCGTCAAACAAAATATTAATGAAATCTTCTCTGGCGATAAAATTTTAATGAAATTTTCTTCGAGGAAAAAATTCAAAATCACAATAGTGGCCGAACGCATAAAGCTAGTCTTAAAATTTTGCACAAATACTTAGTATTGATATAGGTCGTTGGGGATTGCAAGTGGGCCATCTCCGGATTAGACTCCTTGAGCCCCTGGAAGCCGCAATTGTCCGATTTGGCTGAAATTTTGCATGTAGTTTTCTGTTACGACTTTAAACAACTATGCTAAGTATGGTCCAAATCGGTGTATAACCTGATATAGCTCCCGATTTGACTTTTTGAGTCGTTACAAGCCGCAATTTTTGTCCGGTTTGGCTGAAATCGGACAAAACTTGATATAGCTCCCATGTACCCCGATCTCTCGATCATCCTTGTTCGGTTCCTAGAAGCTTACATTTTGCTTGTTTGACCGAAATTTGGTATGTAGAATAAAAATATATGCCCTTCAACTAAATTTATTTCGTATAAATTTTTAGCCGAATCCATGGTGGTGGCCCAAGATTCGGCCCGTCCGAACTTATTGATTTTATTGTATAAAGGCTTACATGTACTTTTATGAGATTTTTGTGTTTTGCTATTTCAAATCGTTAAAGAGAGTGGATACACACATTTGAATCCAAAGTTAACTTTGGTGACATATCAGATGCAAAATTTGTGGAAAAAATTGCAAAAGTTGAAACAGAAAACTAAAATCGAAGTTTCCGTTTCAATAGGTGTAATAATACACTCAGGAAAACGTGTTAGTAAAAACAGCAAAAATGTATGCTGTACGAGGGTTGCCTTTATATTTCGGGATTGAAGAACACAAAAACAAATATTAATCATCGAACATTTTATTTGTTCGCTTTATTGTTTTTCAAAATATTCCCAATTAAGATTTCTACACTTTTGCATGTGTATGAACCAATTTTCGTATTGTGTATGAACCAATTGCCACACTGATGGAGGTATCTTCAAAACATGCATTCTGAAAGCATCAACCGCTTCTTCAGGTGTCGAAAAATGTAGACCTCTCATTATATTTTTTACGCACGGGAATAAAAATAAGTCATTCGGTACCAAGTCAGTGTGAGTCAGGCGGATGACTCATCAAATCGATGTTTTAAGTGTTCAAAAATTCAGTTGTTTGTTATATTTGGAGGAATTCTCTCGACCAATCGGCACGAGCCTTTTTTTTGTGTGATTGACAAATTGTGTAGGATCCAACGCGATCCCACACAATTTGACGGTCAAATGTTCATGCAATATTGAATGTATGCTGGTCCCATTAATGCCTAAGATTGTCTCAATCTCACGATTGGTCACATATCGATCTTGCTATATTAGTTGGCGCACGGCATCAATGGTTTTTGAACCAAGAACTGACTTCGGACGACCTTCATGAAATTCGTCTTGGAGTAAATTACGACCTCGGATGAATTCACACTCGTACACTCCACCATAGGTATATTAATTATTCCGTTTGTAACACCTCGAAATATTGAACCCTATGGTATATATATTCTCGTACGTCTCCACATTCTGAGTCGATCTAGCCATTTTCGTCCATCCGTCTGGGGAATTCTTCATAGCGGTCGAACGGGTGAAACTAGCTACTTGAGATCTTGCACACTTACTTCTTATCGATGTAGGTCGTTATCAGATTTGGATATAGCTTCCATATAAACCGAAACATCGATATGAATCATTAAGCCTCTAGAGGGCGCAATTCTTATTCGACTTCGCATAATGATTTGTACTACGACCTCCACATTCTAGCCAAGTATGCTCTTAATCGGTCTATAAGCTGATATAGCTCCCATATAAACTGATCTGCCGAATATACTTCTTGGCCCTCCAAAATACCGAATTCTTTTCAAATTTGTAATTTGCAATTTTCCACAATGACTTCTCCTATGACCTCCAAGTATAGTCATAATGAGTCCATAATCAGACATATGTAAAGCAATTATTACCCTACCGGAAATGTGTACTCAATTGCCCCATATATATACCGGTATTGGGAAAGATCGTAATATTGGAACATCAGGCAGTGCATGGACGGTAGACTCAATACAGCCTAACAAACAGGGACTCGATGATGGAACCATAAACGACTTTCTCAAAATTCGGATTACTATGATAGGCAAAGATCCTAATATTAAAACATCAGACAGCGCAGTGACGGGAAGCTCAATGCGCCCAACGAACAGGGAGCAGGCGATGAGAACATCACCCATTCTCAAGAAGCCCATCTAATGAAGGACCATTGGTTGAGGTCATCCAGACAAACCTCTAGAGGAGCGGGACAGCTCCTTATGCTCTGATGGAGAAAATCAGCAAGGGCAAGATTCATATTGCCTTAATTCAGGAGCCATGGACGACCCGGAACAAAGTTTCTGGACTGAACCATATCAACTACCAATTATTCTATGCTAACACTGGCCTGCGTTATTTGTCATAAAAATTTATTACCCTACGGGAAATGTGCAGTCAATTGCCCCATATACAGTCCTTAACTAGAGAATTAGTTAACTGTCACAGGACATATCCTACAGGGTATGAAAAGATTCAATTGTCATAACTTATGATTCTTAATTATTTTTTAAAAAGTCGCTTAATTATTGTTAAAAGCTGCTTATACGTTAAATATATTTGCTAAATAATGTTATCTCCCTTAAAAATACTTGCAAAGTGTACTCATCCTTTTCGAACTGTCCCAGGTCCTATTCTACGGTATTAGAATGAATAGGGGCGAGAAACCCTTATAAAAGTGATAGGTTTTTTCCATGTAAGGAGACGAGTACTGGGGCCGGTTCCTATCACCCGATGACCTATCCCTTGATAGGTTTGGGACTTGTCCCATTTCTCGTAGGGTATCTGTTGATTGTCTATCTATCTATTAATATAAGTAGTGTAAAAAACTTAACAAATACGATCCATGCTGGAGGGTATATAAGATTTGATTTATTAGAACCAATCCCTTTTTTAATTGAACCAAAATTTTCTTTTCAATTGCGATCGTGACTGAACTTTTTGTCATTTTCAATAAAAAAATTAATTGATTCATTGTTTTAAGTTGAATTTGAAAAAACTTTAAATATTGGGTTGCCCAAAAAGTAATTGCGGATTTTTTAAAAGAAAGTAAATGCATTTTTAATAAAATTTAGAATGAACTTTAATCAAATATAATTTTTTTACACTTTTTTCTAAAGCAAGCTAAAAGTAACAGCTGATAACTGACAGAAGAAAGAATGCAATTACAGAGTCACAAGCTGTGAAAAAATTTGTCAACGCCGACTATATGAAAAATCCGAAATTACTTTTTGGCAACCCAATATAAAATATGATTGAAAATTTTATAACTATTTTTTTTAGACCCAACAGCATTGATAAGACTTTGGGGTTTTGAAAAAGTCTAGCCGCTCAAAATTTTGACAAATACTTTCTAAATGTACGAAATACAAAAAGTATTTCGACTTTCAAGTTCTTAAATTTCTAGTCGCAATTCTAATCTGATTGATGAACTGTGTCTTTACCATCGATCTTATTCTCGATAAATGACTGTTAGCCTATGCAAGTAGCTAGCCATTAATCTCTACTCTTTCGTTTATAAATCGGGAAACAATATTTTCCATTGCATTTCTAGGAGGCATAAGACCTACATTTTGCCGAAATTGTATCGACTCAAACCCAACATCCGCAAATTTTTGGAAAAGTCTGAGGGAGTGTTTTGTTTCTATGGAGTGATCATATGGCCAAACATAAACCTCAAATTCGTCTTCCAGGAGCCTTACATACACATGTGATACAAGTTTCATCGAAATCGAGGTTGCCCCTATAAAGCGTGCTTTTCACAAAAAATTCAATATATCATTTGTGTCTTTTTCAATGTATTCAATTAACTTTTTAATTGATCCAATTTAAAATTAATCGCAAATTTCCAATATTTCAATCATTTTTTTAATTAGATCAACTACAAAATTGATTGCAAGGTTTTAAAAATTTGCAATCATTTTATTAATTAATTAAGCCGTTTTTTTTTTAATCGAATAACACCTTTTTCAAAAACTGTAATTGATATTCTCATTTTCGTGATTGAAACAGTTTCAGTTAAAGAATTAACCGTATCAATTAATTTCGTGATTGAAGCCGATTTTTATTTTTTCCTAACTATGAAGATGGGAAATGTGTTCAAAGTACAACAATCGAAGGTCGAGAAGTGTTCCGCTGTTGCTATGCGTAGTTGAGGTCATAGAGAGAATTTGACATAATTATGGCTATCACCCTTTTCTCTAAGTTACCGAACTACTGTGGTAGGCCTCTGTTTCAAACTTTTTCGGGGCTCATCACCTAGCAGTTACGACACAAGGTCTTTTTATCGTGCTTATTACTGGGACCGCTAGAAAGTAAGATTTAATTAATTTAAATGTTTCCTTGCAGTGTTGTGTTGTCTCCTGTTGTTGTGCTGGTACATAAACTGTTGATTTATGGCCCTACATTACCAAGCAACCCACCAAACAGCCAAGCCACCAGACAGCCTGCTTTCCAGCCAGCATGGACTCAGCTGTGTAGCCCTTTACTTATGAGTGGTGGCTGTGTGCGTGTGCACATGTGTGTACACCTTTGCTTGTAGACCCAAATGGCTATAATTTCATTCGGATTCGCGTCATAAATTTCCATGCATATCGGAATAATGTAAGCCCAGTGTATGGGCAGGAGTGTGCTTGTAAGCTTGCACTTACTCATATAAAATGTCCAAAGAAATTGTGTGTGTGTGTGTCAAAGTATGACCTCGACCTTTTTTGCCCTCCCGCTTTTGAAAAGATGTTTCAACCAAAAAGACAAGAAAAAAAAACAAAAATCATAAAATTAGAGAGTCCTTGTTAGTTGTTGTCGTCTAAAACTTTACATTTTTCGAGTATTTGAATTGGGATTCGAATACACACACACTCACACGACACATACACTGGTTGGCATTGGATGAAGGTTTGATATATGGAAGGAGCAAAAAAAGTCGTAATGTCCTCCACCCTTCTTCCACTGCTGCAGTTTGTCGCATATGGTGTCTGTGAGTGCCACGGCATTCCACCAACTGGCTGTGTGGATGGCTGACAGTCTATCATTATCCAGAGTGCCCAAAGTACCTTTGCCTTGCTCGTTCACTTCATGCATACTCAACCCTTTCATTGGCAACCTGACAACATTTGCCCAAAAAGAGGAAAGACAAAATGCGACGGCGACACCAGTACGGAACGAACCCCCTTCAAAAGTGGTTACTGTCATGCTTCGTTCCATTACGTTTCTGGCTTTTGTCGTCGTGCAGTTGCTCGGCTTGAGGCATTGGTACTGGTGAGAGGATAGAAGAGCGCATTCGGTCGTTTCAATATCATTTAATTGAAATCTTTTATTGAATTAAAATGAAGGGTTGCTATGAATAATTATGACATATAATTTGTGTAAAAACTATTGTAATTGATGATTTTATTGCGTTTTTTTGTGTTCTTTTTAATATGCATGCACACACACACACACACACCCATTTACTAGCAGGGTGTGCGTTCATGAGGGCTGGTTATTGGGCATCATTAAAGTTGTTGACTGTTGCTGGTTGCTTAGCGTTGTTCCAATCAATATTTCATTAAATTTATTGACGAAAGAGGGTTTGTTATGACTTTTGAGAATTATACGCCTTAATTTTGATCAACAACTCTGTTGCAGTAGGGGGGAATTTGAAAAATATATATTTTCCATGTTATAGGTTACCAGAGATTTTGCTCTAGATTCTGCACCGTTTTAAGGCTGGTACTATATTCGTTTTTCACAGTAGTTGAAAACACATATTTTTGACGACCGGGTAAAAAAAAAGTTGATATGATCAGATCCTATATCTGGCGTCAGAAAATATGGGATCCGAAAAATGTTTATATATAATTGAATATATTGGTGTTAAACTAGTTTGTCCGAGATATAAACAGATCCAATTATATATAATAATATCTCATTGTATCTTGAATTACAAAAAAAAAAATGCTGTTGATTTCTTTTCGTTTTGTTTTTTTTTTTACATTTAAAAACACAAAATCATGTGTAGTACGGAAGAAGTGTAATTTGTCACAGAATGCCTGTCATTACACAAAAATACGTGCATTGGGAAAAGTACAGCTAATAAGCAGGGTTGTCGAGCTTAGTTAATGTGGTAATTGTATTATAGATGTGTTTTCGCTATTAATATGATTCAAATACAACATACCAACGAACGGCCCTTGAAGCCATCACACCTAATATGGTTGAAAAGTCTTCTAACCAAAGACGAAACGCTACCTTTGGCTTTCCTTATCCATTTGCATCTCCGATCATTGAGCTCGTCTCGAAAGAGAAACAAACAAAGATTACATTTAAATGTTGTTTGTTTTTTATAAAACTCTTATTTTTATCATTTTTAAATATTAGTTCTACCTTTACTTTTTATAGTTGCCATATAGAGCGTTCGCGTGAAATAGAGTATTGAGATGGTAACAAAATTCGCATATATAATTGAATATGACAGATCCATTTGGATCAAAATAAATCCAAATTCATCGTATTCCAGATATATTTGAATCTTACCATATCATTGTGACTCGGGCGATTACTTTGTTGAATCACTACAAAAATCTCAATGAAAACATAACTTTATGAAAAATTTTTCATAAGTAATGAGGGAATGTCCTACAAAATGAAATCAATTTTGACAGATATGCCCAAAAATAGTATGAGTAATAATGAATAATGAACCCGTTTCAGCTATATTGAAATATGGTCCCATTTGGACCAAACTCGTCACGGACACTGTTCAAGACTGCAAAGCAGAATATTAGTCTATAAAGCACATATATATATATATATATATGTATATATATATATATATATATATATATATATATATATATATATATATATATATATATATATATATATATATTCGGTTGCCCAAAAAGTAAATGCGGATTTTTCATACAGTCGGCGTTTTTCACAGCTTGTGACTCTGTAATTGCATTCTTTCTTCTGTCAGTTATCAGCTGTTACTTTTAGCTTGCTTTAGAAAAAAAGTGTAAAAAAAGTATATTTCATTAAAGTTCATTCTAAGTCTTATTAAAAATTACTTTTATATTTATACAGAGACACACAATTTCCTTAATTTTAAAGAAAAACCAAAAACCGCTGGGAGAAAAACTCTGAAAATAAATAAAAATCGGTTTCAATCTCGAAATTAAACGATCTAATTAATTTTTTAATTGAAACTGCTTCAATCACGGAAATATCAATCAGAGCATTTGACAACGATAATTGACAAATTTTTCATTTAAAAAAATTGCATACTCAATTAAAATCATGATTGAACATTTTAAAAATTTTCAATACATTTTTTATTTGATCCAATAACAAAAAAAAAATTGTATTTTTTTAGAGGGAAATCAGCCGTTTTCATTAAATTAAGGAACGATTCGAGTAACTAAAGATTCACCATTATTATTGTTTTATTGAATAAGATAAAATTTTTTTAAGATCCAATTGATAAATGATTTAATCAATTATTTTTTTAGTTGAAAATAACAAAAATTTCAATCACGATCGTAGTTGGAAAATAAATTCGGTTTCTAATAATAAATGATTGATTCCATTAATTTTTTAATTGAAAACATTTTTTTTTAATTAAATTTTTAATTGAAAACATTTTCCTGATATTTTTTTCTGTGTAGCCTACACAGAAAACATTCATCTTCAAATTTTTAATAAATTTATGTGTTCCAAATTTATTAAAAAATGCTTTCAAAAAAAGTTATCATACATTCTGCGAAAATTATGTTAAAAAATATTAAAATCGGATTTTTGTGATCATCGTTTGACACCATTTATAAAAAAATCAATGTAAACTTAAGCAATTGACTACACAGAAAAAACTATCGCTTAAAAATTTCAATTAAAAACTTAATTGAAAATAAAATTGTTTTCGATTAAAAAATCATTTTTTTAATTGAATGTGATTTTTTCCAATTACAGTCGTGATTGAAATTTTGGCAATTTTCGGTTAAATAATTAATTGATTTAATTAATTTTTTAATTTAATCCGAAAGAATTTTTTTAGTTATCAATAAAAATCAATTGAATCAATAATTTTTTTAATTGAATCGAAAGTTTGAATTGCAAATTGGTCTTAAATCCTATACCCTTTCTTTTATATTTTTGTTGTTGTAGCAGTGTGTTGTACACTTGTTGTACACGACAACCTTTGCCTATGACGGATTCCATCGGATCATTCCAGTACGCACAACCGGCTGCCATGGGATTGTGTTCTTTTATTATATCTGCACTGAAGCCTTTAATTGATTTTGCATAAGCACCATATTACATATCGTCCCCTTTAATATAAGTGGAAGGAGATTTGAAAGGCCCATACGTCCCAGATTCGGTAAATTTATAGCAATCCCAAAGCAGCCGGCTCTACGAAAAAATTGCAAAAAAAATTTAATACTTTTTTTAATTGGATCAATTAAAAAATAAACGGAAAATTTTGAAAGTCAATCGTTTTTTTAATCGTATCAATTAAAAATTCCAAAAATTTTAAAAATTTTTTTAATTGAATATGCATCTTTTTTCACTTGGAATTTTTTTTTAATCACTCCTTCAAAAATTGTTATTAATATTATCATTTTCGTGATTGAAGCAGTTTCAATAAAAAAAATAATTGGATCAATTAATTTCGTGATTGAAACTGATTTTTATTTTTTTTTGTGTACGCACAACTGAATGTCGTTTTTAATCTGCGTGAGAAACTCCTAAAAACTTAATTAGTTTCACTAATGAAAATTATTAAATAAGTCATAACAAAACATGCTGACTGTTTGTACAGGCGGATCTCTTTGACAAGATGCTATAAAAAATTTCTTCAAAGTGTATTTACATATTTAAAGGGTCATAAATAACATTTCCATTCCCCACTGACTAAAAAAAGTTACATTAAACTTGCTCTTCCATAAATTTTTTTTTACCTTGTCTTCTTGGTTTGTCTCGAGGTTGTCGAACATTTTACAAAAACAGGTGTTTGTGTTCTATTTAATTGTTTTAGTTGTAATTTGTACCAATATTTCGACCACCGCCGGTGATCTTCATCAGGGTTTGAACTATAAATTTAACAAACAAGTAATTTTACAAAAAATTTAAAATAAAAATATTTATACATTTGAAAATAATTACATTTTGAAACAAAACAATCGACTTTTCCTTTACAGCGCACAAGTTCGACAAAAGCTCATTCATTTTTGTCTGAATTTTTGTACCAAATTCCTGTAAATCTGTGCACAATTGTCTCTGTCTTTCTTAAAGTTCATGCGTTTGTTTGTGGGGGTGTCAATATGTATCATTTCTAAAGTAAATTGTCTTTTCTGATTGGATTCTACGCCTTTAAAATTTGGTGTATGCCCTGTTAAAGTGCAATGTGGTGCAAGTGCAGTTTTTTGCTTTAAAGGTTTGTCTTTTATCTTCTGGTCAGATTTGTGAGATGATAATCTTCTTTTTAATTTCATTTTAGTTAGTGTGGGAACGCATATGTCTTTGGACATTGCTTAGTCCTGCTGAATAGACTATTTAATGTGTTGTGGCTTTTTAAGGCAAGCTGGTATTTTTCCCTGGAAAGGTAAACCTTTCCGAAAATTCTGAAATATATGTCGTTATCTTGAAGATTTTTGGTGTTGGTTCCCTTTTGTTGTTCTCTGTTCTTTTCTTGAAGAATTTTATAAGGTCCTTAATAGTGTTGTTTGGGAAGTCATTTTTATCGGAATATTTGTTGAATTTTCCTTTCATTTTCTTGGTGATATATTTTGTCACTGATTTGTAGTACTCAGTCGATGAAAATAGAATCCTATTTATTCTTATACAAATTTAATTTAATCTTATTTCGATGTCGGTTGACTACGGTGTCAAGATATGGCCATTTGTTGTTTGATCCACATTCCGTTGAGAACTGATCTTGTGGGTGGAAGGAATTTAAAACTTGTAGAGTATTTTCTACTTCCGTACTTTCCAAGTATATGAACTAATATTCAAGTATATGAACTAATTGCAATTTCTTTGGCAATTGCAAATTTTTATAAGAGAACAAACAATTTTCAAAAAGCGTAAAAATCGTGTATACCAACTTTGGGTAAATTTTTTACTACATAATACGATACCCTTTTTTCGGTGTAAGTACTGTCCAAATAACACCTTTTTAATTAAAGCAGCCCGATTGAATTTCTTTCACTTATATGAAGTCTTTGTTCCTTAATCCGCTAAATCGTTTTAATAGTGAGTTAAAAATTATGCCTGTTCTGCGTCACTGTTGCGAAAAAGAGATTCTCCCTAATATTTCAAACAAAGCTTCATGAGCAATGAACATACATAGTAATAGAAAAAAATAACTTGGATCAGTGGTTTGCGATGTATTTAATTTGCAGTCTGGTCGTAATTTATACATGTATCCTATATCTTCTTTTATGAAAAAACTTTTCAAAATCAGACCAACTCAGATTTCGGAATTTTAATATCAAGGTGAGGGTGTTATATATCTCTTACAACTATACCATTTTCATCCTATAGGCCTACAGAAAATATGAAATATATTGAAATTAAAACAAACATTTTGCATAATTCATAGTTGTCCGGCATTTATTGATGGGTTGGAATGAAAAAAGTTGTTCATTCAATTCGAAATTAATTCATTAATAAAGCATGAATATTAATTTATATACCACTAAAAATGTCATCGTATACAGTTTTTAATTTGCATCGAAACATTTCAATGATTATTTAAACGAGTTGTGGTGATTGATGGCAAAGATACAAGCCCATAAAATTTGAATTTCATAATTAATATACATACAACACATCAAAAGGAACCAAATCTAAGTTTAAAGATATTTAAACTGTGAGTATTCTGTGAGGAAGTGTTCAATAAAGTTCGCTCATTATCAAATATGACAAGTTGTTTTAAAATGTGGTGTGATCGCAATACTAAAATACATAAATCAAACTTAAGTGCTGTTTTGTTTTATTTTTTTTAAAGATTTTTTTTTGGTCAATGAAGTTGCTCGACAAATTTGGTTTTTATCTTCAGAATCACATACTTACCTGAAGTTATACAAGTTACTTTTTCGTTACGATCATGTCATAGAAACATTTTTGTACAACTTGAATTGCATTGATGGCCATTTTTAGATCACTTAACGAAAGCAAAGCCATTAATAACATTTCCTGTACTCTTCTTCAAATGGTGGCGACATTATGACATAGATATGCTTAATTTATTGCATTAGAATACAAAAAAAAAAAAAGAATTTCATTGTTCATGCATTCCTACACGATTTGGTGGGATGCTACATTCGGTTTCTAAGAAAAACAATATTCGTTTTTTTTTTAGTGGATGTCTCTTCTGCGTGCACTTGGATGCATAAATAACAAAAATTTGTTCCATATTGTGTAAAATATTAATGCGCCAAGTTTCTTTAATGCTGCTATTGCTTCATAGAGTGTTTTCCAAAATGGAAAAGTCAATTTCCACATCTTATGTCGAAATTTCGAATCTTTTTAATATGTTTTCAAATAATTATATTTAAAACATCCACTAATAGGTATCTATGGCTTTGTTCAAGAATTTGTTGATCCGGCAATTAGTTTTCTTGGTCATGGAACTTCCATAGAACTTCGTGCGTAAAAGCACGATGAGGTCCCGTGGGACATAGTCAAAATGTTTTAATGTTCTATTGAGATTTTGATTGATATGAGACAAAAACAAGTTTCGCTTTTTTGAATGTTAAAATAGCATAAACAACACTCAGAAGGTAGTAAGTTCCCTTATTATGCTATATCGGACTATATCTTTCTTTAGCATCCATTTAAATATCTTTCTAAACCATCGTGAGCTCTACAAACGCGTTTTTTTTTGTCAGATTTCGCTGAAACTGAAACATTGATTTGTATTTTGTCTCGTGCTGAATATGGCATTGGATTATAAAGGGTGATTTTTTTGAGGTTAGGATTTTCATGCATTAGTATTTGACAGATCACGTGGGATTTCAGACATGGTGTCAAAGAGAAAGATGCTCAGTATGCTTTGACATTTCATCATGAATAGACTTACTAACGAGCAACGCTTGCAAATCATTGAATTTTATTACCAAAATCAGTGTTCGGTTCGAAATGTGTTCATTCACCGTAACGTTGCGTCCAACAGCATCTTTGAAAAAATACGGTCCAATGATTCCACCAGCGTACAAACCACACCAAACAGTGCATTTTTCGGGATGCATGGGCAGTTCTTGAACGGCTTCTGGTTGCTCTTCACTCCAAATGCGGCAATTTTGCTTATTTACGTAGCCATTCAACCAGAAATGAGCCTCATCGCTAAACAAAATTTGTCAAAATTTGAACACATTTCGAACCGAACACTGATTTTGGTAATAAAATTCAATGATTTGCAAGCGTTGCTCGTTAGTAAGTCTATTCATGATGAAATGTCAAAGCATACTGAGCATCTTTCTCTTTGACACCATGTCTGAAATCCCACGTGATCTGTCAAATACTAATGCATGAAAATCCTAACCTCAAAAAAATCACCCTTTATTTGGATATAGCTAGAACATAATTCTAGCCTTTTCCGTTCGCGCTGAGCAAATATGCACCATTTCGTACTTTTTGGTATTTTTTAGTACCTAAACGTACGAATATCATCAAATCCAGCTTTATCCCTATGGCCGAAGACCAACATTCGTACAAAATTTCATGATTCTAGCTTTAGCAGTTGGGGCTAGGCGATGATCAGTCAGTCTCATAACGATCTTGCAATATTAGTTGGCGCACAGCATCAATGGTTTTTGGAAGAACAACTGATTTTGGACGAACTTCACGAAATTCGTCTTGGAGTGAACTACGACCTCGGTTGAATTCACCATTGCATCGATAAACACTGGTCCTTGACGGAGTTTCATCGCCGAAAAGTGAATTAAGTTCATCGATGCACTGTTGTTGAGTTAATTTACGTCGAAAGTTGTAAAAAATAATCGCACGAAAATGTTCACGATTTAATTCCATTTTCCGGGGGAGATGAATCTTTGAAGTTACTGTAAACAACGGAAATAGCGCACATACGAACGTTCTGAGTATGTATATGCTCAAAAATGTCAATCTTTACAATAGAGCTGTCAGTTGGCAGATTGCAACACAAGGATTGTCCATGAAATATAAAAGGCAACCCTCGTGGACGTAGAGCCAAAAATGGTCTGACTTAGACTAGGAATAAAAAAGTTTTGTATGCAAAACTAAATTTTCAATTGTTCTCATTATTCACAACGCAAGACGGTGTCCACGTACCTTTGCTCAAACAATGCACCTCAAGTTCATGTTCCAAGTGGTAAACATCCGTGTATCTAATATAGAAATTAATAGGAAATTTCAAAACATTACAATAATTTTTCAATTGGATCAATTAAAAAATTAATTGGATCAATTAATTTCGTGATTACAGGCAAAAATAAATATTAGCATACAGTGCTTAATTAATGATTTGCAACGAAAAGTGTATAACTACGGTCCTAATAGGAAGACCAGCAATTGTATTATTCACAATTTATTGTTTCTTTTCAACTAATACAGAAGGTTAAGTTAGGTTAGGGTGGTAGACTATTTTATTAACAGACTCACTTAGACTATTTTGGTACATTGCGTTTCCACAGTAGCGACAGCCCAGGCCTCAATCTAATCCACGGCCCCCCACAGGTAACCAAGCACGCTACCAACTTGGCTACCGGGGCGACCAACTAATGCAGGTGACTTTTCAAAAATCTAATTTAAATTGGAATTTTCTACAAATCTTCATACATTGCTAATGTTTTATGGTAGTAATGAGGTTCGTTTGGTGAAGAAGACTTTTCTGTGCGGTGTTTATTTTAAGCTTTCGGCGTAACTGTGGTTGGTTGGCAAAAATAGCCGTTGCGTGTGCTCTATTTCATAATGGCTCGAAACAAGTCGTTCCACAGTTTAGTGTATCATCTGAATTTGGGGAAGATGAAGACGAACAAGTGCTCACATGTTTGGTGGAGAAAACATTTCATTTCTATAAATTGCCATACAATCCGCCTACGATGATGCTCTTCAGGTAATAAAACATAATTTTATGGCTTTTTACCTCCCTAGCATATGCCGTCACACTCTCGTTATTAAATGTCGTCGCCTTGCAGCAAGTGTTTCGTTTCGTTGCGTTTCCTTTCGTGTGTGGCACGAGTGAGAATGTGTCATAAAATGATGACAATTCGTTTGTTTTGTGTGTCGTATATCATAAAATGACAAATTTAATTATTGCCCTTACCTCGTAATGGTGCGGGTGTTTGTTGGAGTGCTACTCGTCTCTCTCTCTCTCCACGTCGCTGCTCTCTCTCTCGCACGTTGGGCGAGTTCCTAAGTGAGCCAGTGATTACTTGTAGGCACAAGTATTGGCATATGCCAGTGTTGGTGACAAGTGGGGCCTTTTGATTTGTCTAATAAAAGGCATCATTAGAATAATTGAAAGGTAGTAACTTATTATTCTCTTCGGAGGGCATAAATATTAATTGAGTGAAACATGGTGCCGATGTCAGTGCCTACCTCCCGCCTTGCCCACGCCCTCGCCCCTTTTTTAAGCATGTGTTGTCATAACGATATTATAATGGAAATATGGCTACCGAAACCAAAAGGGTCGGAACATTAATCAAAGTTCATGCGTTAGGTATGCAGGCATTTCCTTAAATGTGTATTGGCACATATGTACGTTTGGGGAAAAATA
Source organism: Stomoxys calcitrans (assembly GCF_963082655.1). Classification (NCBI taxonomy): domain Eukaryota; kingdom Metazoa; phylum Arthropoda; class Insecta; order Diptera; family Muscidae; genus Stomoxys; species Stomoxys calcitrans. Next base: position 2,042,646 of record NC_081553.1, read on the forward strand.
CATTTTCCTTATCTGCATTGTACTTGGTTGGCTGGTTTAGTGGGATCAATTCAATGCTTTTATTCAATCAAAAGGAGCTATGTTAAATATCCAGATCAAAGTTTAGAAGAGTTCCAGTCCAAATCATTTAATCTACACAGGTCAAATACAACCTACAAATGGATTTTTGCAAATCGCAGCAACGGCGCATAACCAAATTGCCTTTAGTGACCTCTAGATGGGGAGATCGGTCTATACAATAGCTTCACAAAACATCCATACAATTCCATATACAATTCGTTGAAATTTCTTTTCACTGTTTCAAATTTCAGCGGTAATTTGTAAACACACCCTTTCATGAGCTCGAGAAACCCTTTTGGGAGATTGGTATATGTAGCAGCTACATATGTTATCATATTTGTTACGTATGCAAGTTTGTATTCCGCTGTATTCGGAAGAGATAATAAAAGTAATAAAGCAGTAATTACAACTAATCAAACAAATAATGGTATTCGATCAAATGTGATTCCTGTAGCTCGTATATTAATTGCAGTAGTAATAAAATTTACAGCTCCTAGAATTGATGAAATTCCTGCTAAATGTTAAGAAAAAAGTTGGACCTAATAAAAGGCATCATTATAATATGCGGGATGCTCGGTTTTGGCCTATACTATATTCGCTTTTCGCGATATTCTTCGGCGATTACTTTTTATACCCTGCACCATAGGATGGGGGTATACTTATTTCGTCATTCCGTTTGTAAAACATCGAAATATTGAACTGAGTCCCTACAAAGTATATATATTCTTGATCTTCTTGACATTATTGGTCGATTTAGCCATGTCCGTCCGTCCGCCTGTCTGTCGAAAGCACGCAAAATTTCGAAGGAGTAATTGAAATTTTGAATAAATACTTCTTATGAGTGCAGGTCGGTTGGGATTGTAAATGGACTAAATCGCAATTCTTATCCGATTTGTCTGAACTTGTGCACCAAATATTTTGTTTGGACTTCCAACGATTCTGTCAAGCATGGTCCAAATCGGTTCATAACCTGATATGGCTAACCGATATCGCACTTGACTTCTTGAGCCGCTAGAGGGCGCAATTGTTATCCGATTTGGTTGAAATTTTGCATGTAGTGTTTTGGTTTGACCGTCAACAACTGTATCAAGTATGGTCTAAATCGGCTCATAACCTAACATAGCTCCCATATAAACAGATTTCGGATCTTGACTTCTTGAGCCGCCAGAGGGCGTAATTATTATCCGATTTGGCTGAAATTTTGCATGAAGTGTTTTTGTTTGACCGTCAACAACTGTATCAAGTATGGTCTAAATCGGTTCATAACCTAACATAGCTCCCATATAAACAGATTTGGGATCTAGACTTCTTGAGCCGCTAGAGGGCGCAATTATTATCCGATTTGGCTGAAATTTTGCATGAAGTGTTTTGATCTAACAATTGTGTCAAGTATGGTCTGAATCGGTTCATTGCCTGATAAATCTCCCATATAAACCGGTCACCTGATTATACTTCTTAAGTTTGTACAGAGCGCAATTATTATCCGATTTGGCTGAAATTTTGAACAATGACTTCCACTTTGGCCAAATCAAGTATGACATAGCATAGCAATGATCATCCATTATCTTTTGGATGTCTATAAAGAGATATCGGCCATAGAACTTGACAAATGCAATCCATGGTGGAGGGTATAAAAAATGCGGCCCGGCCGAACTTATCACACTTTTACTTGTTATAGATAACAGATTTTAAAACAATAAAACTTGCTGATTTCATTCAGTAGGACATTCCACATTACTTATGGTAAAGTTGTTAATAATATTGTTATTTTATAATAACAATATAATGGAGTAATTTTCTTGTAGTTTTTACACATATTTTTAAGTAAAAACTACATATTGCTTAACACTTTTATGCAATAATATTTATTATGATATTAATATAAAAAGGAAATAAAATTCAAAATGCAAGAATTTGTTGCGTAAATTGTCAGGTAAATTGTAATTTACCATGTAGTCAGATAAATTAAAGAAATGCACATTAAGTTTGGTACTATTTTCGCTTTTACCGAAATTTTTTCATGATTACTTTTTTAGACAATAAATTTTGAAGCAAAAAAACTTGCAGATTTCATTCAGTAGGATGTTCCATTATTACTTTTGAAAATATTTTCATAAAAGTATTATGTTATCATTGAGATTTTGCTAATGTTTCAAAAAAAAAAAAAAAAATAACCGTGAAAAACGAATATAAAGGGTGATTTTTTTGAGGTTAGGATTTTCACGCATTAGTATTTGACAGATCACGTGGGATTTCAGACATGGTGTCAAAGAGAAAGATGCTCAGTATGCTTTGACATTTCATCATGAATAGACTTACTAACGAGCAACGCTTGCAAATCATTGAATTTTATTACCAAAATCAGTGTTCGGTTCGAAATGTGTTCATTCACCGTTCAGCGATGAGGCTCATTTCTGGTTGAATGGCTACGTAAATAAGCAAAATTGCCGCATTTGGAGTGAAGAGCAACCAGAAGCCGTTCAAGAACTGTTTGGTGTGGTTTGTACGCTGGTGGAATCATTGGACCGTATTTTTTCAAAGATGCTGTTGGACGCAACGTTACGGATTTTGGTAATAAAATTCAATGATTTGCAAGCGTTGCTCGTTAGTAAGTCTATTCATGATGAAATGTCAAAGCATACTGAGCGTCTTTCTCTTTGACACCATGTCTGAAATCCCACGTGATCTGTCAAATACTAATGCATGAAAATCCTAACCTCAAAAAAATCACCCTTTAGTATCAGCCTTTTGTAAACGAAGTTTTGCTATCATCTTTAGACCAATTTTCTTCCCATAATTTTTTTAATTTTATAACTGTAGAAGCATTGTTCATTTATTTCATTATAAGACACTTGTCACTAGAATGGCCTTTCGAAATTAAAACTCCGACTTGTAAATTTAAAGTGAAGCTTTTAATAATCAAATTTTACGACCGAACAGGTTGAATGATAAAGCAAGACTCTCTTCAAAACTATCATCCTCAATATGTTAAAGCAAAAGGAATTCAATAAGAATGGAACAAAACCGTACAAAGATATCACACACATACAAAGATATCAAATATAAGAAAAGGAGTAATAATAAAGAATAAAACTTAGGGAGGCTATTCACGACACACTTAAACACAACTTCTAATGGCAACCTCACCAAATGATTTCTAAATAATAATTTGCACCCTACATGCAAAAAAATAAAATATTTGGGAAATTTTTCCGACAAACAAAATACTTTTATCACGAAGTTTTGCTTTTATTGTAACCGTGTAACGTTTCGTTTCAACATATCAAGCGTTAGCCATAAACGTAGTATTATCGACCTTTAACCCTTAAACAGCTTCGTCTACGGTAAAAGGACCTTCGATTTGTTGTAAAACCAAAAACCCTTCAATTACAAATGCGCTACATTGGACCAATCTTTTTTCGCTTGTGTCTCTCCTATTTGAGAGAAAGGGGAGTATTTGAGCGTATACACTGTATTGCACACTACTTTGTATGTACACAAGAAAATAATCCCTAGCAGACCCATAGGGTTGCAAATAATTGCAATTGTGTGCTCGTCACTGGCAAAGACACATTATTATCACGCACAGGATTTTTTTCTTTTTTGTTGTGAATAAGTAAAAAGCAGTCAGTACAGTGAGTAGCTTTTACGAGTTCGGATGGTTAACTCGGAAGCTGGTATGTCCAATGACAAAATTCATTAGAGCAACACACAAATGGCTGCCAGGAACAAGAATTTCTATGGCACATACATTGTTTTGTAACATTTATGCGATAAAGAAATACCCATCACACCGAAGGTATTTAAATGTGCGAAAACAACAACAATCATTTGTGGTTTTATTTACAGCATAACGAATACTACAGATCATAATAAATACAAAACCATAATGGATTTGTGCGGAAATGAAAGGCTTTTAATACAATTGTGTATCATAACATCGAAATAAATCTAAATATATACTCTGGAGTAGTTTGAATTACCAACTGAGATCTGCTAATAATTTGTTAAACTTTAATTTGAATTTTGTTACTCCATTAAATTGAACTTGGCATCCTTTTCAATATGCACAATCAATTTTAAACGTTTGACATTAAATTAATTTATAAATAAAGAAAAATTAGTTGAAACCGCGAATAACATATCCTATATATCAAGAATGAAATGTATTGACAGGGTAAACAAAACTTTATAGTTGTCACACATTTTTGCAAGAATTTATCCCAAAAAACACATTTACTTTTATCGTAAACAAAGTCCAACCTTTTTCAAAAAAGAAGTTGGCAAATGCAAATTGCAAATTTTGCCCATGAACATTCCACTAAGGAACAGGGGCATACTTCTCACATATCATTGAGTGCAGTCCGATTCAAGTTTTAAGCTCAATGATAGGGGCCCCCCTTTTATAGCCGAGTCCGAACGGCATGCCGCAGTGCGACACCTCTTTGGAGAGAAGTTTTACATGGCATAGTACCTCACAAATGTTGCCAGCATTAGGAGGGGAAAACCACCGCTGAAAATTTTTTCTGATGGTCTCGCCAGGATTCGAACCCAGGCGTTCAGCGTCATAGGCAGACATGCTAACCTCTGCGCTACGGTGGCCTCCTCAAAAAAGAAGTTTACTTGGTGAAAACGAATTATTTTTTTGCGTGTAGGTGCAATATTTTGTTTTTGCTCTTTCCAAAGGCATAGACATAAAATACATACTGTGTTTACTTTATGGAGGTTGTAAAGTTTAAAACTGGACTATTTTGTGGACTTTAGTGGCTGTGGGTTGAAAACTGTGAAGGGAAAACGGCAAAGAATGAAACCTGCAGAGGATTTCAGATGTGTGATAAAAATTGCGTCGGGCGATAAATTTAGGCCCTTTAGAAGCTGAAAAAGTGTAAGCGGAAGATCGGTTTTTATGGGAGCTGTATCAGGCTATGGTCCGATTCAGACCAAAAACAATCGAAGCTCGTGCAAGCTCTTAATAATCCTTCTCAATGTGAACCTAAAAATAATTCGCTTTTGATTTTCCTACCTTGTGTTTATACCTTACATATTTTGTGATGCCTCAAAAATGTGAGTAATTGTGCCACAACTAAACGACATCATCAACGATATATTTTTGTCAGTCATAGTCATGGGGTCCGTTTGTCTGTGGCTGAAATTATAAAATGCTGGAAAACTGCATAGAAATGAGGTTTCAATTTTTTTCTCTGTTTTTGTTAAAGCAAATAATGAATGTTGTCATAGTGTGTTTGTGTGTGTGAGAGAGAGAGCGGGCGCAATAAACATTAAAATAGTAATAACCACCCTTTAATTCATTATATTTATATTAATTTAACACACTTCGGGAAAAAAGGGGTATAAAAAAAAACAAACAACCGCTCATTAAAAAATAACATTTTTATGCATGTTTCGTGTATGCATGAGTTTTTCATCGTCATTGACTTTTCTCCACCAACCCCTCTCACACTCATAGGCTCTTGAATGGATTAAGGCGGCGACGGCGACAACGACGACGAAGACCATGACAGTGCTGTCCCATCACCGTCATAACTCATTTTGTGTCATTTCCACCCGTTTATTGTCACTTCATCATAACTGCTGGCCCATCAACATCGATTGTTGAGCGACTCCACCAGGCGTAGTGACTGACTGCATTTGCCGGTGGTCGATGTTTTTGTGGCTTGATGTCTACTTCCAACCTCCAAAGGTGGCCAAGGGGGAGCTATGAAAAAACTTTGACCAAAAGTACACATTCAATTAATATTTTACAACAATAACTACTTTGGCGTGCCATAGTAATGGTCATTGGCCATAATCGCCAAAGTGATGATGATTATGATGATGGTGACGATGAGTACGTCTATGACTATGACTGTGGCTACAGCGATGACGTTGACGACAACGACAACACTGTAGATGATGGTGACGTTGGACATTTGTTGGACTGTTGAGTATTCGTAAAACAGTAAAACCACAGCACCACACGACCGCCAACAAAAGCCACCAACATTTTCATAAAATTTCGTTTAACTTCTGGCTTGATGTGTGCCTGTGCGTGTGTGCGTTTAAGGACTGTGCCACATGAGCATGTATTAATAACTATAATTTGCATTCATGAAAGCAAAACAATAACAACAATAATAATCATCAGCATGAGGATGATGACAATGGTGACGATGACGATGACGATGGTGATGGTAATGGTAATGCAGGCATAAATGCACGCATTTGCTGCGATAGTTATTCATATCAATTCATAGATTGGTTGGTAGGTATGTTTAAAATAAAAATATTGTAGTAATAAAAAAATCAAACCAATGGATCAGGCACAATCATGGCCTACCGATTGGCTCACCGTCAGCAGCATTATAACATTTCACACCTTTTCACGACAGAGGACTTATTTCAAAGAAAAGGTCTGGCCGCCCGACCATCCGTCTGTCGGTCGGTCTGTTGGCTCATATATGATGTGTATTTATGTAAATTGCCAAGAGCCAATTGAAAAATGCGTTCCACAAATATGGTCACACACGCACACACACTGGCACTGGCCATAGTAGTTGCCGCTTATTTTGGGCACTTGATTTCAAAATAATGCTGATATTAAATAACGTCGCAGTGCACCTGCATTTTGTGATCAGGTGGTCGGTCGACCTGAACTAAATGGTTTGGAGGTCAACAACCGATAGCCGCAATGTTTAAATCAAATTTTCCGAGCTATTTAATCGAATTTGACACGCCACAGCGAAGCGAAAAGTGACACCAACTTGCTTCCGTGATGGGCCGAAATTCATTATTTTAATTGCAACATATTTTTCTGGCCGGTGCATTGCTCAATGGTCAAACGTTCACTTTATACATGTATGATTCCATAAACTACCTATCGACCACTTTGTGAAATGAGACCATATGGAAATTAATAGAAAATGATGGATTTATATCCGAAAGGGATTATTTTTGCCTAAAATATAGGTACCACTCGTAAATTAAAATTGAAAAGTCATTGGCCTTTAGCATTTTTATGCTACGGATACTGCCAAGAGACAACATCGATTCTGCTAGTTTATATGTAGGTGGATTATTATTTGAACTAAATCTGACAATGATTGAGTGCGGGCAATAGCTCAAGGAGTGGGCTACATATTTTTATGAAGCCATTTAGAGTTGAGATTTTTTCACAAAAGAATATTTGGGAATGATTAAAAACTATTTTATTTGGCCTATCTTAAGGACAGCTGATAAATACTGGCATTGATAATGCTAGGAGCTAATAATACTGGACTGTGTATTAGCAATTTTTAGCCAATTCGGGGCCCGAACCCGAGGTTCAGTTAATATGAAAGTTTTAATCAAATATGAGCCGATTTAGTCCAGTTACAGTCTTAACGTTGCGCATAGCTACAGATGTTGCGTAAGATGTCGAGGATCGCCATTCCGTTTGTAACACATCGAATTATTCATCTGAGACCCAACAAGTAAAAATGTGCTATGTTCGGCTGGGCCGAATCTTGGCAACCCACCATCATGGATGCTGTAAAAACTTTCCACAACAAACTTATTTGAAGACATCTGTGTGTTTTACTTACTAAATTTCTGCTAAATCAGGCACAAATTGAAGTATCTAGGGGCCGTAGAAGACTATTCGGGAGATCGGTTTATATGGGAGTTATATCAAGTTATGGACCGTACTTGGCAGTGTAAGCAGTGTTGCCACTCAAGAAAATTATTTCCTGCCAAAATTTAGGAAAAATCCTACAAAATCCGACCAAAATTATTTGGTTATTTTAATATTCTCCAGATATCTCAAGTATAAAAAGATTTTCCAAACATTTTTTGATGATTTCGTATTCTTCCTATACAAACCTGACCTTCAGATCTTATAAAATCGGTTTGTTGGGTTATTTTAACTAAACAATTGCAATGGTTTGACATCATGAAGTACATTTCTATGTTTTTGACAGCTGAGAAGTGCATCTTTCAAACAAGTGGTGGTTTGTCATTCTTTGAAATAGTATATGTGCCAAAAATAAGTCATGAAAAATTGTTAAAATAGAAATGTTCCAAAAAGTTTCAGGGTGATTCCGTTTAAGGCAATCATTTTTATACCCACCACCGTAGGATAGGCGGTATATTCATTTAGTCATTCCGTTTGCAACACAGCGAAATATCAATTTCCGACCCTACAAAGTATATATATTTCGGATCGTCGTAAAATTCTAAGACGATTTAACGATGTCCGTGTGTCTGTCCGTCCGTCTGTTGTAATCACTCTACAGACTTCCAAAATTGAGATATTGAACAGAAATTTTGCACAGATCTGTCTTTTTGATGTACGATGGTTAAGTTCTTGATCGCGCCGATATAGACCGATTTTCCGACATATGTCTAATGCCCACAAACAGTGAGTAGTTTTAGGCCTCCCGACATCTGACCCAAATATATCGATCTCCCGATAAAGGGTCTGAAGCCCATAAAAACTTTATTTTTCAACCGATTTCACTGAAATTTGAAGCAGTGAGTAGTTTTAGGCCGCCCGCCAACCGACCCAAATATGTAAAAAAGGACAGTATTTAGATATAGCTGTCATATTGGCCTATATGCTGGTTAAGAGGTCTTTATTTATACCCCGATTTTGTTGAAATTTTAAATACAAAATTCAACAGTTACCTATATTTATAAGACCACTTTTTTTCATCGGAGTGTGACGAAAGGGGTTTTACATATATACCCGTGGTGGTGGGTATCCAAAGTTCGGCCCGACCGAACTTTTTACTATAGTTCACTTTAAAGTGTCACTAGCGGTCGTGCTTGCATTTAATTTAAAATACAAGTAGTAAAAGCGTGCTAAGTTTAGCCGGGCCGAATCTTATCTACCCTCCACCATGGATACCATTTGTCAAGTTCTTTGCTCTGTATCTGTTTATAGGCAAACAATGGTTAAAGGACCGATTTGGGCCATAAATGGTTTGGATGTTCGAGACCATAGTAGAAGCCATTGTGCAAAATGTCAGGTTAGCCCTTTAGAGGCTCAAAAAGTTAAATCGGGGCATTGGTCTATATGGGAGCTATATCGAGTTATGGACCCGTTCAGACCATATATGGCAAGTTAGTTGAAGGTCATAGGAGAAGTCGTTGTGCAAAATTTCAGCCAAATCAGACAAAATCTACGCTCTGTAGGGGTCAGGAAGTGCAATAGGGGGATCGGCATATATGACAGCTATATCAGATTTAAGCCAGAGTCAGGTCACATTTGTCACGCATGTTGGAAATCATTGTGTAAAATTTCAGCCAAGTCAGATAAGAATAGCGCTGTCTAGAGGCTCGAGAAACCAGCCAACCAACCGGTTTGACCCATTTACAATCCCAATTGACCTGCGCTAACAGAAATTATTTGTGCAAATTTCAATAATCTAGCTTGCGTTCGTTCGACACACGGGCATGACTGGACTTAGAATATCAAGACTTTGTTGGGTCTCGGATCATTACTTCCAACAGCTACAAAACGGAACGACAATGTTAGTATACATCATTCCATCCTATGGTGGAGGTTACAACAAGAAAACAGCCAGCAAGCAGCAACGCAACCAAAAATATTCCTCAATTTTCATTGAATTTGCAAATAATCTTTAATTGTGTAATTGAATGGTTTGCTCCTGGGCACCACGCATTCACTCACACACACGCTTGAACGCTTGAACTCAAGCACGCATGCATGAACGAACGAACGCACACACTGAAGGCACAGCTTCGCCATGCATATCGGATGAGACATTTAAAATTGCGATGGCGTGTTTGTTGGCTTTTAATGTTGCAAGGTATTTTGTTGAGTTTTTATTGCCTCTCATCATTCAATAAAATCATTGATATTAATCTTGTATTTTGTGAAGAGACCATGCGTGGTGCTTCGTTTCGTTATCTCCTTCCACCCATCCTCATAGGCATCGACGAATGGGCCTCTGGGATGTTTAGTGGCTATTAATCTTTAATATCTTAAGTGTGCAGGTACAAACAACAAGACCAACACCATCAGGACACAGGACATCATACGATATAAGGCATCGCACAAGCAGGAGCTAAAGTTTTTTTTTTTTCCAAGTGGACTTTGAAATATTTTAAGTTTGAGAATTATTGCACTAGAGCAAAGAGAGCTACAAACCAAGCAAAAAAAGATAGGCACATAAGTGGGTGCGTGTGTGGAAAAGAGGAAAAATCTTGCGCATAGACACACAAACGAAAGTAATAACAATAAAAAATGGAATAACATTTTCTATTCGACCAGAGCAAGCGGCCACCCAGCAAACAAGCCGACTAGGAAATGCGAAAGCAGACATTAGTATTGTGGTGGAAGTGGTGGTGGTGTTGTCATTGTTTGCGGTACTTTAGCTCTCACTTTAAATATTAACTAAACTCATATGCACACACACGGACAGGATACATAAATAAGTAACAGCAGGATAAACCGCAGCACCCTTCCGTGACAAACAAACAACATCCACCCTCCATTCGTACACCCACCACTCTGTGATGTGGTATCACTTTTAGAAGGCCTTATAAGACTGCGACAAGGCCGACTGGCGCATTGGTACTCACATGGGGGCAAGATTTGAAGGCAAGGAAATGTCATCTGCTGTGGATGCTTTCAGAAAGGTCTGTAGCAGATGTCTTACTAGAGATCTGCTATGGAAGTCTCCATAGGAGATGTTCTACACCAATCCACCAACGTTAGGAACGCTGTCTGGAGTCAATAATTCTATAGAACTCGACCACCATGAGTATTTATCCGCGATAGTAATAAAGTGTACGCTAAATATAGTTGCAATATAGATATGCAGGTACATATAATTAAAAATAATTCTATTTGATGTAAAAAATTTAATATTCATTGCGAAAGTTACGAAGCTACGAAGATGCCTATTTTGAGTAGTAAGAGGCAGGAATGTGTTGTGCAACTTGAGGCCTGAGGCCTCTTAAAAGGCCTGATTCGGGAAGAGCTCCCCTATTTTCTTGCCAGGCATCCACGTACGTCAACGGACACACACACACACACACACATTGGTCGTTTGTTATTAACTGCTATTTTGCTATTGTTGTTGTTTCTTGAACATGTGTTTATGTTTCGCATTTTGTTTTTCGGTTATGTATCCTTTTTTTGTTTGGGGGGGGGGGGCGGGGGGGGGGGGCGCATATACATGCACAAGCCAACACCCCAGCACGTGTGTGTGCGTGAGCACGAATGCCGTATGCTCATATGGGCTATTCCACAGAGATTGCCTAGATAATCTCTAAATTTTAATAGTTTCCATTGGAAAAAAGGTCAGTTCTGTGTTTTTTTAGGGTTATTTGTTTTCGACTTTTTTGTCTTTGCATTGCTTTTTAGAGCAAGAGACTAGATTAACGAAAAACTTTGCATGGGTTAGTTGGTGGTGTTAGTGGGCAGTGGTTGTGGCGATGACTTTCGTTTGCCCTGTTGTCGTCTCTCCAAGGAGTTCATTTCCTTTTCGACCTTTTGCGTCGTGCTACTTTATGTCCGTTTCGTTGGGCATTTATATTGGGTTGCGGTTTAATAGTGTCGATAATACATTTTTCAATTCCTTGGACAATTGCCCCCCCCCCCCCCCCCCCCAACTGCCCAAAAGAATTGAGATGTGAACAGGTTCGTTTAGTTTGTGCTGCTATTCCTCCCCTAAAAATTAGTTACAGTTAATATGAGTTTTGACCATGTTTAAGATATGCATCATGGGTTAATGGAGTTTACACCAGTGCGGTGAGTAGGGTCGGTGAGGGAGCCAATTATGTTGGCAGTGAGGGTAGTCGTAATGAACAGACACGAGTAATGCCGAATTATGTTTACCCCAAACCCCATGGGGCCTGAATTGAAGTCTAAAAAAGTTTCAATGGAATGCAAGTTATTTAAATTTCTTGTTCAAATATTTGAATGTGAGTGGCTGTTTAGATATCCCATTTTTATGGAAAATAGAGGAGCAGTTTATATGGGGCTAGGCTTAAAAAGGGTGTTAAGAATTCTTCAACCAGTACAAGCAAGTAAAAAGGCATTGGATACCCACGACCTCGGGTATATATGGATAACTTATGCAGCGAAATTGGATAAAAAATAAAGTTTTTGTAGGCTTCATACTCTTTATCAGGAGATCGGTCTGTATGGTAGCTATATCTTAATATAGTCCGATCTGAACCATATTTGCAATGGATGTCGGGAGACCTAAAACTACCCACTGTTTCAAATTTCATCGAAATCGGAAAAAAAAAGTTTTTATGGGCTTCACACCCTTTATCGCCAGATCGGTCTATATGGCAGCTATATCTAAATCTAGTCCCACCTCAACCATATTAAACTCGGATATCAAGAGGCTTACAACAACTCATTGTTTCAAATTTCATCGAATTTGGGTAATAAATAAAGATTTTATGGGCTTCAGACCCTTTATCGGCAGATCCGTCTATATGTCAGCCATATCTAAATATAGTCCGATTTAATCCATATTTATTTTTCAGCGAAATCGGTTAAAAAATAAAGCATTTATGGGCATTAGACCCTTTATCGGCAGATCGGTCTATATAGCAGCTATATCCAAATATAGTCCGATTTGGCCTGTTCAAGAACTTAACCAGCGTGCATCAAAAAGACGTATCTGTGCCAAATTTCAGCTCAATATCTCAATTTTTAAAGGCTGGAAAGTGATTACAACTGACGGACACACACGGACATCGTTAAATTTTACGACGATCCGAAATATATATACTTTGTATTGTCGGTAATCTATATTTCGATGTGCTGCAAACGGAATGACTAAATGAATATACCCCCTATACTACGGTGGTGGGTATAAAAAAAGCTAAATAGAATTGCTTGTGAAATTTCGTCATTCCGTTTGTTACTCGTCGAAATATTGATATGTGATCTTGAAAAGTTTCAGAAATTAAAATCTTGCTCAAATACCTCTTATTATCGAAAGTCGGTTAGGCCAAATCGACTGGTAGATTATTTAATATAGCTGCCTAATAAACGGATTTCGCGATTTGACTTCTTGAGTCTTTCATAGCAGTCAATAATCGCTTGACATTGCCACCAAATAAACTGATCTCTCTATTGGACTTCTTGAGTTTCTAGAGGGCGCAATTATCAATAGATTTGGCTGAAATTTTTACGTGGCAGTTTGTTATGACTTGTAACAGCCATGACAAGTATGGTCCATAACTTCACATTACTGTGAAACGGAGGGAGAAAGGAAGGGCTAAGGTAATCAAATTCAGTAAAGCATTACCTACACTGAAAATTTTTAATAAATCCTTAACTTTGCGCCTTTTTATTAAAGACAAAAATCTAAAATGAAGGTCAATATATTGTTAAAAGTTAGGAAATTGAACTTGGGGCAAGACAACAGTAACCCGTAGTTAAAGTAGCGTCTTTAATAAAATAATTTTTCAAAAAATTATAATTGGATAATCAGCTATAAAGTTAAATAAGAATCAATCGGCGATTAACTCGAAACGGATGGTCATGACTGTTAGAAATGAGGAAATTAAATAGCATATTTTTTTTAAGGTTTTGATTCTTTGGCTCGTTTTCGTTGCTGAAATCCTACGAATAAGGAAAAATTTTAAATTTTGGGCCAACTTTTTTTTCATTGTAGACTCAGTGCAAGCAAAAAATAAAACGATTGAACTATCTATTTACTACAAACATAGAAGTACTATTCTTGTAAAATTTCCCTCCTCAGTTTACGGTAGTCGTGAATTTGAAAATTTTTGATGTAAAAGTCACTTCGTTTATGGTAAAATGGTCTTTTACGCCAAAATTAAAAAAAATTCGTTTAGGTCAAAAATGTTATGTTTACAGCAAAAATGTTTTGCAACACGATAAGTTCAATTCTTTGAATTGTTTTTCTCATGTGTATCTTTTGTTTGGTAGAGGGCGTGATTGTATAGATGCGTACTATCAAACGTTTCATTTATGATTTCTTTTTATCGAGTAGTGGTCGTTTAGCTAACAGTGAGCATTGGTACCACTACTGTGGTATAGGGTATTCTATCTTAGTGCATTTGTATGAAGAGAGGTAGACCCATTGATAGGTGTACGGATCGACTTCGAATTAAATTCCATATTAATTTGCGTTCAAATAACAAATCGCATTTTTCATCCAACTGAAGAACTTGATTCAGACTTGGATACAGATCCTATATAGATGTTCTTCCGATTTTAGGTAATATTACAGCAATGACATTTGAAAAAATTTGTCCGAGTTTGATGTTTACTTGTCGAAAATTTCGTTAATGGCTTATGAGTTTTTTTTTTTGAGTGTGTCTTTCCGTATGTCTTTGTTATTGTTCGAGATCGACTCTGATGGGGTGTCTGTCTGTAGAAACATCTTTGCCGTTTCCATCATTTGTATTTGGATTTTTGATACTTATGTTCACCACAAGAGTCGGGACTAAAAATGGGCACCAGTGCATCGATCTGTGGCAGACTTATTGACGCTGGCGCTCTGTTGTCTGCTCTGGACGTATGGTATTTTATGCAGTGTCCCTCACCTTGCCCAGCACACTCATAGGATCAAGCGCAGGGTTTCGTTTCTCCATCGGTATGTCACACTAGGCTGATCTTTCTCTAAATAAATGCTTAGGCGCTGTTGTTCATATAACCTTTGACTAGGTCCTTTTATTGCAATCGAGTCTAATCTTGTTCCCCTGGGCTTTGAAAATAATATTTAATTGTGATGTACATATTTTATAATGTGTAACACTTTTTTTTGTGTTTTTCTAAAGTGTTTAACGTAAAATTCGTTATTGCAGCATGTGATTCATGGAAAACATTGACAGTTTCCTAGAGGGGGATTCTTTAATCCGACTTTTATTTAAATCCACGAGCTTAACACTTTTAAGTATCTTAAGCAGTGCTCACACAAATACCCATGCCATAGATAACATAGAGATGCCCATACACAGAAAATGTCCTTCAATAAGTTTTCTAGCCATGGGTGTGTATGTGTGTGTGTGTGTGTGAGCGCATGTGGGTATCTGTATGTTTGGATATCGTGCAGTTTATGTATATTGACTTCTGGTTTTATCATCAAAAATTCACACATGAGTGAATGTTTTCTTTATTCAGAGGCAGAGAAATAGAAAGGGAGGTGACGTGGTGTGGCGTAGGGAATGGGTTTGACAGGAATACCAGAAAAATGGGAGGGAAAAGTTTAAGTGACCGCTTTTATTTTTACACCAAACACTCTGTAACGTTCTCGCCAAACCTGAACCAAAGCACCGCACAACAACCGAACCACACTTCACCACTCCATTCATCCAAAACTCATCGTCATCTTTGCTATTGTGGCTGTCGTCGTCGTCGTCGTCGTACCTTTAGGATAAGTTATGGGTCCAAAAACTGTTTATCTTCTTCTCCGGCCTGTTTGTTTCTTAGCTTGGTACCTATGCTGCTGCCACTGCCAGGGTAGTGGTTGTTCTTATGGCTGGCGGCGGTGTTTCTGGTCTTTCATAGTTCCCCCGGACCTGGGTGCTTTCTGCGAGTGTGTGTGTGTGTGTGTTTGTGTTGGTATATTTGGGCGAATAGTTGTGGCCATTGTTGTTTGCTGGCTTTTGGCTGCCGTTTTTCCTGTACTTCTTATGGCAAAGCAAGGGAAGGCAGGCTGGCAGGGAGGGTGCAACGGAGGGAGCTATGTAGCAGAGTTCATATAAATATAAATTATAGATAAACATGCAAACATAAATTTTCACCCTGTCAGGTGGTCGGTCGTTTATGCTGTGCTGCTGCTCTGTATTCTGCCTGTGACTAGATGATGGCCGGTCGACCGGCCGTTTTACAGACAACATCGACAACATGGACAACAGCAGCGACAACCACACCATCAACAACAACAACAGCAGCACCGACATGAACATAAGCTAAAGAAATGATCCCATTTTTCGTAAATATTACTAAACAACTTTTATATTCGATATGTGAGCTATGTGTGTATGTGTGCATAGGCAAGTTTTGTACATACATATCTATCTGTGTGCAAGTTTGTTCCATAGCCTTTATGGACATACAAATATGCATACGGCAAGGCATCATCTACAACGTTTGCCTCTATTTCTCTTCCTTTCCTGTCCGTTTTTTTTTACTTCCCTGCATCTTCATGTGAGGCATTTTGTAACATTGCGAAAAACACAAGTTTTCCTCATTTAATTTCGAAGGATGGTGGAGCAGAAAGTTTGGTTAAAATCCATTTAACGACCTTCATTGAACGTAGATAGTTGAGGGATGGCGAACCTTTTTCCCAACTCCCAAATGTCTTAAAATGTGATATCTTAGAGATTGGCAAACTAATTTAACCGATTTTTGGTTCGTGGACCATTGTAGAAAGCCATAATATGAACTGAGGAGAACGGTACCCGGTAGCTGAATTTGTAGCAAGATTAGATAAAAAGCGCTGGGGTCACGAATTCGACTCTCATCAGCGGGTTTGGTCTTTGGTATTACTATAAACAACTAAAATAGTCTAAGTATGCCTCATTTCCGATTGCCAACATTACCTTACATAACTGAGCAGAACGCCTCTCCCCACTTATGCACCTATGCAGATTGGAATAGTATGGGATTTGAATCCCATAAGGTTATTTTGAAGTTCAGTGTCTCATTCTTAAACTCCAACCTCCTCCATAAACCGATCCGGTGAATATGTTGTGACTTAAGTTCAAGGTGTTTGGGAGTAAAGTACGAATCTGGCATCCACATTTTGGTAGGGTATCTAGAAGACTGCCCCATCCCCATATTTGGGACACATACAAACAAATTGGACCAAGAACATTCCATTAAGGAACAGGGGCAAACTAGGAAGGGATAAACACCGCTGAGAAATGCTTTTATGCCTTTTTATTATTATAATGTAACGCAGCACATCGGGTAATTTAGTTGATCTCGTATTACCGATCTTCTGGTTTGATTTCTTGGGAACGCACATATCGCGTTTTATCCGAAAGGTAAAAAAAATGTTGCTTCTGACTTCTAACACGTCTAGGTCAGTTATGGTCCAAATTACAGATGCTTTTAGACTTGGAGATTTCAAGAAGAAATAAAACGCCATTAATGTGATGGCATGTGATGATATATAATGAAGTTGGCAAGTGGGCGAAGCCAATTTTTGAACTCATTTGGCAGCATATGGAATGCCAAACCAATCAAATGCCTTAAAGAAAACATCATTATATGGATAATTAAATCTCCTAGAAATGTATTATTGTAAGAAAAAGAAAACCAATTAAAAACTGACAAATCTTATGCACCCGACACCCTGAATCGCATTTGTGAATTTCCTTGCACTGCTTCTCTTTAAAGGCGGAAACTAAACAAGTGAAAGAGTGCCAAGTTCAGCCCGGCCGAATCTTGGGTACCCACCACCATGGATTCTGTTAGAAATTTACCATTTTTAACCCAGTTTGGATTTGACGTTAGTGTTGGAGGGCATAAATGTACATCTTACTTGGCACAGATGTTGGAAGTCAGAACAGAAGTCGTTGTGCCAAATTTCAGTCAAATAGGTTGAAACCTGAGCCTTCTTGGGGCCCAAGAAGTCGAAACCGGTGAACGGTTTATATGAGAGCTATATCTAAATCTGGCTCATCTATCATTCCCAACAACCTAGATCATAAAGAAATATCGGTGCAAAATTTGAAACGGCTAGCTATACGCGTTTGCCCGCTATCATGATTTCCATAGACAGACGGACCGATGGAAGGACATGGCTAGATCGATCGAATGTCAAGACAATCAGAAATATACGCATATGCTTTATGGCGCCGCAGATAAATATTTCGATATGTTATATGGAATGACTTGGTTAGTATACCCCCACCCTATGGTGGTGGGTATAAAAAGGATAATGGGAGGTCAAGCAACAAAGTCCATTTTTTTTTTTATTTATTTGAATAGGAATTGCTTTCTGTAGGTGCTCAGGAAATCAAGTCGACATATAGGTTTATATGAGATGTATGGATCAATTTGGGCAATGGATGTCGGTCATACGAGAAGTCATTGTGCAAAATGCCTGCCCTCCAGGGCCTCAAAAATAAAAATGGGAGATCGTTTTATATGGAAACAAAAATTTAAAGCGAATTGTTTTATTCGTTTAGACACTTTCGTGATTTCCACAGAAGAACGGACTGAGGGCAGGACGGACGGACATGGCTAGAATTTATAGGGTTGCAGATTATTATTTCGAGGTTTGCAAGTTTAATGACCAGATTAGTATAGCCCCATCCTATGGTTAAATGTACAAAAACACGGTTTCCGAATTTAGTTGAACAGTTTTTTGGGGGGCGAAAAGAATTGCTCAAATAGAATTGTAAAATAAAATAGAATAAAAAACTGAGCTTTTCTATCGAAGAGCCTAACATAGCTCACTATGGAGAATTTCAGAGAAATCGAGTAATAAATGTGCCTTTTATGGAGATGGGTCTTTATGATAGCTATATGCAAATATAGCCCGATTTTAACCGTACTCGATACGAATGTCAAGGCGAAATTGGACAATAAATGTGGCTTTAAGGGATCAAAGACCTTTAATAAGCAGATCGGCCTATATGGAAGCTATGAATAAGAAAAGAATTTGTGCATAGTGTCAGCTAATTCTTTTCGTTTTTAAAGCTTGTAACGTGATTTCAACAGACAGACGAAAAGACGGACGGACATGGCTAGACCGTATTAGATTTTTACATTGATCAATACTTTATAGGGTCGGAAATGGATATTTCGATGTGTTGCAAACTGAATGACAAAATGAATATTCGCCCATCCTTCGGTGGTGGGTTTTAGATTTAGGGTTTAGATTCACTTGGTCTTAATATGCGGTTTTATGTCAAGGAATTAAAACTTCATAATTCAGCGTTAAACGGTTATAGAACAACAAGAGTTTTGTTTTAAATTAAGAACTAAGCTGTTTAGGAAATCTTCAGAAAAAAATGTCTAGCATATATGTTTTCGTTTATTTCTCTTTAGTGACGAGCTTAAGGATCGAAGATTTGTTGCATTGAAAAAGGAATTCCAGAGTTCACAAGACACCAACCACTGTGGGACTAGTTTCGTCCTGGGTTAGGGGACTTATTCATTCACATTAGGTGTGAATGTTTCAAGTATCACACAGTGGTACGCCTTACTTATATCGAATATACTGCGAAATAGGTACGACCGATCTACCATTGTATGACCCTTGAGGCATCCACCACTAAACTGGTTGAATAAGTCATCGTCAACCCAGGGCGAAACGTGTTTTACAGCGGTTGGTGTGTTGTGATCTGTGGCTTTTTTTCCATTGCTAGAAACTTTGAAATATACGATCTTCGCCCTAACACCCTCAAAACTTGAAAATAAAAAATAATTTTTTAAATCCAAAAACAAACATTCAGCGATAGACGACAAATGCAGTGGCACTATTGCACAATATTTAGTAAAAAGTTAATTTTTGTCAAAGGGTAAATTTTATTGGCAATTTTTTTATAAATCATCGTGACTTTTATACTCTTGGAAACCAAAATGACCAAAAACGAAAAAATGTTAACACTTTTCATACTTTCCTCTTGCAGGTGAAGACCGGTGTGAAGAAAGAGCATCCATTCATTTAATTTATGCATACATGTTTATTCTCTGTATGTTTGAGGGAAAACTAAAAACAAAAAAATGGTCATTTCCTTTTGAGAGAATTATGAAGTGTGAAAATGACCCAAGTAAAATTGGCCTGTCTTCATAAATAAGAGGTGGCAAAATTAAATTCCAATTAATTTAGTTGTGTATTTTTTTGCTGTGGGATTTCGCCCCAGAAACGAACGAATGTTGTTCCATTTGCCCATAGCGCAGCTGGCCATTGGAAGGGGTAGGGAAGGTGGCATAGACACATTTCTAGTTGCATCACCCGCCAGAGGGGCTCTGACAACGACATGCATGGCTCGATGGTGTCTCCCTTTGGTTGTGTGGGGCTTGTTAATAAATTTTATTAGACTTTGGCCAAGGCAGCCACTCTTTTTTGTTATTAATTTTCTTGTAGCGGCTTTTTCGAGTTGCTGGTCTGCTTGCCTGTTGTCTGTTTGGGGGGGGGTTTTGATTTATGCCTGTCTTAAATGTTTAAGAAAGACGAAAATTTATTTTTTACTGCATTTTAATGCGCTGAAATCCATACGCGTTCCAACGACTTGGCGGCTACATGTGTCATTCGTTCATTTTGTTGTTTTTTGGCAAACGATTATTTTTTGGATTTTTTTCTGTCGGCTGACAGCCAGTTTAGTTTCGTGTTTCCCCTTGAATAATTCTCTCGCCTTTCAGAGTTTATTTTATTGGGCTGCAGAGAAAACAACTCTGAGGGAGGGGGAGACGCACATATTCGGTTACGGAAAATTTCAATTGAAAGGCGTGAAATTGTCACACATCATCAGCTTGTTTCGAAGAAAGAAGCAGAAGGGGTCAGAAGGGGAAGACTGCTCGGCAAAGGGGGCTGGTGTGTTGGGAAAAAGTCTTTAAATTTTTTAATGTGCACCATGTTCGAGTAGTTTTTATGAGTACTAAATGTTAGTGCTAAAAAATTTCGTGTTCGCCTTATTAGTGGGGATTATTTAAATTTTCGCCAGGCCGAATTGGAATCCAATAATCAGCTAGGGCACGGGCACGGGCACGGGCAAGGGTTTAAATTTATAAAAGCAATGTGTTTATTTACACAAATATAAAAAATAAGCCTTCATAAAAATTAAAGAACAAAAATTAAATTCACTCACCATCGTCTTGATTTGCCTTGGGGATGAGAGACAACGAAATTTCAAGAAATCCCCTGATAAACATGAGATGCCCACATTTCATATGTCACCCATATATCACAGTTTCAGTGGTGTCCCCAGGGGAACACTTTGCAGCAGTAAATTAATGGCCACGATATGGTCATCATTAACAACCCCTTACCATGTTTTGTGCTTCTTCAATTGACAGCCTTTAGGCTTCCGTTTTTTCGTATTCACGTATCTATGTAGGTCGCCATGCCAAGGAGAAATGGGAACAAATGGGACATTTTAGTGGAGGTATTTTTAAGAGCTTTACAACTCTTCTCAGTTGTGTTCGGAACCATGATTTTTTTTTGTTTTTCAAAAAGGAAATATAAAAATCTTAAATATAAAAAAAATCAATGCGTATTCATTGTCGACATATAATATTTTTTGGTTGAAAGTTCGAAGAGCCAAAATGTGAGGATACGCTAGGATTCTACATTGTCAGTGTGAATATTCTACCGAGACGAGATGTATGACTGGATATTCTCCATGATATTAATAAGTTTGAACCCATTCTTCATTTTCCTTATCTATCAAACAAAATCCTTCTATTTTTCCACTGAAACAGTTGTTCACTGGCACCCAAGTTTGTTGTTTTTTATTTATATGACTTACTAATGGTTTCGGCTGCAGGTCAGTTAAAACAAAGTGTTTTAGGGTGTTGTTTCAATTTATTTCCGATATCTTGGGTTGACTTCGTCTAACAGTTAAAACAAAGTGTTTTTGGGTGTTGCTGCAATTTATTTCCGATATTTCAGTTGACTTCGTCTAACCTTTTTTTAAAAAAATACCAAACCATAAACAATAAATTGAAATAAATCACAATGAAATTAACAAAAATGTTTACATTTTAATTGAGGAGTAACATTCGATGTGCTTCTCTTCGTCTCACTTTCGGTTGTCAACTGATTTTCTCTTTCTATGTTTATTGACGACGTGTCGATATACTCTTGCACAACTTTCAACGTCTTTCTTGTGATTTATTCTCTCCTGAGGAGGAATGTCAATAATGTGCAGCATCTCAAGAGTGAATCTGCGTTTGTAATGATTCTCCTGAGTGAGAATCTTAACGTCTTTGAAGTTTGGTTTGTGGCCAATTTGGGCGCAGTGGTTTTCTGCTCTAGCGGTTTATTTACAGCTTTTTTGTCTGACTTGTGCGAAGAGAGTCTAGTTTTCAATTTGGTCATAGTAGTGCCAACATATGCCATTGGGCATATGTTGGTCTTATCTCCGTTGCATTTAATTTTACACACTATATTCGATCTTTTTCGATTTTGGACTTGGTCTTGCTGAATAGCTCTTTGACGGACATGTTTGTCTTCCAGGCTAGCTGATACTTCTCCTGATCGTAGATATTGGATTTGCTTAGTCTCTCTGAGAAGTCTTCTATATATGATACCGTTTTGTATATTTTTCCTTCTGTGTCTTTAGGCCTTTTCGAATCGTCTCCGCAGCTTTGTTTGGCTTTGCATACCAATTGTCTAATGGTGTGACTGGGAAAATCATTGGCTTTTAAAATGTCTTTGATTCTTCCCTCGTTTCTCGCGTAAAACTCAGTGTCGCAAATGCTAAAATCTCTCTTGGTAAAATTAGTCGCGGTATTGGTGATTATTCGTCTGTGGTGTTTAGAATGAAAATTGATAAGTCGTCCGGAAGCGGTCGATTTTTGGTGCCAATCAACTTTCAGTACGTTATTTTGTCTATGTACCATACAGTCAAGGTATGGTAGTTTGTTTGCTAGTTCCTCCTCTTAAGTGAACTGTATTTGTCGGTGGTAAGCATTTAAAGCTTATAAAGTTTGGTCCACATCCGATTTCCTTACGACTGCGAAGTTATCATCCACATATTTCGTTATTATCATTGGCTCCATAGGTCCTCCATAATAATATCGGCGATGATGGGTGATGCTGGGGAACCCATAGGCATGCCCTTGAGCTGCTCATAAGTATCTTGTGTCCTTGATACAAAATGAAATTATTTCCTTAAAAATGTTGCATGATTTTCAATTCCTCCTCATTTTATCTCAATTGTTTGTATAGTCAAATTCACCGAGATGCTTGGAAATAATGAAATCTCATCAAATGAAATTAAAATATCGTCGTCATTTATTTTGAGGTTTCTAATTTTTTGCCTGTTAGCGCGAGATCATTAAATTTTACTATTTTTGTTTGTTTCTCTTTCGACACGAGCTCAATGATCGGAGATGCAAATGGAAAAGGGAAGCCAAAGATAGCAACACGCACCAACCACTATTGGACGCGTTTCGTCTTTGGTTAGAATACTTTTCAACCATATTAGGTGTGATGGCTTCAAGGGCCGTGCGTTGGCATGTTGTATTTGAATCGTATTAATGGCGATACAACTACCACATTAACCAAGCTCGACAACCCTGCTTATTAGCTGTACTTTTCCCAATGCATGTATTTTTGTGTAATGACAGACATTCTAACTGTAACAAATTACACTTTTCCGTACTTCACATGATTTTGTTCATCTGTTGGAAGTTGTATTGATGGCTTCGAACGCCAAGACAACGGCAATGGCTCTCGCTGTTCTGAATTCTGTGGCTCTGTCGAATTTTTCTCTTAATTTTTAAAGTTTTTTTGCCAGTTAGGGCGAGATCATTAAATTTTACAATTTTTGTTTGTTTCTCTTTCGGGACGAGCTCAATGATCGGAGATGCAAATGGATTTTTTGTCTTGAAGTCAACTGGGTGGTTTATTTTAATTTAGAATTCGTGGCTGTATGTTCCAAAATTTTTACCAAGTATTTACATATATTACAGGACGGGGAATTAACATATGAACATATTGGCCTCAATGGTGTATCCTCTTTATGAATTTTAGGCAATCCGTAAATCCTTGGGCCAATGAAGTTGCTATTTTTCGTTTGGAATTTCGAAGTCGGGTCAATTTTCAATCGTTTATATATGCACATATCG
Source organism: Stomoxys calcitrans (assembly GCF_963082655.1). Lineage (NCBI taxonomy): Eukaryota > Metazoa > Arthropoda > Insecta > Diptera > Muscidae > Stomoxys > Stomoxys calcitrans. The sequence goes on from NC_081553.1 coordinate 2,066,461, forward strand.
TAAAGAATATTCTTCAGTTCTGTTTCGTAGTCTGTTTTTAATTATTTTAAACACTAATGTGATGGCTTCATATAATTAGGGACCTTTTGTAACCGTATTTGATTTCCAGAGAATTTTTTGCAATGGTAACCCCTTGATTTGGGTTACTGGGCAAACGAGACTACGAAATGTATACAACACTAACCAAGTTCGTCTTATTATCCCAAAAGCTGTCCTTTCCAATACATTGTACTACAGTTGTATGAACAAACCTGCCATGATAGACACATGTTTTTGGGATTTGTGTCAATGGCTTTGAATGCCAAACAAATGTCTTTTTCACCTCCACTCCTCATGCGTTTAATTGATAGATAATAACGTAAAGTGCTTTCAATGAAATGCCCGCCATCACTGCATAAATTCTATCTTAATATTCAAGCATACATTTGTGAAATCGTAATCTTCCGTTTTTCGATTTTCGTCTTGGATTAGTTGTTATGAATTTATGGCATCGTTTTTGTTTTTGGTTTTATTTTTCTTAGCAGAAAGTGAAACATTTATTTTTGTGGGTCGTGATGTATTGGCTCACGATGTGTCAACGTTAAATGTTTCTCATGAATTTTACTTTTGGTGTAGGGGGGATTTGTAATACAAGATCCGAATGGCTGTACCTGATGCTGTCGAATACCCTTTAACATTTGAGACATAAATACCAAAGTTATGAACAAGTGTGCTGTTGATCTTTTGCCTAAGAGCATGTCGGAAAAACCTGAAAATATTAAAATTGGATGTGGAATGTTGCAGTTGTGGTAAAAATGTGTTTGTCTTCTATTTTGAAAGGAAGTGTTGAAGTTATTGACTTGCCATTCCATTTAAATAAACGTTTTCTCTATCTCCGGCCATCATACATTTTTGTATGATGTGTCGATAGAAATTCTTATCAAAAAATTAGTTTGGTTTTTAATCCTCCAACAGATTGAAATCCTCATTTCGACCAACAACATGCTGGTCTCGAAATTTGGGTCCAAGCGTTTGGAGGTAACCGTCCTTAGACCAAAAGCCTTCGCCCGCTTATTGTGGACCGATGTTTACAGCTAACTTTGGAGAAATGTAAAGCCCCAAATAATTTCGAGACATTTGTGTGCGGCACACTGTATTGGGGAGAATTCGACCTCAAAAGTGTCGTTTAATTCAAAACTGAGATTTCGAGCCATTTGAAATGGTTTATGGAAAATGTCAATTTTTTTTACATATTCTGGCTACATTAGGAGAATCATAAAAAAAACATAATTTCGTATCCTTTTTGTACAAAATTTTTCTTTTCCTTGGAACTTGAAATCTCTTTGTTTCAGGCGTTGAACTAATTTTAAAAAGTTTGCTGTAGTAGAAATCAGAAATATACAAATCGTAAATTGATGTCTTGCAAGTTGTTATTCTTTGTGTTTTTTTAGGAAAGCTATAAAAGAAAAGTTAAAAACTATAATGAATTATGCTTTGAATCCTAGTTTTAGCGATGGGTATACACCACAGGATGGGGGTATGCTTATCTAGTCATTCCGTTTGTAGCACCTCGAAATATTGATCTGCGATCCCATAAAGCATATAAATTCTGGATCGTCTTGACATTCTGAGTCTATATCCCAATGTCCGTCCGTCTGTCGAAATCACGATAGCGATGGAAGGCTTAAAGCTAGCAGCTTGAAAATTTACACAGATACTTATTTCTGGTGTAGGTCGTTGGGGATTGCGAATGGGCCATATCGGTACAGATTTGGATGTAGCCCACATATAAACCGATTCCCCGATTGATTTCTTGAGCCCCTAGAAGACTCAATTTTCATGCGATTTGGATAAAATTTGGTACAAAGACTTGAGTTGTGACTTCCAACATCCACGCCAAGTATGATTCGAATTGGTCTACAAACAGATATAGCCCCCATATAAACCGATCTCCGGATTTGACTCCTTTAGCCCTTAGAAGCTTCAATTTTTATCTGATTTGGCTGAAATTTGGAACAAAGACTTGAATTATGACCTCCAACATCCATGCCAAGTATGATTCGAATCGGTCTATAAACAGATATAATCCCCATATAAACCTATCCCCTCAATGTTCATCCGATTTGGCTAAAATTTGAAACAAAGACTGGAGTTAAGACTTCCAACATCCACGCCAAGTATGATCCGAATTGGTCTATAAACAGATATAATCCCCATATAAACCTATCCCCGGATTTCACTTCTTCAGCCCCTAGAAGCCTTAATTTTCATCCGATTTGGATAAAATTTGGAACAAAGACTTGAGTTGTTACTTCCAACATCCATGCCAAGTATGATGCGAATCGGTCAATAAGATATAGCTCCCATATAAATCCCCGGATTTTCGATCCTCGGATTTTTGACTTCTTGAGCCCTTAGACGCCTAAATTTTCCTGATTTGGCTGAAATTTGGCGTTAACCCCTTTCCTTATGAGTTACAACATCAGTCAACATCCGAATCGGTTAATATGGTGACATAGGCCCCTAAGTACCGATATAACTTCTTGAGATCAATTTAATTCAAATACAAACTCAGTTAATAAGGGTACATTTTTGGCAGAATCCAGGGTGCTTAGTACCCAAGATTCGGCCCGGCCGAACTTAACACGCTCTAATTCAGGGCATCCTTTTGTTTAAAAAGTTTCACCCGTATTGCCCCATTTGGATTTTTAAAGCTTCTTTTTATATCCTTGACCATAGGATGGGGGGAATATTATAATTTCGTCATTCTGTTTGTAACTCCTCGAAATATTTGTCGGACCAACATAGGGGAGTGGTATTGAAAACAATTAAGGATTTTGTAAGTAGCACGGAATTCCTAACCTCAAATTTTCTTTTTAGAGGTTACTTAATAGTTTTTAGAGCGCACAACAAGCCGATTACCGGCTTAGGTGTATGTCCATAGTAGCATGGAGCGGATTAATATCTGCACCCTCTTTTCAACCTAACCTAAGTCGATCTAGCCATGGTCGTCCGTTTGTCTGTCGAAAGCATGCTAACTTTCTAAGGAGTAAAGTTAGCCGCTTGAAATTTTGCACAAATACTTGTAAATGGGCCATATCGGTGCATGTTTTGATACAGCTGTCATATAAGCCGATCTTGAATCTTGACTTCTTGAGTCTCTAATGGCTCAATTCTTATCCGATTTGGCTGAAATTTTGCAAGATGTGTTTTGTTATGACTTCCAAAAACTGTGCCAAATATGATTTTAATTGTTCCATAACCTGATATAGCTGCCATATAAACTGATTTGGGATCTCACATAACCTTCAACATATGTGCCAATTATGATCTGAATCGGTGTATAGCCTGATACAGCCCCATATAAACGGTTCACACTTTTTTACTTCTTGAGCTAGGGGCTCAAAGGCGCAATTTTTATTCGAATTGGCTGAAACGACTTCTACTATGGATTCTAACATTCAGTTCAATTATGGTCCAAATCGGACGATAACTTAATATTATAGCTCCAATATCATAGCAATTTTTTCCTTGCCTAAAAAGAGATACCGGGAAAAGAACTCGACACATGCGATCCATGGTGGAGGGTATATAAGATTCGGCCCGGCCGAACTTAGCAAAGTAAGAATCTGGAGAATGCGCCAAAGCACCTAGCTTTACTCTTTCGAAAGGTACCGTTCTTTCGACAGACAGACGGACAGACATGGCTACATCTGCTTAAAATGTCATCACGATCAAGAACATACGTATATTATTTATGGGGTCTTAGATCAATATTTCGATGTGTTGTAAACGGAATAACGAAGTATTCTCCCATCCTATGGTGAAGGATGCAACAAAAAAAAAAAACATTTTTGCCGAATTTCATGAATAGCGGCCTGTCCGTTGATTTCACTTAAACTTACCCGCTTATCATTGAGAATCGGTCTGCACTCATTGATATGTGAAAAAGGTTGCCCCCTCCTCCTTAATGGAATGTTCGTGGGCAAATTTGCAATTTTAGCATTTCATCCAAATATGATAACAAAAAGCCTTCTAGAGGTTCAAAAAATCATACCAAAAGATTGGTAGGATGGTACATGGCATGTGGGTTGCAGAGCTCCACAGTTTCTTTCGATGCACAACAAAGAATGTTTGTCATATTCATAAGTAAGGAACGGAATCACAATATAAGCAGCTTTCCTTCCCCCATGGCCGATGGTAGCCAAAATGTTCTAAAATTTCCCATTTTCTACAATGTCAAATAGCTTGAGCTCATTATGTTTCATTAGTTATAAAAAAAAAACTGTCGCAAAATTTAGAAATTTTCTAATACTCTCGTAAAATGTATACGGGATGCCACAAAAAAACTTCCGTAATTTCAACTTGCCACACAAAACGCAAAAAGGAAAAGAGACAGCTAAGAAGTAGGCGAACATTTCTTAATTTATGTTTCTTGGTGGTGGGGCGAATACATTTTGTTTGAAATTAATTTAAAGCCAAAATTAAAATGATGAGAATAAATTCGCCAAATGCAATGCAAAGGCATTTCCAGTTTGAAAAGTGAAGTGAAATTGTTTTAGTGCCCATAAAGGGCTCCCAGAAGTGTAGCATAAATTTTATGTTTTGCCATTGCCACAATCTTGATGGTGGGATAAGCATCTTTGCATAACATTTTGTGAATAATTCAAAGGTCAGTTTGCGTCTGCCATCATGGTTGAAAATTGAAAATTTCTAATTTTTCATAAACATCATAGCCGGCCGATGGTATCGTGGGAGGAGGGAGGGCGTACAAAGTATGGGCATTACCAAAATTATTTGTTTAAAAATTGATAACTTGTGTATTTTTGACAGTTTTAGCCAAGGCAGCAGTGGGTGATGGGGGAGGGGCTTGCTTCGCCAACGAAAATTTGCTCTCGTTAACCGATATCTATGAGTTTGCATTGCAAGATTGGATGAACATTTTTTATACAGCATTTTCTTGGCAAAGTTTAAAGCTGTTGTTTGTTGTCTCTTGGTGTGTGTGTGTGTTCGTGTGTTTCCTTCGTTTATCGTCCTCCTCAATCTTAAAAATGAAAATTAAATTTTATGGCATTTTCTTTTATGGCAAATAACACCACCACTGGCTTGGTGTTGGCGTTTTTGTTGTTATGTTTTTTTTGTTCTGTTTTACTTTTTGCACATTTCCACATCCAAAAATTCAAATTCCTCTAAGAAATGAACATTACCAACAAATGTTCTACAAACTCGTAACAACTCCATGGGCTGATGGTGTAGCCCAGCGAACCCCACCCACAGCTGGCATCACTGAAGACGACAGTTTTTCATTTTTTTTTCCTTCGTTTGTGGTGTTGTAGTTGTGTCTTAAGGAGAACATTTCCTTTTTTCTTTGTTTTTGAAAAATTTCAACTCATTTATATTTAATGTGTTCTTTGTTGTTCTTGTTTTTTTTTTTAGAATTCAAAGCACGCCATCACATCTTCATCAGCCAAAGTAGCAACAGCGACAGCAGCAGCAGCGGCCGTGATGGCGACAGCAACTCAAATGAGGGCGACGTTAATATATTTAGCGCCTTTTTTGCATCCGTGCAAGAATGTTGTTCCTGGAACACACCAACAACAACAGCATCAGCAGCAACAACAACAACAACAACAACAAGCTAACATGTTGTCTTTGCCGCAACCGCACTACCACCAGCCCCAGTACCAACACCTTCACCATCCGCGCCAGCTCCCCTTGCGAGACATAGACCATGAAGATGTGGAGGACACATCTCGGCAGACACATGTGGCCCATGGAGCTGAAACAGCACCAGCAGCCTTGGCTATGCTAACCGGCTCTAGTGGGGATAGTAGCTGTAGCAATGTACGTTATGGCAGTAGCATCTGTGGTGGCAACCGGAATGTTACGACCATGAGTCGTTCCACCACTCAGGCCCTGCTCCGAACAGACGGCGGTGGTGGTGAATACAGTGGTGGCGGCGACGACGACGACGGAGACGGAGACCGTAATAATCATAATAATAATGTCATAAATTGTAATAGCACCGTCATCAATGCCAGCATAGGCGGCAGACAACATTGCTGCAACATTACCGCCACGACCACCACCACCAGCACCACTGCCATAAGAAGCAGCTGCTGTCATAATAATGCCGCACCAGAACGACAAGATTTGGAATTGCAGAAACTGAAACAGAAGCAGGAACAGGAACAGGAGGATAACACAAAGCACAAGGATAAATGTTATGAAAATTATGAAATGCCTGCCTTAGAGACGACCACAATAACGCAGCACTTCTATGCTGCTAATAATAAAATAAGACAACAGCAGGAGGACGAAGAAAGACACCTTGTTGTTGTCGTGGTGGTGGATATGGAAGAAACAAGTGAAACTCCTAGCAAGAAAACAGACAAGCCATCATTATCGTCATACCCTACAACTATGGCAGGGGTTGCGACTATGGCTCCTTGTCCCTTGACTATGGGCGTGAGGACCCAAGCAAAGCAGCTACCACCAGCACCACCACTGGCAACAACAACAACAACAACAACTACCACGGCAGCACTAACCTCATTTGTAAACTATACGAATAGTCGTAGTACAAAATATTTACGTGAACGTGGTCGTAGATATTTTACTATGCAGCAACAACAACAACAACAGCAACGACAAAGACATGATTCAGGACGACCACTTAAGAAACATGAGGAATTTCAGTTACACGATGGACAGCAGCAACAACAACAACAACAACAGCGAAGTACTAAATCGCCGTGTGGTCTTAGTCTTGATCCTTTGCATGGCAGTAGCAGCACCAGCAGCAGCAGCAGTACCACCACCACCACCACCACCAGCACGTCAACTATCGCCAGTGGCCGTCTTGTACTTGGTAGTCCTGCCACTTGTGCTCCTTATGCTGTTGTTATTGATAATCATAATACGGCAAAATGTTGTAATAATAACCAAATGGCCAACACGTCATTGTTGTCAAGATGTCATTGCTTAAATAATATGCTTAGTAATGCCAGCCAGCCAGCGCAGGCACGGAGACACCAGGATCCCAACGACATCTGCGAGAAGACGTGGCCACAACCATCAAGCATGAGTAGTTACAAGGACCCCAGCGTCCGTCTACAGATTGACTGCAGTGGTGGTGGTAGTGGTGTTGGTTATCATCACCATCACCATCGCCATCCTCATCATAGTTTTATATTAAGAAAATCATCTGAAGCCTGCTCCCAGCGAGAAAATGAAATATTTTCCAGCCTCAAAGACAATGCATGTGCCGGCAGAAACGGCTGCAATTCAAGGATGACCAGTAACGGAATGGCAATAACTCCATTGGGCCATGCAGTTCCCAAACTTCCCCCGTCGGCGACACACACACTCTCATGCCCATCCTCGACATCCTCAACTCCAACTTCGTATACAACGATATTAAATAAGGAATGTAGGTGCTTTAAAAATAAACGTGATATTATTATTGGCAGCGAAAAGATGAGAAATGCATCATCGTCATCAACATCGTCATCGACAGTGATGGCGGTGTCATCTAAATCCCTTGAAGGCTCATTCGCATCAATGTGTGATGATGGCAGCGGTAGCGGCAGCAGTTGTAGTAGGTGCAGCTCCTACAAGGATAATGCATCGTTGCTCCAGTTAGGTTTAGGTTTATCAACTCCATCATCGCCATCGTCCTCCATTACAGCTCCAGCACCGTCGTCATCGCAATCGCCATCGCCACAGTCTTCATTGTCGGCCTGCTGGTTGAGGTGGTATTGGTGGTTAGTGGCATTATTTGGCTGTTCCAAGATAACCAAAACGGTTACGGTTTCAAAGTGGTTGTTTATGTGGCTGTTATTTGCTGTGCTATCATCATCAGCTCATTGCTGGGCGGGTCGAAATGATGGTAAGTCTTTAAGATGTTTCTCTCCTTTATTAGTCCCTTTAAAGATGTACGATATAGCCGTAAGAATTTCCCAGAAAACAACCAGCGAGTCTTATAACCTAAGCAGTTAGCCGATATATTTCAAGGAATCCTTTTCTACATATCAACAAATTCGCAGGCCACCACAAGACTGAAAATAGTGCTAACGTCGAGCATTAATTTGGCAATAAAATGCTCTCTTATCAATTAAGCTCTAAAAACATTGCATCAAATATTTTTAAGTGAACATACAAAGAAAATATCAAACTTTAAGCAAGGCAAACATACTTGTGTCAAAACTGGCAATACAACATTTTTGCAAGCAAAGCTAGAAACTGGAGTCAAAACCATCAGGCCAATGGGGTGTAAAAAAAAACAAATCTTTAGGAGTAGAGTACGTCGTGCAAAATTTCATTCCAATCGGATAAGAGTTGCGCCCTCCAGAAGCTAAAGAACTCAAGACCCAAGATCGGTTTATATGGCTGCTATATCAGTTTATCATCCGATTTGAACCATACTTGGCACAATAGTTGGATATCATAACAAAATACGTCGTGCGAAATTTCATTCCAATCGGATAAGAATTTCGCCCTCTAGAGGTTCGAGAAGTCGAGACGCAAGATCGGTTTATATGGCAGCTATATCAAAACATGCACCGATATGGCCCATTTACAATCCCAACCGACCTACACTAATAAGAAGTATTTGTGCAAAATTTCAAGCGGCTAGCTTTACTCCTTCGAAAGTTAGCGTGCTTTCGACAGACAGACGGATGGACGGACATGGCTAGATCGACATAAAATGTCACCACGATCAATATATACATTATGGGGTATCAGATGAATATTTCGAGTAATTACAGAGTGACGAAATTAGTATACCCCATCCCATGGTGGAGGGTATAAAAAGTCTGTCATTACGCAAAAATACATGCATCGGGAAAAGTACAGTAAATAGCCAGGGTTGTCGAGCGTGGTTAATGGGGTACTTATATCATAGAGGCGTTTTCGCAATTAATACGATTAAAATACAACATACCAACGCACGGCCCTTGAAGCCATCACACCTAATATGGTTGAAAAGTCTTCTAACCAAAAACGAAATTTAATGATCTTTGCCCTAACATGCAAAACATTTGAAAATGAAATAAAAACACCTCTTTCAACAAAATTTCTTAAAAAAATTCCAAGAAATCGCCTGAAACAAGGTAACAGGCAAACATAAAAAACAGCATAAACTTTTTTTCAGCAGATTGTACTTAAAACAGCAGATTTTGTTTGCTGATTTAGCTCACCGATATGTTTACTAATACAACAGTCCTATATTTGCTGAAACAGCAGTAGTGCTTTCCGATTTTCAGCAAACAACCACTGCAGTTTTAGCAAATATTTTTGCTGTTTTGAATAACAAATTGGGTAGAGTGTACATAGACAGTAGTTGCAACAGCGTTGGGCATTAGCAGAGAAAACAAGTAAAAAGGCGTTAAGTTCGGCCGGGCCGAATTTTGGATACCCACCACCTCGGGTATATATGTAAACCACCTTTCATCAAAATTAGGTGAAAATTTCATACCTTATGTCCCATATCAATTATATCAAAATATGTACCGATTTGGACCAAATACTAATAAGTACAGTAGCTATATCTAAAAATAAACCGATCTGAACCATATACGATACGGATGTCGAAAAGCATAACATAAGTCACTGTGTCAAATTTCAGTGAAATCGGATTATAAATGCACTTTTTATGGGGCAAAGATTTAAATCGAGATATCGGTCTACATGGCAGCTACATATATCCATCTGGTAGGATTTGGGCCAAGTTGCATAAAAATGTCGAACAAAGCACTGTCCCAAATGTCGGTGAAATTGGACAATAAATGCCTCTTTTGTGGGCCCAAAACTTTAATTGGAGAGATCGGTCTATACGGCAGCTATATTCAAATCTGGACCGATCTGGGAAAAATTAACGAACGAAGTCGAAGGGCCTAACACAACTCACTGTCCCAAATTTTAGCGAAATCGGATAATAAATGTGGCTTTCATGGGCCTTAGACAGCTCAATATCTCTATTTTTAAAGACTGTAGCGTGATTTCAACAGACAGACGGGCGGACATGTCTAGATCGTCTTAGATTTTTACGCTGATCAAGAATATATTTACTTTATAGGGTCGGAAATGGATATTTCGATGTGTTGCAAACGGAATGACAAAATGAATATACCCCCATCCTTCGGTGGTGGGTATAAAAATGGACGAGAGATTTTACATCACCTTTCTAAACGAAACGCATGTATTGATCAGGCAATTTCCTTTAGCTCGACTCCCTTTGTAAAAAAATGGTCCAAAACACATGACCATCCGTATAATGATAACATAAATAATAGCAAAAAATAAAAAAGCAAAAAATTTATTGATTTCACCAAATTTTTGTTTTTAATTGTTTTGTAGCAATTTCAGAACGAAATGTTTGCTAATTGCTTTATTGCACGGCATGTAGTTGTCGTATGACATGTCAAATTTAGCACATGTTGAGTTATACATTGTCGTGTGATATCAAAAATCACTTTTCAAAATAGCACATGTCAATTTTTTCGATTAGAGCGTGCTCTATTCCTTCTGACAAAAACATAAAGAAATCGGCTGTTTTTGTTGTCAGTCGTATGAAATCAAGCCCAAGTCACAAATTTATGATTTAACCAGCATTCTCACAACTTTATCAATTTTTGCGTGTAAAAAAAAAAAGCTTTTGCTCAAATTTTTAGGTTATGTCATACGAAAAAAACATACAGGTGTGCTGTTTTGAACGACAAATTTCGTTGAGTGCATATAAACAAACAAATTTCACTTTTCTCCTAAACTTGCTGAAGCTTTCATGACTTTTTGGGGGTTTAATAAAATTGATCTGTATATGGGTTTCTTTGTTTTCGGTGCGAGCGTGTGTGTTTGGTTTGATCATCATCATCATCATCTGTAGTAATTTTCAATATCAAATTGTCTACGAACCAAAAATGGGAGAGCCCAAAGTTAAATGTTCACCATGGTATTCTATTTAGAAAACAACTTTCCATAATTCTCTATGCATGTTTGTGAACATGTGAACATGGGTGTGTGTGAGTGTGCGTTATTGTGACACCAATAAAATCAGTGGACAATGGTCCAACATCTTGGTGCATTAAATATTTATTGCTTTAATAAATTCGTTGGGTTTTTGTTCGTTTCGTTGTTTCGTTTGGGAAACTCAAACATTTTCCCAGCAAATGGCAATCGGTGGAACGAAAACGTTTTACTACCCAAAGAATGCGCGCGATTAAATTGTCACCGAAAAGTGAACCATCTAAGGTTTAATCTTCTGAAATTACGGCCATTCCTATGCACAATGGCGGCCAATGGCCGCGGGCAATGGCAAATCTCACACACGGTTGGGTTCGATTTGTGTTTGGTCGCCCTGTTCGCCCGGCGATGACACATTCACACGAAGCCCAAATGCTCGTAATTGTTGCTCGCTTTGACTCTTATTGAGATTTGTGGCACTTTAATTTAATTTAAATTCTTTTCTTTGTTGGCTTGTTGTTGTTGTTATTGTTAAATTATTGTCATCGCTCCGCATCCGATGGGGCTCCCCCACCTAATCGAACATGAAATGGAGAGAAATAAAAACGATTTTTGACCTTCGAATGTTTGATTCGAAATCGCAGAAACCCATTCCAATTTGAAGCATGCATTGAACCAGCAAAAAAGCCCTGCTCCCAGCTACCGGGGAAGAGCCTCATCACCGGACGTGTAGCGAACTGTAACACAATTCCTGCAGCCAGGGAGTAGCATTGGGTCGTTCACAAAACAAAAGTTACGGCCGGAAATGAAAAAAGCTATAAAAGTGAATTTAAATATCGCTTCACTTTTTTTTTAAACGTTGATTCGCTTGCTGGTTTCTTCCTCTGCTACTGCTGCTTGTTTTTTTTTTGTTCGCTTGGTTATGGTTATGTTGCAGTTGTTATATTCGGTATTTTTCCGTGTTGTGCCGTAGTTTTTTTTTCTCCTCCAATTTCGATTCAGAGGACTAGGCTTGACTCCATTGTACCATAATTAAAATGTGGGGAGAGTTGCCGCGATCGCACTTATGCCTATTGGTGTGCAAGTTTGTCCGTCCATTGTACAGTGAATCAATGTACAGTGAAATCACATTGGAACATCAAGCAAATTATCTGCCGTAAAGATCAGATGGACTTTTTGGCTAAAACAGCGATAGAAACATAGGCGATGAAAGTCTCATCTGCTAGCTTTATGTAAACTTTAGTTAAAAATTTTACAAATTCAACAGCGCTCGTTCTTGATCCTTAAAATTTTACACATATTTGATGACAATCAGATACAAAAATATTACTGCTAGTAAAGGGTGATTTTTTTGAGGTTAGGATTTTCATGCATTAGTATTTGACAGATCACGTGGGATTTCAGACATGGTGTCAAAGAGAAAGATGCTCAGTATGCTTTGACATTTCATCATGAATAGACTTACTAACGAGCAACGCTTGCAAATCATTGAATTTTATTACCAAAATCAGTGTTCGGTTCGAAATGTGTTCATTCACCGTAACGTTGCGTCCAACAGCATCTTTGAAAAAATACGGTCCAATGATTCCACCAGCGTACAAACCACACCAAACAGTGCATTTTTCGGGATGCATGGGCAGTTCTTGAACGGCTTCTGGTTGCTCTTCACTCCAAATGCGGCAATTTTGCTTATTTACGTAGCCATTCAACCAGAAATGAGCCTCATCGCTGAACAAAATTTGTCAAAATTTGAACACATTTCGAACCGAACACTGATTTTGGTAATAAAATTCAATGATTTGCAAGCGTTGCTCGTTAGTAAGTCTATTCATGATGAAATGTCAAAGCATACTGAGCATCTTTCTCTTTGACACCATGTCTGAAATCCCACGTGATCTGTCAAATACTAATGCATGAAAATCCTAACCTCAAAAAAATCACCCTATATATATACTCATGATCGCCATGGAATCTTAAATCGATCTAAACCATGTCCATCCGTATGTCTGATTGTCGATAGCACGCTTATTTTCGAAGGAGTAATGTTAGGTGTTTGAAATTTTGCACAAATACCTCCTATTGGTGTAGGTCGATTGGGATTGAAAATGCGCCATATCGGTCCATGTTTGAGCTGCCATAAAAACCGATCTAGGATCTTGACTTCTTGAGCCCTCATTGTAGAGAGCACGTGCCATATATTGGGTTGCCCAAAAAGTAATTGCGGATTTTTCATATACATATACGTGCCAAGTATGGTTCGAGTCGGTCCAATACCTCATATAGCTTCTATATAAACCGATCTTCCAATTATGTTTGTTAGCCTCTAGAAAGCGCAATTCTTATCTGGTTTCCCTGAAACTTTGCACAATGACTTCTCCTATGACCTCCAACATACGTACCATGTTTGACCAGAATCGGTCTAAAACCTGTTATATGTAGCTCCCATATAAACCGAACTGCCGATTGCACTTCTTCCCTAGATGGCGCAGTTCTTATCTGATTTGGCGGATATGTTGCACAACTACTTCTCCTATGATCTTCAACTTACGTGCCAGATAGGGTCTGAATCCAACATCCAAACAAGGTATGGCTCGGATCGGCTTATAATCGGCTTTGACCCTCCGAATATTAATATTTTCACTATATAGAGATTCGGCCAGCCTAATCTTTTACTTGTTATTGTTTTAAGTAGCTTAACTAGCTTGCACGGATTTCAGTGTGGGGGTCAGAGGTTCCGGCGTATTTTAAATTTTTGCCTATGTTAAGTGACAGGTGACGGTGACGGTGACGGAAGAGTGTCACTAATATCGTACCCAAGCGTGCGTTTTTAGCCACTGTGCAACGAGCCTTCTGTATGTTAAGATTTACGGGCATTTATCACAAAGAGGTGGTTTGTTTTGGTGTTGTGTAAATAGGTATTTACTCGTGTAAAGTGGTCTGACATACACACTCACACACATACATATCCATATAGCAATTAACATACTATGCATGGATGGATGAATGGATGGACGGACGGACGAACAAACATTTGTAGTGCCAAGTACTCACAGTTTGGTTCTATAGAATGTTTTTTTTTACTATGTTATGAGCATATTGTGCTCCTGCTCCACCATCCCTGTGTATGAGCCAACTGTTATAACTCAATAATGAGGGTGCCTGCCTGCTTGTCCGTCTGGCTGATTTAAGTGTTGAAGTGTGAGATGGCGTTGTAGTGAGAAAACAATAACTTTTAATAAGTTTCCCTTATTGGTTCATTAGGGAATCATGTTGTACTACTTCTTCTTGTACTTGTGGTGCTCGGAATCGCACTTTAAGTTGCGCTTGTAGTTCTACTCAGCACACATACTGGTACGCATTTCCTAGTCTGTCCAATTGATGTGTTGAGGGCAGTGAGTATCTGCAACAACTTCTCAACTCGAACGAACCAAAGATGCAAATAGGAAAAGCATGAGGACTCTGCCATTTACGGGGAAATGGGATAAAGGCATCCACCCCTCCTGCTGTCATTATTCAGCGCCGAATGCAGCCATAAATTATTTAATTTAGTGTGATGTCATTATTTAAATTTTTGTTTTGTTTTACTTTTCTGTTGTGCTCTTGGTTCCTCCATATAATTAAGGAAGGACGGACGGACGGACACACACACACACACACTCACACACTTAATGTCATATGACAAAAGGACGGACTTGTGGCAGGCAACATGAAAATGGGTGCCTCTGCTTTGCATGTGATGGCCATGGAGTAGAAATAACAAAAGAAGCCCACAAATTAAACTCGGTCAAATGAGTGGCCATAAGCTGATGAAGAGAAAGGTGGCGGAATGAGGGGGACGACCACATGGCAAACACATACACACACACATAGATATGCTGAAAATATACTCTCATATGTGAGGACATAAATTACATCCATTCTTAATTACTTACAGTAGTGACAATTTAAATAGGACATGTGCGAATCCATTTCATGCTCTCATAACCTGAACCAAGCCGCAAATGGCGGCGAATACACGAGCAGAGCTGTTCATTGTCTCCATTGTTCGTCAAATCACTTGAAGCCAAACCAATCTCTTAATGGAAATTGCAAATTGTGGCCATACACGTTTGCCAGTGGCTAGGCAATCTCTCTAATGTCTGTTCGTTCGCTCATTATAAGGAGGCTATTCTCCAAATCCTGCAGCAAACAGAATCAGAAGACACACAGCACCTATGCCAAATGGATTTTGAAGCCATTGCAAAGCGATAGGCAGCTAAAGAAACACCATTTGGCATTCGTCTTTAAAACGTCTTTTGCTGAAGGCAATCGAAAGTGTATTCAAATCTGCTGCGAAACTCTGGCAAATTCGAATCCTGGCGAGAACATCATAAAAATTTTCAGCGGTGGTTCTCTCCTCCTGATACTGGCGACATTCATGAGGTACAATGCCATGTAAAAACTTCTCCTCAAGAGGGCTGTAGCACTGCGGCATGCCTTTTGGACTCGGCTTTGAAAAGGAGGACTTTTTTATATAAACTTGAATCGGACTGCACTCATTGATATGTGAGAAGTTTGCCACTGTTCCTAAAAGGAATGGTCATGGGCTAATTTGCATTTGCATTACATATAAAGGGGAAGAAGATTTGAAGAACCCATTCGTCCCACATTTCGGTAAATCTATAGTAATACCATAGCAGCCAGTTCTATGTGCCGGATTAACCCGATGGAGCCCTTCATCGACCTAGGGCTGCCACCTCAGTGCACCACACGCTGCTACGACAACACCAACAACAACTCTATGGGGCACCCCTACCCAACACCCGAAATGTTGTTTTATGAAATGAATATTTCGTTGTGTTCCAAACGGAATGACCAAATGAATATACACCCTATCCTATGGAGGTGGATGTAAAAAGAAATGTTCACAGTAGTTCTTTAAATGTGAGAAAATATGGAGAAAATTTTAGTTGTATTCAGATTAATTTAAGTTTGTTTGGAAAAAGTAATAAATACTAATATTAAGTGCAAAACGTGGTTGGCAGTATAAAATCAATAAGAAGCTATCCATATGAAAAACAACAAATTTATAATAATAAAGATATTGAGCTCAAACCATGCACAGATCAGTATCTTTTCCATATGCTGGTTAAATTTGTGAACGAACCAAATCGGACTAAATTTGAATATAACTACACCAAATCTACGATCTCTTGATAGAATTTCTTAAGGCGCTTTCTTTGAACCCAATTTCGAGGATATTTGGAAGCATAGTTTACTTGGACACTCTCAATAAACATGGCATATCGCATCAAATCCCAAAAGAGCTCCTATGGAGACTGAACTCCCGATTAAATTTCTTGAAGAACGTATTTTATACCCAATTTTACGGAAATCTAAAACGCAGAATTGAATGAAAACATTTGACGCACGTAACGAATATGCTATTAGTCGAATCTACAATATAGACCGATCTCTCGATTAAGCATTTGAATGTTGTTGGTAGGATTAATAAAATCTCCATGGTCATGGGTATCTAGGGCTCGGTGGAGCTTAACCTATGGTGTTTCTTTTTTAATTTTTTTGCACCTCCTATATTCAAATGAGACGGCATCGGTTTATTTCAAAGTTTTTTCTTTATCAATAATTTCGGAGTCTTATACATAAAGAACGAATTGATTCACACATTTTATTACTGCGTTTCATTATTTATGGTCGACCATAAACGGTTTTATTAAGAACCTTGTTGTTGTTTTTACACCAATCATATTAAGAAGGTGACACAGGAGATAAGCTTACGACGTAGAAAATGTTACCTAAAAAATATCACAAGTAAAATCGCTTAACAATTGCGTCTTCCAGAGCGGAAGAAGTCACAGATGTTGATAGTCAAACCAAAAGTTATCAGTCAAACCAACAAAAAATTGCCTCTTCATACAAAAAAAAGTTAAATTATATATTTTATACAACTATTTCTTATTTTCATTTTTCTGTCATTGCAGTGCCCACCAACTGTACATTTCCTGCCCGCTGGGAGGGCTCATGGTTCCTATCGGGCTATCAACAATCTATACACATTAAAGGTTCCCAATTTAGTTATCGCGGCAGATGTGCAGCTTCGGATGGTAACAAATATTTAATAGTTGACGAGTAAGTGATTGCCAAATTTCTATACAGCCACAACCTCTTTGAATTCGCAAATAAAATCTAGAGCTTCAAAACCCCCTAAAAATAAAAAGAAAACTACAACCATCAATAAGTTCCTATCACCATACCAATAAAATCGACTACTAACGACCTAACCCAAGAGAAAACAAAAGAGCAATCCAATTATAACAAAATTTACTAACTTTTGTTTTGTTTTTTTTTTTGTTTTCCACTTTTGATTGATCGACTCGGAAGGAAATGATTGGAATTTAGCATAGTTTTAGTCTTAAGTTTAGCGTTTTCCTACAACTACCCACAGTCGTTGTTTGACATAAGTCGATCCTATGCGGCCACGGTTCTTAGAAATGCGCTCTATTTGTTTTATGGTTTAATACAATTTTTGTTTGATTTTTGTTGTTGTTATCAATTTCCTTTATATTTCCCTGGCTTATCCATAATCCAGTCTCCAGTCCCGGATCTTTTCATAATGTTGCATATATAAGCAAATCTCACATATTTTTGAAAATATTAAAATTTTTGTATACCGATATTTTTTTAAGTATAAAAAAAAACCCATTCCCATACCATATATTCGCACTATGTAAGGGTAAACGATGGTGACTTGAAATTTGCAAATGATTTACAATTTCCACTATCAAGTCAAATATGAAAAATAACACAAAGCTTGAAAAGTCATAGTAAAATTCATCGAAGAGTACTGCACGCTAGACACGAAAAAACTAATGAACAAAAAACAAGGTAAAATCATTCAAGAGTTAAACATTCAAGTCTTGAAATGCTTTTTTACCCACTCTGCTCCTGATGTGCCCATCATCGAAATCGTTAAAGCAGAAAGGAAACGAACGAATGAACGAAACAAATCGAAATGAAATGAGGTAAGCAAATCCCAGCACTGTGCAGGACTTATGTGGTATAGCACAGGAACGGTGGGGCCGTTGCAAGCCCCAGTTAGCAGCTCCACTACAAGGTGTAATGAATTGAAATGGACACGGAATTCTCCGGGGTACTATTCGACAAAACAAAGTGCGGAACAAGAACTGCGACATGGAATAACAACAGCGGCGAACAACTCGCAAGGAAGTGAGGAAAAACGAAACTCATTTGGATTTTTATTTGTAATGGCGTTCGTTCGTTCGGTTGTCCAATCGTCGCCTCTTCCGCCGCCCATGTGTTGTGGCATTCCTTAACATGCTCCCTAGTCGTGTGTGTTTTTTTTTTTACGGTGGAGCCAAACTTCTACTGGTGGTCCTTTCACAGCTTTGTGGTGTACTAGCGCCGTCAATACTCAGCGAAATACACTAATGCTACAGGATGAAAGAGAGAAGAAAAAAAAAAAAAAAAACGCTACATAAACTGCATACACTACCATACAAATATTGGGGTTTATCGGCGATCCACGAAATAGACACATGAGACATGCTTCTTAAGTTTTAGTTTTTTCCGATTGTTCCTAAGGATTGTCACTGGCTTTTCACGTGAATAACTGTCAAACTCCCTGTAAATGAACAATGTGTGAAAAATTAGAATGTAATTTTTTTAGGCTTATGACTTAAAAGTGGCAGAATTGTGTTGGTGCAGAAAATTTGCCGTTCAAATGCAATTTTTCATTTATGATATGTTGTTTTCAAAGCAAGCAATCCTATAGCGTCCAACTAATGACAGATATTATCGCTATCTCGTAGATGATATTTGGCAAAACAGGTGTAGAATTAGCAAAGCATCAATAAGAAGTTAAAGGCCATCGTGATGCATGTCTAGCCAGTCAGCTTTTCCCCATTACAATTTTCCCTCACTAAATTTGGGAAATATTTGGGATTGTGGCATCAAAATATATCTATGGGGTTCAGCATTTAGGCTCTTGTCAAAAAATGCAAACAATTGCGTTTAGGCCAATGAATTGCGATTCCACATCTCTTGCACTAGGCAAAGAAAAAATGTTCCATAACTTTTAAACAGAAATAAAGAAAAACCGTCAAACCAAGAAAAGAAAGTCTTGCCAAAGCTAAAAGACAAATCAAAAGCATATCTCATCGGTATTCTTCAAAAGTCCTAAGCATTTTTATGCCTAAGAATATCACCAGCAAAATATTCAAAGTTTTTAAACTCTTTGGCTGGAGTTGCTGGTATGTATTGCACGCTAAAGAAAATGTTTTCAAATAGTTTTCCTGTGGTGGCAAATGTGAGACCCCGAAATACTTAACCACCCACAATGTAAATCATGTGTGAGTTTTTGATTTATTTGTCTTGTCAAAGCAATTATAGAAACTATTTTGTGGTTTTCGCGATATACCCTAATATAATGGTCTCATATATGCACATAACTTTCTATGCGATATATGTGTGGACTCTAACATACGAATACCCACACACATACGCAAACGCAAACACAAACACAAGCGTACGTTCTAAGTTAACAAATAAATGTGTTGTACAATTTGCGAGAAAATCTCGTAAAAAATTATGTTCAAACGAAACGAAATGGAATGAAGAAGGAAGGAAGGAAGCTCAAATAAATATCGTCCCTGCCAACACAACTACGAAAGCCATCAGCCACTGGCATTTCTTAACATTAAGAGGATGCGTTTAAACCTACATATACGAGTACATCGCACACACACGCACACGCCATCCAACGAATTCAAATTCAAATATATGTGCGAACCTACCGAAAGTCCATAAATATTTACATACAAACTAACGGATCTACATACTTACGTGGCTAAATGATTTCGCATAGTGGTATTATACATTTATTGTACGATGATACTACCAAAAATATGCATATACATATGTGTGCAAGTAGGTAGCATGTGTGTTGTAATGGGTGCAGCATGTGCTTACTCTGGCATACACACCAACGCTCATACCAGACCACCACTAAAATATTGAATGAATGTTGGGTTTTGTTTATTTTTTGTGTTTTTTTTTTAAGTTCTTAGTTCTCAATTATTTTTGGGTTTTTATTTACATTTGCCCAAAGTGTTTTAAAAATGCAGGCTTCGGATTATTTGATTTTGAATATTTAAAAGAATAACAAAACACTTTAGAGTTTGTGAATGAATGTATAGCCTAGTTGGTTGGCCGTTTTTGAGATACCTTAAATCCTCGGATTATTGCATACAAACGTTGGAGGATTTAAGTTTTCTCCCATCGGTTGTGGTCTTTTGGAAAATATTTTCAGGGTTTCAAAATTGTATGTATCAATAAATGCAATAACAATACCAATGAAGGTCTAATGGTGCTTTGAAGAGCCATGCAATGCAAATGAAATGTATGGAACTATCTCTAAAATCACGCATACAATACCTTGGTGTATATGCAGGGAAATTGAAGAAAAACAGAATCTTCTCCTGCTTAAATACAACGCAATTTAATTTCAGCAATAAATGGCCTTGTGACGGTCATAAAGCCCATGCCAGCTAAAATGCCATGTCATCATTCTTAAATGACACTGTAGAATAGCAAATAATAAGTTTTCCACATTTTTTGCAAAATATTCGGCTCAAGATTCCTTGTAATGTTTGAATTGAAAAATTCGTAACGTATTTGCTGACAAAGTAACGATTTTTGAAACATCTTAGAAGCCTAAGATATACCACTGAGGTATATAAAGGTTGTTGAAGTAGACAAAAAAGGAAAGGATATTTAGCGACGAAAATCGCTCTACTTACGAACCATATGTACCTCCACACACGGAAACTCAATTACTAAACGAGAGGTAGAGTCCGCAGTAATGTCACTAAAAGGCAATAAAGCTTGTGGTCCAGATGAGATTCCCTCGGAAATACAGATTGACGACAACAACATGGCTGTTTTAACGTAACTATTTAACCACATTTATGATACGGGCAACGTTTGATATCAAAGTTAATAACGATTCCGAAAAAATTATTACAGATTTATAAGTCTAATGATCGACGCCCTCAAAATATTCTTGAGAATAATTCATTCCCGAATATTTACAAAATGTGAGAATGTAATGGGAATATCTCATTTTGGTTTTAAAGAAAGCATGGCTACTCGAGATGCATTTTTTTGTTGGTTAAAAAAGCTTGACATTGGTCAGAAGTGCCAAAATGCCCCCAAAGATGTTTTTCTATGCTTTGTAGATTATGAGAAGGATTTTGATATGGTGCAGATGCATGATAAACTGATGGAAATTCTTGTATATACAGGTTTATACCATAAGGACATACGATGCATGGAGCCTGTATTGACACCAAACGTTACCGATCGAGGTCAGTCATCTAACAGAAAATATCTGTATATCCAGAGGTGTTAGGCTAGGGTGCATTCTCTCCCCCTTGCTATAAAAATAGGAATTTCCTTATTAGCATTCGATATGCCGATGATACTACGTTATTAGCGAATAGCTTCCCTGGACTTCAATATCTGTTAGATCAGCCCTCAACATGCACTCTAGCATACGGTTTAAAAATTAATCTATGAAAAACCAAATATCTGATTGTCAGCATATACAACGTTTACGACAATGCCACTCTTAATATTCAAAACTTGTTAATCGACAGAGTGAAAAGTTTCAAATATCTCGGTTTTACCATCAGAGAGCAGTGGGACTGTTCGAGAGAATTTAGAAGCCGTAAAGAAATGGCAAGCAACGCATTTTTTAGGTACAAAAAATTACTTACGGGTCAGATGATTTAAATAAGTTAAAGGCGTTCGAAATCTGGATTTTGTGTCCAAGTTCTAAGAAAGATATATTGTGAAAGAGAGCTACTAACTACCATAAAGTGGAGAAAGACATCGTACCTGGAACGTTTTATGCCGAATCCCAAATAAAAAATATTGCAAAATGTAATGCGGGCGAATATTCCAGAAAGGTCCGTTAGAGGAAGGAAATAAATAATATGACTTGAGAATATTCAATCATGGAAGGGAATTCGAGCTGCAGGCAGACTTCTGAGTCATGCGAGTAATAGAGAAATCTTTGCTGATGTGATGAAAAAACTTTAACAGATTGTAAAGAATAACTAAGTCCTTAAAAATTCGAAAATCGAATTAGCAAATAAAGAAAAAAGATTGAAGTAGATCAAAATATTCCCAAGAAATGTTTGCCGTAAATTTGCCACAAATAAAGAATTAGCAAATAATTAATTTCCAAATAAAAAAAAAAATATTTAAAATTTCATTTTAAATATTTTAACCCTCTTTTTGAAGAGGGGCCAAGAATTCTCCTTCGGCAAGTCGCTTGAGGTTTAAAGTGTTTCACAAGAATATTCCATCCCGTGTTCACAGTAATATTGCCAAAGGCACTATGTAGCTACATTTTCACAATATATTCTTCAATTACTGAGCATTTAAATTGTGTTCATTCGTTTGAAATGTAAACAAGGAGAAGAACTGGTATTTTTATACAAGCATGAAAACCATTGATTTTCGAGTAAATCGTATCTGATTCAAATGTTTCGCCTTTTCGATATTCTCACATATTTGCTAAATAATAGTCGGCGGTTTAGAGCATTTTGTAGTCAGCTTCTTGCGACTTTAGTTTTTCTGTAAGTATCTCAGCTTAAATCGCCATATGCAATTTCAAAAGCTCTTTTACTACTTAGTTTTCTATGAGAATTTTCCAAAAAAAACTAAAATTTGTTCCAGAGTACTATTATATAACTGAGTAGTAAGTCATTCATACTTGGGAAAACATTGCATAAAATGTTAAACTTAAATGTGCTAATATTTGAGAAAATAAAATGAATAATCTTCTACCGACGTAGGATTGTACCATATTTCATTCGCACAATTTCTACTCACTTTTAATTTCGCTTGCTGGCCTCTCTGGAACTTTATTGGGTATCGTTTTTATTTCATTTCCAGCTCTTCGCCAACGTTTTTTTCTTTTTATTATCATTTTATTTTAGTTTTTAATGATGATGACGGTTTAATTTCTGTAAAACAACGATACGTTTTGCAACATGCAATTGAGAGTGAGTCCAGAATGGCAATGTAGGTAGAGCAATAATGAATGAGCTCAGAACTTAATGGGGTGGTCTTATGTGGTAGAAAGTCTATATGTTAGTCATATGTGGTGTGAGACCTAGCATGAGGGTTAGCTTTACCTCTTCGCCATTTAGCCACGTGTGTGTAGCCATGTACGAGTATGTCTATCTGTACGTTTTGTATGCTTTATATTTGCATTTAATAACATTCATCATCCATCTCCATCAACGCAGTATGTGAGTGATTGTGTGTGCGCTTGTATGGTGTACCTTAGTAGGTATTCTTCCTGCTATGAATTAATTCAGAAAAAGCAGACGAATAATTTCGGTTTTAATCAAAGGCGAAAAACGCAAAGAAACAAAAGAAACGCTTTCACACAACACAAAAGTAAAGTGAAAAAGTAAAAACACACACACAGACACACACTCAAACTTAATAAAAATCTTGAAGTGTTTGCGTGTTTGCCTGTTCTTACCTACCTACCCAATCTACCTTTGCTTTGACCACAAAAAAGAAACAAAACAAAAAAAAAAAAACAGAAATATTTAATTTTTCATTAAGTTTCGTTTGGTTTCGTTTTTGTGTGCGTTTTTTCCAAGTTTTTCTTTTTTCTGTGTGATTGGTGGGCTTGCTGGCCGAGTGGGCTATTCCAAGCCTTAATTTCACGTTTTTGTGTTCGTTTTTACCCTGATTTTGATGAATTACTTGGCTGTAATTAAAAACTTTAAGGCAGATTTATATCAACATTGAATTGAAAAACAAACCACCAAATAATCAAAAGATAAGGAATATATCGTTCCATATAACATACCACATATGAATATAAGAATGTTTTCATACCCCTTTGTTTCCTATAAATCATAAAGTATTGTATTTCATAGTTTATCTACTTATCACTTAAGTCAATATTTTTTTATTTTTGTGTTTTCCATATCTCCCATTTGATCCCAATGGTGTTCTCTCATGAATGTGTTGATTTTTAGTTCATCACTATATATTGCTCTCTTTTTCTCTCTCTATCTCTCCATCTCTCTTGTGAAAGCGCTATGTTAAGCTTTGGAAGAAAAAAAAAAAACAAAAAACTTTTTAGATTTCCACACTTCATTTGAGTTTCTAATATAAGCCAATTTTGATTTGTAGCTGAAATGCGTTTTTCTTTGGTTTTGTTCCTGAAACCAATCAAACCTTACCAAATACCTTTACGTTTATATAAGAGATTATTCCATATATATACTATCATTGATTACTTTCGATGTTCCCATTTGTTGTATACCTACCTACCTACTTATACTATCTTACCTACAATATAAGAAGTACTATGAGATCTTGATTTTGAGCTCATTTCATATGCAAGACCCCACAAAAACAATCTACAACCTACAACAAAGAAAGAACCACTAGGTGCTTTGATCCCACTCTTTCAGAGCCTACAACAAAAATCAAACATACATGAACCAATAACAAAACTACTGTACTACCGCTACTACTACTACTACTATTATTCTTATCATTATTGACATAATATAAACATTTTTAATTTTTATTTATTTTGCTAATAAAACATACAATTAATAGATGTTCTTTCAAATTACTTTTACTATACTTAAGTATGATTTAGTGTCTTCATTGCGTTTCTTTATACGAATTAAAACCAAATTTGAGTTTTTTTTAGGTTAGTTTGATGGTTTTAAATGTCATTTTGTTTAAATTTTATTTTAATCTTCGCAGGGTATTTGTATACGGTATTGATTATAAGCTGCTTTTGTGTTCTACACTCATGTCCACATATTTAGGTTTTCTGGCGGAAAGGTCATTAAAGCTGTAACATTGCAAAATATTTTGTGGAACAAGATAGGTTTTAAGTGCTAACGACTTGAAATCTGAGCCTGTGCTTCAAATTATGGACCGATCTGGATCTTATTTTTTGGGCGGGGTGTTGGATGTTAACATGCATAATATCTGACAAGTCGGTTAAGATGTGTCTCATTCAGGGACTAAAGAATGCATACAGATTGGTTCATGTGTGAACTGTATCTAAATATAGATCTTCATATTTAGGAAAGCTTTATACTTCGTTTCAAATAATGGTGAGACAATGTGTTGTTTGGCTGGGCCGCCTCTAAAATAGCTATCATCACCAAAGTAGCCAATAACTGATACACCTTGTGAATGAAGACCCCTGAAAGGGTATCTAGAAGTCAAGTAATCCAATCCGTTTCTTTTTGATGCTGTTATTGTAGGGCACAAGAGTACATCAGGTTTAAAATTTCAGCCATATTATCAAATCATTTAGGCTTTTATAGCCTGCAATTTTGAGTTTGGGTATTGGTTAATAGGGGGAGTTTAACATCTATTAAAGCCATTTTGACAAATGTGTACAGTTGTAGAGGCCCAAGAAGTCTGTTCGACGAATCGGTTGTATGGAGTTTGTATCACACCAGAGAATAGCAGCAAGCCACTTAAAAATGTGTGCACACGATAGACATGAAGTGAATGTGCCACGCTCACGCCTTATACCAGCAAACGATGTTGGCGCTTGCGACTCTCAGCCATCAAAACATGAAATGCCATTTTATGATTCGTTGAGCAACTAAGTGTTTTGCTAATGATCATAAAATTATTGCTGGTCGTATTTTACATTTTGAGCAATACTCACGAGGCTCACATGGATCGTAACTGAATAGATGACACACTCACAAAGCTTTCGTTCAAAATGAGCGTTGGCATTATTGTGCGTGCTTAGTTATGGCTTATGGTAAACGACAGCAGAAAATAATTTCTGATCAAAATGTTCCAAAAACCTACAAAATTTTCAAAAAGCCGACCAAAATTTTTAAAAATTTACTCTAATGACAAAATTTTGATATTTTCTCTAAAACGGCAAAATTTTGATAACAATTTCCCAAAGACAAGAGTTTTGATATAATTTTTTCTAAATAAAAAATTTTTACGCTATGCTACTAATAGAAAAAATTGTCGATCACATTGAAAATCTACCAAAATCGATTTGGGCCGTCCATCCGACCAAATCCGTCCGAACAAATTTGGTAGGAAAAGCTCAAAACGGCAACACTAAATCCGTGCGACTTGGCATCAATGCTACCATGAAGGGGTGAACATTGCTGATCTACAATATGTGTCTTTGTGCATAACAGGCACTTTCTTTGGCACAAGTGGCATTTAAGTGTCAAATTTAGGGTCTCATGCAGTTCTCTGTATCACACCCAGAAAAATTAGTCTTCTGATATCAGCAAACACTGTCTGCTGATATTAAATTAAACATTTTGAACTTTTGAATTAATCCATTTGAAATTTTTGAACTTCGAAATAACAATTGAGGCATTTGTTATATATTAGTAAACAAATTTGGCAACGTTAATCTTTGGACGTTAATTTGTTGTTAAAAAGCTTATATTAAAATGTTGCCAGTTTTTTGTCAGCTGTTATTTAAATTCGATCGATAATTAGGAAATTTTAGAAAATTTGAAAAAAATGTCAGCAAACATTTTTGCTGTCTTAACTAACAAATTTTTATGCTTGCAACAACCCACTTAAAAACTTCCAAAAAAGCTGAACCGATTTAGCTGGAATTTTGAAATTAAGAAAAATGTAGAGTTTAGCCCTCCTTTGATAATGAGGTGCTTATTCTCTTTTAATATCCAAAAAAAGTCGAACAATTATAGTAATCCAAAATCTCGTATCTGATAAAACAACTTAGGGTTAAGTAACTGGGGAGGGCTCCAGCCCCAAAACCCCATCAAGCGAATATGTTAAACGATTTGTTCAACTCTCGACTTAAATTGGGAGTGAAGTATGAATCTTACAATCTTATTTCTGAATCAGTGTGTGTGCCCCACAAACCAAAAATCATCGAGGGAATGTGTGAACATGGAGGTGTATTTCGTGTCTGACATCTTAGTTTGTCTGCCTCAACTAAGATGTCAGTTAGTTCGCCAACTTATCTAATTCAGCTGATTTAATAACGGAAATTAGCTGATTTTGAAGATTTGACACACGAAAATTTATGTTTTAGAAGGTTGCCACTTTTCACGAAAGTATTTAGTTTCATACTACTATCGCCATCTAATTGTCAGATGTGAAAGATGTAATGTTGCAATCGGTAGTAAGTGCTATTTGCTAATGTGGTCCTATATGAAGCGTATTTGACACTGACATCTATAGAGCTCACCATTCCAAGCCTCAGAAATATTTGATGCGCTCTTTCAGACTAAGGGCATATCGATAGGATCCATAATATGTATAGATGTAGAAAATATAAAAGAACTCTTTGTCTGAAATTGTGTTAAATATATGAACTGAAGAATTTCAGTGTATCTCAATGATAGGCAGAGGCATTCCCGTTCGAGCATCATAGAATTTGTTGTGTCGTCAGTCAGATTTACGTCAGTCAGCCCTACGACTCCACAAAATATTTTGCAAATATTCAACAGCTTTAAAACTTTTTGTCTTTCTCTGAAAACAAACATCATTTTCATCCGAATTAGCAATCAAAATCTGTACTAACTCGCCGTCTAGTTTTTGACAAAAACCAAAACTAACATTCTAACAATTATGTATAACTACTCCTACTATGTTACCCATCTACCTAACTCCACATTTACATACTCGTATTCTAAAAAAGTAAATTTCCATTTAAAATGTTAAGTTTTCTTAAATTAAAAACAGAAAAAAAATATTTATTTCTTATATCATATATTTATTAAATTGTTGTCTTTTTTTATTTTCCTTTACTTATTTCAAATATAAAATAACATTGCGAATTTTTGCGAAACAATTTCGAAATCATTCCCAAATTAAACAAAAAAAAAACATTAACAATTGAACAATGAAATCCTAAAATAAATTCTAGGAAAGGATGTCATCGGTGCCTGGTCATATACGAGAAACATAAAAACGTACTGCAGTATAAAGAAAGTGAGTGCGAAGGTGATAGTATGTATATGCATCAATCAAATCCATCAGCCATGGCGATGCGTAGCGTTTTAAATCAAAAGCCCAGCTTGGGCAATGGTGGTGATCATAGGGGGGGAGCTCATCCCAATTTGAACGGGCATTCAAGACTATCCTCATCGGATCAATATATAATGCGATCCAATGATGATACGAATGATTGTAAGCATTTTTTGTGTTTTTCTTAAATTCAAATTTAATTAATCGTAATTATTACCTCTCTATATATATATAAAAATATATATTCTTATATATGATATGATTCTCTATTGTTAAATAAGCAAGAACCACAAAAAAAAAAATTGCAACAACAAAATTTTTACCTAAAGAAACGTAACCAAAATTTCATTTGAAATTCCATTTTGATTAGGTTTTGGTTTCTTTCCTATTTTGTTGTTTTTCTCTTTTTTTTTGAATGGATTCTTATGTGTTTGATATTTTTGTTTGTTTGTTTGTATTTTTTTTTTGTTTTAATTCTGTCAAATCAAACATTACAATTTCTGTTTATTTTCGAAAAAAAAAAACAAATTCATCAAAAAAATAGAAGCAGAAAAAAAGGAAAACATGAAACACGTTCATTAGGCTGTTACATTTTTGTTTTCTGCCTTTTTTTTTGTCGACAACAAACAAACACTTTGAAACGAGTTCCATTTCTTTGTTTTTTTTTTTAACTTTGTGTTGAGTTTTTTTTGAGTTTTCGATATTCCAAAATAAAAACCCCACAATCTTTGTAAATAGCTTTCTTCTCCCTTTCTCTCTAAACATCGATGAAAAAAATGCGTGAAAATAATACGAATTGTTCTCTTGATTTGTGTTTTTAATTGCAAACCTTCTGCGTATTAGTTTCGAAAATAAGGGCCCTCTTCCTCTCTCTCTCTCTTTACCGGAGTTTGGAAATCTGTCGAAATTTAAGATCCAAGAACAAAAAAAAAGAACACAAGCCAATTGGGGAATGTCTCACAACCATTCCCTGGGTTTGCAATCATGCCATTGAAAAAAAAATTAATAAGCAAACAGAAACGTATTAGCGGAATAGCAGATTAACCCGTCCCAACTTTTGTCATTTAAATTGTATCATTTTTGTTTTCTCTGACAAATATCGAAAAATATTTTAAACAAACAGAATCCCTTTGCAGGATGCTAAGAAGAAGAAACATAAAAAAGAAATTTAAAAAAAAAAAACATAAAGCAACAAAGTGTGTTTTTTTTTTTGATTTATTTTGTTTTCGATTTGTTATTTCAGTTTTGCGTTGTTATTGTTTTCCTTTACTGTAAATAATTAAAGTTTTTTGTAAATATTTATTATAACAAAAACCCAACTCAACTCAACAAATTACAAATTTGTTTGTTCCTACATATATATTTTCCATATATTTATAAATATTATTAATATATATCTATAAATATTATGTACATTTTTTTTCCACCCACCCCCCATATAAATATTATATACATTTGCAAAGTCTAAATTTTTTAAATAAAATTTTTCCTTTCTTCTTTTTTTTTTGAAAAAAAAAAAAAAATCCTAAAGTACATGAAGCAAAGCTTCCACAATCCTTTTTGTTTGATTTGTTTCGTTTCGTTTATTTCCCTAAACTTAGAGGAAAACAAGTTTAACGGTGTTTGAGATGTGTTTGGCTTGAAAACCAAACGATTACTAAATATACTACCTTGCGTTACGTTGCGTTACGTTTAGTTATAACTCATCTGTAAATAATCATAAATAAGCACCTCTGAAGAACAAAAAAAAAAAAACAACAACATATAGCAGCAGCTAATATTTGTTTTTTTTTTGTATTAACAAATTTACAAAACTTTGAACATTAACTCCTGCCATTTGCCAAGTGTGAGTGTGTGCGTGGCTGTGTGTAAAAAACGTTAAGGGGAGAATGAGAAAGTGCAAGGACCTAATTTGTGGCTTTTCCATTTGCTCTTGACCATGGATATATTTTATGTGGTGATACAGTGGACGCAGGGCATTGGACGTTGACGTTGGGTATTGGATTGCGGTCTGGAGCCAGCTCTCTCCAATTGACAGCTCCATAAATTATATTCCTCCACACATATGTATAAGCCACCACTCACAGACTGGCTCTGTTGTTTATTGTAAATTATGTATAATATATTTTTTTGTTTTTGTTCCATGGCTATTAAAAAACAAACGATCTATAAATATTTCGTATGGTCCATAACATTTATTTTGTTGGAACTTTTTATTTTTTCTACATTTTTCTCTCTCGTTGTTGTTGTATTCCATTTTTTCTTTCTTTCTTCATTGACTTCATACAACATGGGGAGGGGAAGGGGGTGGGAAAACAACAACGGCGTCGAGTGAAGAAAAAACACTCACAAAATATATGGCAGAGCGAACGAAATATTTATAATAAATTTTAATTTCATTGTGCACGCCTAAAGCCAATTTTTAATTAAAAATTGAAAGTTATCTCCGTGTGTTTTTTTTTTGTTTCGCCATAATACTCATTGTGTGCGTGTCCAGTTGTCCTCGCTATCCCGGCCAAAGGTCCTTCGTTCACCATCTACTACCATGAAATGCGTGTTCATGTGCATAAAAGAGAAAAAACCGTTGATTTATGTTTATGTCCTCGTCTCATTTTTGCTTTTCTGTGGTTTGTTTAATGATTTTTTAATGCATTATTTTTCATCGTTGAAAATTATGGTGAACAGTAAGTTTTCCACAATTTTTCATCCACTGCCAGATACTAAGCAAAACAAGAAGCAAGGAAGCAGAATAAACAACAATTGAAAAACAAAAATAAACTTTGAATAGCAAATGTGTTGCATACTTTTTTTTTAAATGTTTTGTTTTTTATTTTGTTCTCATTTTATTGAACCACCCACCAACAATAACAACAATTCAATTCAACATAAAACAATCTGTGTGTGTCTCCTTGTGTGTGTGCCGTTTAACCCTGTCTCAGTATTCCTGGACCGTAAATCCCTCGATTCCATCCCTTTTGCATTTCATTAGTTTTGTTGTTCTCATTTAATCAACTTCAGTTTGTTCTACATATTGGTTTTTGGTCTGTCCTCCTATGTTTTTTTGTTTTCAACAAAAAAAAGCCACGAAGATGATAATCCCACAAACATGAATTCTCGTAACTGGCAACTGGCAAATTGAAATTGCAATTCTAATTTGTGGTTATATAACTAATAAAAAGTAATTAATTAAAAGTTAATTAGCATTAAATTTCATTTGCTGGCCACCGAAGAAATGAGAAACAAAAAAAAAAAACCAGCAGCAAAATAAATCACAATCAAAAGATTAATTGATGCATAATAAAAAAAAAACGAAGAGAATATAAAAACCATTGGCCATTGTGTCAAACTCCGCACAGATATGCCAACAAACTTTCACAGTCTATCACTTGGCTAATTATCTGCTTAGTGGCTCTAGCTGCTGCTACAGCGACCCTGCTGCCATTGTTGCAGCTATTGTGGTGGAGATTAAATCTGGCAAATAAGCTGATTTATTGCAATTGTTTCTTTATTCAAACAAAAGACTTTAATTTCATTCAAATTAGAGTTAAGCTTCTTTTTTAACATTTCCCAATTGAAATATGATATTAAATACCAAATCGAAGCCCAATGCTTGTTTTTATGGTACAGTTGCGCTAAACTGTCAAAGGTGAAATAATTCAATTTTTGTACAGTGGGAGAAAATCGAAAAAAAACTAGTAAAAAATATGCCGTGTAGAGATATCTCTTTGAAATTCGGAATGGTAAGAGCTGAGGTGTTATCGAGAACGTTTGCAAAAATTCAAAGCCCTAGATGGTTCGGGCGCCTCTTGGCAGGCTGTTATAGTTGGTCATCTCGCCATTTCGAAAAATTGTTCGGGCTGCCAAATCTTCATTTGTGGTCCGATTTTCAAAATTCTTTTTCTGGATAGTGCTCAAAAATCCGTAAAAACAATTCGCTTGAGGTATACAATATCTCCACTGGTTTCGGGAAGATACGAATTTTAATTTTTATTGATTGAAATTTTGGGCGAGATTGGCTTCGTAGTTTACAATTTGCCAAGGCATTTGTGGTTCGATTTTCATTTCTAAAAATTTACAACGACTTTGCCGCAACAACATTTTATTTTAAATAATTTGGCATTTTTTGGTAAAAAAAAGTATTTTTATTGTTTTTTTAATTTTTTGGTCTTTGTTGCAAAAACTTGCTTTTACTACTGTGGTACAGGGTATTATAACTTAGTGAATTTGTTTGTAACACCCAACAGGAAGAATGATAGACCCATTGATAAGTATACCGATCGTTTACCCTCCGTCTGTCTGTTTGTCTGTCCGTCCGACTGTCTGTCTGTCTGTCCATGTTAATTTGTGTAGAAACTACAGGTGGCAATTTTGATCCGATCATCTTAAAATTTGGTATGGGCACGTTTTTCGGCCTAGAGACAAAGACTATTGAAATTGGAAAAAATCGGTTCAGGTCTGGATATAGCTCCCATATATATGTTCGTCCGATTTGCAGTAATACTGCAATAAAATGGTCATTTGTTAACAGATTCTCTAGAAATTTGGCACGAAGGATTTTCTCTTGACTCTCGAAATTACTGATGAATTTCATGGAAATCGGTTCAGTTTCAGATATAGTTATCATATATGTATATCGCCCGATTTTTACTTCTAGAGGCATTGCAATCGCATTTTTTAACCAATTTTGCCAAAGTTTTGCACAACGTTTTCATCGACTACTACAACAATATCTGAGAAGTTTGCTCGTAATCGGTTCAGATTTCGATATAACTTCCATATTATGTTCGTCAGATTTTGGGTAATTTGCCTTAATGTTGTCATTTGTTAACCGTAGTTATTACAGTTTGAACATATTTGCTCGAAATTCGATACGGATTGTTTAATAACCGATCTGAAAACATCCGCCGCGATCCATCAAAATTGGTTCAGAATTGGATATAGCTCCCACATTGTACTTAAAGGGTAGGTGTAGGGTAGTATACAGTCAGCACCGCCCGACTTTTGCCCTTCCTTAGATGCTTTTTAAGTAAAATTTGAACAAGATATGTCAACTTAAACAGGTGTTATATGTACTTCAAAATAGGCAATTTTATATTAGAAAATTGGAAAAACCCCTCGAGTTCAAAAATTAAAAAGCCCAGATCCCCCAATTGGGCACATGTTTCTTTTCCTCCATATGTCCCCTTAACCCATGCAACCTTTTTTTGTACCTAGCAATATTTGTAGCCTCCACAGCAAGTTTACTAAAAAACACCGATTTCGTAACCATATTTGACCGAAAGGGGATTTTTGTTCGTGCAGAATTTATTTTTGGTTTTTTAAGGACATGTTTATCTGCAAAATTCAAAACGAATTCCTAAAATATCTCTATTCGTTTTTTTTCTTAAACTTTTCGCGCATGATCTCGATAACACCTCAGCTCTAACTGCTCCAAATTAAAAGTGATATCTCTACTCGTTCTCACATGGCATATTTTTTATTATTTTTTTGTCGATTTTCTCTCACTGTGCAACGCTTGATTTCAGATCCGAACTAATTTGTCAGGTTTACATGTCTGTTTGATCCTCGATCACCATACGCAAAAAAAAGTTCATTAGCCATAAACGAAACATTCGACAAGTAAACTTTATTTGCAAAAAACTTCGGAACTTTGTTTACGACAAAATTGAAATAACTCTTTTGGATCAATTCGTTCAAGAATTTGCGACATATACAACTTTTTTTGCTCGGGAGTTCAAATATCGTTCAAAATCCATCAACAGTCACAGGAAAATGCTATCTATGTCCCAAATTTCGTGAGCATCGTTTAAAAATTTACCACATTACTGCAATATAACTCAAACTAGGACGACCATACATTCACTAGTAGGAATAATATGCAAAGTCATGCACCAATGGTGTCATACATCATACATGGACTTTGTTGGAAATATCGTCAACAAGCGTAGATGATTTTGTGAACACTCGTTGTTGTGAACATCATCCCTACGAAATGTGTATGTATATCAACTTTTAAAACATTGTGTGTGTATAGGGGGCCGTGGTGCAATGTGTTAAGGCGTTTGCAAACACTCAAAGGGCTTGATGGAAAACAGGCCCGATACTCTACGGAAAACAAAAACTTTTTGCAATCTGTTAAAAAATGGTACACTAGAGGTTGTCAGAATGTGAACGGCTGTGGATTTTTTGCTCAACATAACTGTGGTTGGTTTATAAACATTTGTGGTTGATCTACTAACATCTGCGTGTTGATGCGAATGTAGTCGTTTTGTCAACGCCGTGCTTGAATTTTTCTATGGGTGTATTTATATAGAAGCTATATCCAAATCTTAATCGATTTCCTAAATTTTCGATAGGCTTCGTTTCTAGGTCAAAAAAGCCTTTACCAAATTCTAAGGTCATATGAACATTTTATACAAATTTTCGGTATTGTAGGTCTAAATCGATCTACCAAATATGTTGCTGCAATACTTCTTGTTGAATAGCAGCTCATCGAAAATGTAATCAATAACACAAATGCACCTCATGAGGAAATTACTGGGAGACTTCTACCACGAGTACTATATACAGCCGGGACCGCGACGTTTCACCATCCTCACTAATGTCTTCTCATAAAATGAAATTCCCTTAAAAACGCTATTGCACTTCAACTAAGTGCAAATTTACCCATGAACATTTAATTAAGGAACACCGGAGATATTTCACTCCGATGCAAGTTTATGAGGGACCTCCTTTTTATTGCCGAGTCTGAAAGACTTGCGCAGAGCGACACCAGTTGAACTAAGGTAAATACCTCAGAAGTGTAGCCAGCACTGGGAGGGAATAACCACCGCTGAAAATGTTTTCTGATGTTCTCGCGGGAATTTCGAACCCATGTCTTAAGCGTCAAAGGCGGACATGCTAACCTCTAAGATACGGTGGCTAGGTAAACGAATTGCGTTATACAAATACAAGAATGGTTTATCACAATGTTTGTGGAATTATCATGGCTGAAATGAGATTCAAAGCTATTGAATTGAATCGAATGTCCTTTGTTTAAGAAATGCATTTGTTAAGCAAAACAGCAAGTATACGAAAATCCAATCCTGTTCAATTCATTTCAATTACTTTGAAGACAAGTCAAAAGAAGAAAAGAGAGGGTAACTATTCAAAAAAAAAAGTACAGGCAAGGAGCGGCCAGTCATGCCATGGCATTAAATGAAGTGTTCCTTGTCTTATTTTCTATAGCCTCTCCAGTTTTTGTTCTCCATCAACTTTCTTCGTATTATTATTTCATTTTTCGTTGTTATTATTTAGTTG
Source organism: Stomoxys calcitrans (assembly GCF_963082655.1). Taxonomy (NCBI): domain Eukaryota; kingdom Metazoa; phylum Arthropoda; class Insecta; order Diptera; family Muscidae; genus Stomoxys; species Stomoxys calcitrans. The sequence continues at coordinate 2,101,780 of NC_081553.1, forward strand.
TTGTCAATCGTTCTTTGAAAAATCGTTAAAGAAAAAGAAAATGACAAAGTTAAAATCAAAAGAAAGCACAACTACTCTAACAACTTGTTCATTAAGTTGTGGTGGCAAGTTCGTCTCTTACCCTCTCTGCTCTAAGTAAAGTTTTGCAAATAAATTATTGAAACGACCAAATCAAATCAAAAAAAGAAAGAAGAACAGAGAATGAAATCCAAAAATAATTGAATATGTTAAATGTTCATTAATTTGCCCGAATCGAAAAATGGAATGGAAAAAAAAGAAAAAAAAACTATCGACCGGAACCAATGTACGATTGCAAGACATGCGCCAGGATACGAAAGAATCTTGCGATCCTTGCACAGACACCAAGACACAGGCCCAGAGGAGCAAGAGCAGCGGCTTAAGATAGTATTTGATTCGAATCACTGAAACGCCATCGAATTTAGGGCACCCATCCATCCATCCACTTGGGTCTACAAGAGAATCTCAGCAAGAACACAACATCGACTGCAAATATTTGGCAAAGGTACAAAAAAATCTGGCCGGATGGGGAATGGTGAGCCATGAGTATGCATGTACATGAGCACATACTATCAGCGAAGCCATCCAACCATCAGCCAAACAAGCATTCTCAACATATTTTAATTTCCATGATGAAGAAAATATTCTATGCGTACTTAAAATCCAATAAAAAAATATTTATATAGACTGAATCATCGGCGACAGCACTACCAACAACAGCCGCACTACAACATTGGCAGCTTCCCCATTGCATAAGGCGATAAGAGCCTCAGCAGCTTTTCTCTTTGGTGGTGGTTGCATTTATTTTGTTGCTTCTCCCCTCAGCACGTAACAATAATTGGACGACATGTGAAGTTAATGCGATGAGGCCTCATGGAATTCGATGGGAAACGCCAACCAAATGCTTTTTAAATTTTAAGGCATTTAAGAGGAAATTTGAAGCCATTGCCAGGCCACGCCATAACTAACTCAACAGAAGCGGTGAGCAGGAAACAGACTCAGCTCAACCCAATGTCACCAGAGTCTCATTGTCGAGGCCGATGATGTTGTTTCAATTGAATGATGGTCGCTGCCACAACCCAAGCAATTCATACAACTTGACAACTCTCTAATGACAATTGCCTAGCGGACTGCTGGAGGCGAAGTATGTAGGAAGTGCAATGGATGCCATTTTGAAGGCCCACAACAACTCTTTAATCTATAAATTGGAATTTTTGGTATAATTGCACTTCATGCGAAGTTCGCCGACTTTGTTGGAGGTCATTTAAGTCTTATCTCCCTTGAACACAGGGCAAAGTGAAGATGTGCCCCTCTATCTATCTGGCTGTCTGTCAGTCGTTGGCCAGCTCGTCTTGAGGCTTCATGGAATAGGAAAATAAAAACTAAACGATTAGGGGAAGCCATACTGGTATCTGCTGCAACAACCATTTATGCTAGTCACACTTACATACACTTTTGACTTTCATTCAGAGTGGGTCTCACGCCCACCACCTTCACCGCCTTCCCCCAGTCCCCCCATGCACTTCTGTAGTTTCCTTGTTTTTAGTCTTTTGTCTGTTTTTTCTTCCAACATTGTCTAGAACAACACTCTCACCCAAGTACGTACATAATCGCCAAACTTAGTTAGTTGAGTTAGTCCAGCAACGTGTCGTAGTTAAATCTCACCAATTTATTTTCACCGTTTATTTAAATACGTAGAAGAGTACTTTAGTCGTCAATTCACGCGTCGCCCCTGTACCATTGCCTCTTCACCGCATTAGCAGAGTTGTCCATTGTCCGAACAGCACTTTGTAGACTTAGAGGCGGCAAAATAATGTTGTCTCACAACAATAACAACAACAAAAACAATTAAGAAAAAAAAAACGAAATTTCTTCTCAAATTGTCTAAAATTGAAGGGATGTTGAGAACCCAAATGGAACATTTTAACGGTAAGGGTTGCATTTTGATTGAAGCGAACAAGTTAAACAATTGCTATTGTCTGCTATTAAGACAACAACAAAAGCATTTGGAGAGAGACTAACATGTATGTATGTATGTATGTATGTATGTGTCGTTATATAATTTGTTGTATTCTAAAACTGTTGAAGAAGAAAAATTCATTTGAAATTTTGAACGAGTTCTAATGAAATGTTTGACAAACATTACCCATTTTCTCCATCCGATCAATATTTGTGCAAATTTTGGAGCGGATGGCTTTATTAGTTGAGAAGATAGTGTGCTTTCGACAGCGTGACATAACTAGATCAGCTTAGAACTCATCCTCTTAGATCAATATTGTGAGGTGCTACAAGCAGAATAACGAAGTTTGTACACCTTCTATTATGGTGGAGGTTACCAAAAACATTACGATATCTTCTTAGTCACAAGGAATCCATATCTAAATTTAAAACCGGTAAGGAAGGGCAAAAATCGGACAATGCCGACTGTATAATACCCTACACTTAAACTATAAGTACAATGTGGTAGCTCTATCCAATTCTGAACCAATTTTGATGGACCTGGGCGAGCAAATATGTTCAAACTGTAGTAACTACGTTTCACAAATGGCAACATTATTGCTAATTGCCCAAAATCTGACGAACATATATATAGAAGCTATATCTAATTCTGAACCGATTTCGAGCAAACTTCTCAGATAATGTGGTAATCGTCGAGGAAAGCGTTGTGCAAAATTTTGGCAAGATTGGGTAAACAATGCGCTTGCAGTAGCTCTTAGGGTGACAATCTGGCGATATACATATATGACAGCTATATGTAAATCTGGGCCGATTTTCACCAGTAATATCAAGAGTCATAAGAAAATCCTTCAAGCAAAATTTCGAAAGAATCCGTTTAAAACTGAGCACTTTCTTGCAATATTTCTCAAAATCGAACGAACATATATATGGGAGCTATACCTAAATCTAAATCGATTTGGAGCAAACTTCTCAGATACTGTAGCAGTCGTCGAGAAAAGCGTTTTGCAAAATTTTGGCAAGATGGGTCAATAAATGCGCTTGCTGTGACTCTAGAAGTTAAAATCGGGCGATATATATATATGAGAGCTATATATAAATCTAAACCGATTTCCATGGAATTCACCAGTAAAGTCGAGAGTCAAGAAAAATCCTTCCTGCCAAATTTTGAGAGAATCGGGTAACAAATGGCCATTTTATTGCAGTATTACTGAAAATTGGACGAAAATATATATGGGAGCTATATCCAAATCTGAACCGACTTTTTTCAAATTTCAATAGGCCGATCGGATGAAAACTGCGACCTGTACTTTGTACACAAATTAACATGAACAGACAGACGGACATAGCTAAATCGAATCAGAAAGTGATTCTGAGTCGAACGGTATACTTATCAATGGGTCTATCTCTCTTCCTTTTGGCTGTTACAAACAAATTCACTAAGTTATAATACTCTGTACCACAGTAGTGGTGTAGGGTATAATGATGATGATGATGATAATCGAGTGCAATCATTAATAAATGGCTACCCTTTGTTCCCATTTATTAGTCAACATATACACGTCACCAACTTGATGAGCGTAAGAACCTATCTAAATGTTCGACATTTCTTGCATTTGGTTGAGAAAAAAGTTTTAAGGGATGTGTGAATAAGAAGACTATAGATTTGATTGTCTAAATGCTCCTACACAGATCTAAATTTAAATGTGGCGAATCCCGGTTGGGATTTGAACCTTGAAGTTCACAGCAATAACGAGAGCCTTTGACGTCGTCTTAGCGTTTGAAGCCAATGACATAAGTTCCAAAAGATGAGGGGAGAACATCTATATCATAAACACAATTTAAAAAACACAGGCATTAGAAAAGAACAGTTGGTATTACAAGGTATCGAACTTGGATACAACTTACAATTGATGGCGGATGGGAGATAGAATAACGTTAATAATAAATTCATGGACCAGCCATACTGGGCACACATAACAAATAGAGCCCGTGCAGGTGCAGGTGCAGATACATTGGAGCCTGCAATGATATTCATTCGTAGACTCCAAAATACAAGCACAACAACAGCGGTTCTCATTTGTTTTGTGGATCCCTAATCTGCGATGAATGTATCTCTCTTCCTCTTGTTGTATTACTTTGAGCGTGAAGTTGGAGTAGAAAGATGAAAAAATTTTCCATGCATTAAGGTTTAATGCCATAATAGGAGCTTCTGTTAAGTTTTAAGAAATTGAGGTCGTTTGAGATATTCATCCAACTGCAAGAGCCTCCTAAGGAAGTCTTCAAAACATTCTTTTTGATGACTTTCTCTCACTCCCTCTCTCGCTCCGTTTCTTTATAATTCAATTTCAAGGAAGAGTACATCATTGTTTTTTGTTGGCCCGTCTTTCTTTTTCCTGCTTCTGTTTTTATGTGACCCTATTACAACTCGTCCTCAATATTAATTAATAAATTAATGACCCCCCCCCCATCAGAATACGTGCCCACTCCCCACCATCCCACACCCAAAAGAAATAAAGTCCCTTTTTTTTGCTTCTCAACCTTGGCTACATTGTGTCAGGTTCGTGTTTTGGTTATGTCAGCGTGGGGCCAGGTGGGGAGGTGGAAAAGAAAGGGAAATGCTTTTTGATAAGCATATAATCATTTTTATTATATCCTTTATCAAATAATATGTTACTACACAATGTTGTAACACTTTTGTAATAAAAAGATAGAAAGCAAAGAAAAAAAAAGAGAGAATCGAGACCAAGACGAGGGGCAATATGCAGTTGTTACTCGTCCTCCCTGGATGAAGGTGATGGGGGGAATACAAAGGCAAAAAAGAAAATACCATAAAACCCCATGCTTGGAACATCACGAGTGGCACAAGACTCTGTCTTTTTTATGTTGATTGTATTGTTGTTTGGGCCACCATCACCATCTCCATCATCGTTGTATCGTATCGTAGATTTATATACGATAGGCGATACAATATTGCCAACACTCATTCATTCATTCGTAACGACTGTGGCTCGCAAGGAGAGCAGAAGGAATCCTCGGTTGCCTGTTGTGGTGTCTAACTGCTGGCTTCTGTTGGGTTGGTTGGCTGTTGTATCGTCGTGCCGTGCTATTTGGTGATGAGTGTTTTTGTTTATCGTACATTTTATTGCAAAGACTGAGTGACAGCCAGGCGGCGGCGACGGCGACGGCGGCAGCAGTGGCAGTTTGGCAAAAGAAGAGCGGACGGACGGTCAGAGAGACAGACAAATAGATGGATGTACAAACGGAAGGGACATACTGATACACCGCTATATTTTGTATGCTTTGATACATCACCAGCCCCAGCCCCAGCCCCAGCCCCAGCCCCAAGCCCTGCTCCAGCCATAACGAGAATTCTTCCTCATTTTTTTCGTGTTCTTTATAATGACATTTTGTGCTACTTTGCTGAGGTCATAGGTATACTTATCATGATTCCTTTTCAGTTTTGTTGTTTCGGCGCTGCTGCTTTCCCCTCTCCGGCTATGTATTACTTATTATTACGAGAGAAAAAAAAAAAACGCCAGACCAAAGGCCGGAGGAGGAGGAAGAGCAACAGAAGAAGAAGTATGAATATGGCAAGCATATCGGAGGAAAAAAATCTAAATAATTTTAAACAAGTCAATTACCCCTAATTTCTTTTGAACATGTCAACATTTTCAAGTGACAGGATAACCCCTTTTTGCTTGATGTTGTTGCCGATGTTTGCCCTCCTCCCCTCACCTAGGAGGTTGGTGAAAAGCTCGACGACTAAGAAGTGGTTGAGGCTTTCTTAGACACAAGTCCGTATCCTTTCGCATCTCTAACCACACGAAAACGCCGTTCACCACTCACTACGCCTCGGTCTATTTTATCCATTTCCATTCACAGCGAACAAACAAACCGAGAGAATTCTAAAGGTAGCATAACTTGAGTAGAGCAAAGAAGGCAATTTGAAGGACTTTAACCATGCAGCAGAAGACACACAACAACGACAAGTTACTTTTGTTTTCCTACTGCATGAAGGGAATCGCACGGGGAGGCAAGCAGTAGGTTAAGGCCTCTTTACCTTTTGCCAAGAAGAACGAAGAACGATGAGAAACAGAAGAGGCGCCATTGAATAGAAATGAAGTTGTTTTCATTTGCCTGAATAGAAAGATGCCATCTCGTATGCCCCACTCAAAACTCCATGGCAAGTGACTATACCCTACCACTGTCATTGCGATAATAGGGCAGCTCTGCACTAAAGTTTACGCATGGGGTCTGTCATCGTCCCAGGGCAAATGCATTTTCAAGTGTGTCAATATGCACTCATTTGTGTACCATATTCGCCACATGGGAAAGATTGCTATGACATTTAGTCACTCCAACAATAAAAGAAAAAGCCCAACAGAAAAAGAGCGAGGGAAATACAAAAAAAAATATGAACAGTTAACAGGTAAAATGAAGTCAGTCCTCTACGTAGGGTATGCCCTCTAATTTCAAACGTATGCAGTAGACTTCGTCCGCATTATGTCAGGAAATCGGTGGCACTTAAAAATTCCCCATCTCCTGCGGGTTACTTGTTGAAGGAAGTTTTGCCAAGGGAGTGCAACAGCCTATCCTACGGCATACAAATGCATTATTCCATGCCGGCAATGGGGTCTTCGGAATCTCTACCTCTCATAATGACTTCCTACTAAAAATCGAGACATTCTTATTCCTTCAAAGCAATCTAAATGCGTTTTGTGTCATCTTTGAAGAGAGAGCGTATAATACAGCATATATTGGGTTGCACAAAAAGTAATTGTCGGTAATATAGTCGGCGTTGACAAATTTTTTCACCGCTTGTGACTCTGTAATTGCATTCTTCCTTCTGTCAGTTATCAGCTGTTACTTTTAGCTTGCTTTAGGAAAAAAGTGTAAAAAAAGTATATTTGATTAAAGTTCATTCTAAGTTTTATTAAAAATGCATTTACTTTCTTTTAAAAAATCCGCAATTACTTTTTGGGCAACCCAATAGTTCTCTTGAAAATCTCTAACTTAAGCAACATTCATCCATCCATTGCTAACCAAGCCAAACCAAATCTTACTTACAGTAAATGGCTTGTGGTGAGGTTGCATTGATTTCACATGCACATATGGCCTATAACACTGGTCAATACTGTGTTTAGTTGCTGTGACAAACGTTTTTGTTCAACAGCTCTAATTTTTTAGATATAGCTTAGTGTTTGTGTGCTTCATCCTAATAATAGATAGATATATTGTTATACGTTGAACCTTGAGTAACGGGTTAATAGAGGCTCGTATAATCGAGGTTCAGCTGTATTAATTGTGTATATTTGATTCAAAAATATAAAAAAACCTATTTCCGACTTTGACGAGATTGTATATCAACAGAACTTTGAAATAAAATTCCGTCTTTAGAACAAGCAATGGATTCCGTCATCTTTCATAATGTGTAGAAACACGTGGTATATTTACGGTCATGATTCGGTGGAAGAAAAGAGATGTCATAGAGTTCGTAACTGCACCAAGCATTTAAAATAATTTCGTTATTAAATTTATTGGATATGGGTGCGTATGATAACTACTTAATAATTGTGCCCACACACGCCATACCTCATACGCCACCTTGGTCATTCATTTTTGATATAAAAAAAATTGATAAACCTTATTTGCCATATTAAACCGTCAAATGATGGGAGCTACGCTCTTTATAGCATATCTGTTTCTACTGGAACATAAAAGTATGAAACATAAATTTTACAAAAAACTATTTAGAGCAAGCGCACAAGATGTTCTGTTGTGAATTAATGTCGAAAAATCACAATAAAATTATTTTTGTGTTCAACCAAAAAAAAAAAAAAAAATAAACGAAGATCTGGGAAAATGGCGTAAATTATGACCCTAAGCTATAACTGAAAAACTAATGCTGCCCGAGACAAAATGTTGGCGGATTTTTTCATTTTGTTCCGCGTACAAATACCATCATTTACGACCTATGCCTAGGAATGACCATCGACCACTGGACTTATCCTCCCAGAAACGTGTTTGTCAATTTTGAGATATTTGTGTTTTGTTTTAACTAAAAATTAACTCTCTCTCTCTCTCACACACTTTTAATGCCATTCTTTGTAATTCGTAATTCGCTTCATCAATTCTCTTTTGGGGTAAATTATGTAAGCAAGAATTTGCAGTGCAACTCAAGATTAGAGAGTCAAAAAATAAAACTGCAATGGCGATGAAGCCTAAGCCGTAGGCGATTCGAAGTTTCAATGCAAGGTTTGTTAAAACAATAGCCTACTTCGTAGTCACAGTAAAATTCACCCCCAAATTTTCAGTTGATGTCGAATGTTTGGCCTTAAGCTGATTCGAGGTGTTGCGCTGCGTCTCTCTTGGCCTTGGCTTTAACTTGAACCCTCAAGTCGATAATTTTTGCCCAAAATACCCAGTTAAGGCTCACACGACTTGTGTAGAGAATGGACCCATTTGGTGTTATTTAAGTCCCTCTCTCTTGGATTTTGTTTTAACTGAAGCAAAACTCTTTGTTTTAGTCTCATAGCCCCATTGTAATGAAGGACGGACTTGTTAAGTGCCACCTGACCTGTTTCTTTTTAAATCATAATCTACCCCTTTGTTAGGGGTTGGTTGTATAGAAGCGCCTAAGGCCACGTTGCTGTTGTCCTTCCCATTTTAATTTCGCTATGTAGGGTATGCCATGAACGACTTTAATTGACCATCAAGTTAACCCATTTTTTGCGTACCTATCGTCCTCGTCCGTCGCCAGCAAACAATTTGCCATTGTGAGGACATGAAAGGTTTGTACAACTCCTTATCTGTGTCGTTCTATCTCTCTTTCAATCTCCGGCAGATTGTGTACGAGAGTGTGTTAAGGAAAAAGTTAAACAATGTAATAATTAATTAAAGAATGACGTTCATAAGAAAAGAAAAATAGCTGCGACAGAATCAAAAAGACTTCACAGAAAAAATATGATAAAGGATGGATGGATGGTGCGATCTACTGCTACAATACTCGTAGAGCAAAGAAAAACAATCACGCTAATGAATAAAGTATGTTTGCAGCAAATTGTATCCTCCTTTTTTGTTTTTTTTTTGTTTTTTTTCAAGAATAACGAAGAAAACGTAAAAAAGGAAAAGTATCCTCCTGTAAAGGAGCAACGGCAATGGCTATGACCGGCAACAGCAGGAGCATGATAAACAATTACGGAAATTAAGGACCAACAGCGTAAGGACCGTTTTCAAAAATCAACAATTTCCATTGGGCGGAGGGGTTTCGGGGGGTGGGGTGAATATGTCCACATGACATATTATGAATGAATGAGTGAACAAAAGTGAATTTTGTGCGATTAAAGGGCAAAGAGAATGGAATGAAATGAAATGGAGTGTGCGTTGTATTATGTTTTATGACACGCTCTATTAATAATGGATGTGATGTGATGTGATGTTTGGCCAAACACCCAATTCGGCGAAACATCCATGCAGCCTTCGACAAGGTGATAGTCCCCACTCAACAGATTGTAGTTTTTTTTTTTTTGTTTGGAAATGGGTGGCAGGTAATTGCCCTCGAAGCCTTTTGGCAAAGGAATTTCATCCTTTCCCAGACATTTCACAAGAGAAACGTTTCGGCGGATTGTTCTTTTTTCCCATTTTTATAACAACTACCTTGCCACATGTTGGCACTTGTTTGTTCAGCCTATTCTGTTCTGCTTGGCCCACCAAATGTCTGGCGCTATTCAAATTTGACAGATGACATAGAAATACCATTACTCAAGGATATTGCAGAGGAATTTGCCGTGTGTCGCATTTTTAAGAAATTACAAAAATACGCAGACAAAAGTCCCACGAGGCGGTTGGGAAGCAGGCAGCAACCTTTGTCTGAAACATTCCAAAGAATGCCATAAAGTTAATTAGTCAAAGAGGCAGCAGAATATTTTGTTGCCAGTCACCTTTTATGATGGCGGTTGATATTTATATGGCGAATGCATATGGGGTTCTCTATGTCAAAGTAGGCAGCCAAGGCAAAACCAAAGTCATTCTTAATAGAATGGTATCTGGAACATACAAATAATTAATTTTGAATGACTAGAAGATCTTAAGGTATTTGTGGTTGCAAAATATTTTCTCCGAAACTGAGGGAAATATTATTTCCTCAAATAGGTGAGAAGGTTTTTAATGGAACGATTTATATTTCTTGGAATTGTGCTTGGTGTGCGTGCATTTTAGTCTCAAATTTCTGGCATAGACCGAATCCGTGCGGCCTAACCAGAGAGACCTTTTTAAAATTCACAATGGTAGCCCTGGCAATGGGCATTGGAAGTCATCATAACAAAGAGCGAGCGGGACAACCGAAGATGTTTATGGATGACAGAAATAATGTAAATCACACAACACACCCAAGGGGGGTGCTTTTTCCAATGAACCTAAGAGAGATATCAGAATGTCATTTCGAATGTCCGAAATAATATTTGAATCGTTCGAGAAACTGTCCTATCTGCATCGAACATTTGTTTTCAAATGTCAGATCTTTGTCCCCTGCGGTTTATACTTGTTGCGGGTTTTAAGTATTATGAAATAACTAAAAGCCTGACTGAGCTCTCCAGGATTTCAAGAATATGAAGCAAAGATGAGTTAATACACAAATTCTAGGCAACCTACATACTCCAAAACTATTGGGGGTGCGGCATTGTAATCGCATACATAGATCTATTCGTTTTAAAAGGTAACGTTATATCGACAGTTCCAAAGACGGATGGACATCGCTTGTTTGTATCACAATGAATGCCCTCGTTTGAAGATGGATGCATGCTGAAAAGCTGAGGGCATGGCAATCCCTTAAAAAAATAATATACAAGCAGTTTACTTGTATGTTTAAAGGCCTTTTTTGGTTCCAAGAAATCGCGACGTAAATGGAAATTCAAATAAATCATACATTAAAATACCAATTTTATTAGTTGAGTTTAACTACTTATTTCCGTAGTGTCGGAACTGGTTATCATTAACCGATGATCCGATAACCGATAACTGGGATCTCATTTAGGATTTTGGCTCTAAGCATTTATGTATATGAAATTTAGGGTTATAATATTCAACAGTTCCCTATGCATCCACTGTGGCTGTGATATAATGTGTACGGTTTGATTTGAAAATGCTACCCGATATGGCCTACCTATGTCCGTCCTTCCGTGTATCTCTTCTATACCTTTTGTCCATGTGTTGTTTTTTGAAAAGCAACTATTACGGAATTTTACGAATTTTCCAATATGTTGGTGAACTCGCTGGACTCATTTTTCAAAACAGCCACAGCGAAACAGTTTTACAAAACAAATAAACAACAAGAACAACCAAAAAAAAGCACATCGTTACCCGAGACGACGTAAATCGAGGTATTACTGTATTATAGAATATAAAACAATAGTGTTAAACCTTTTAAATCTGTGTGTCAAGGTATTAGAGAATGATCCCTTTGACTTAGCGAAGGTCATAACGAGAAAGGAAATCCAATGAAGTCCACAATATCTTGAAATCTAAAATTTCAACTCCAATCCAAGAGAGGATTAACTAAAACTCTCTGTGCTCTTATTTCTATTGTTTCTTTTTTGGTTTTCTGTAATATTTTCAATTGTTTTCCTTTAGCTTTACGTTGAGTTTTTTTTTGTGTTTTCCTTTTCGATTATCTTGTGAATTACCACAAAGAAAATTATGAAATGATGAAATATTATAATAATAACAATTTACAAAGAAAACTGCACAAAAACAAACCATTTAGTAAAACAGAATAAAGAATAGAAGAAGAAGAAGAAGATTTTTTCAAAATTTAATTATTTTGTTTTGTTTGTATAACAAATTGAGACGGGTTAAATTTGCTTCCCTCATTTTTTTCTTCTCTCAACTCCTTACTACAAAAACAAAATAAAAGAAAAAAACAATTTTAAGGAATAACAAAATGGAATGCACACACACACACAGACCCAAACGCAACGAACAACACTGCTACAAACACTTCCATCCCAACCACTACCACCACCACCATCACCATCACCATCACCATCACCATCACCATCACCATCACCATCACCATCACCATCACCACCTTCCATCTACTCTCTGCTACTACTTTGAATTTATTGTAGCAGTCAAGCAAAAACAAAACAAAACAAAGAACAACAACAAAATTGAGTACGTAGTTCATTTTTTACTTAATGCAAGCAACCTAAAGATATTTTCTTAATAAAAATATGGCTTAATATGTTGTTTTTGTTTTTCGAGCTCTCTCTCTCTCTCTGCCCCCTTTTGTTCCTCTCTTTTTCACACACAATTCGTTCACTTTTTGCAAGCCAAAAGCAGTAAAAGAAAAAGAAAACAAAAAACCGAACAAACCAAAAAAAATGGTACAAAATATGGTTTTTTACGTATTTTATGATGTCTGCAGTTTATGAAAGAAACAACAACAATGAATGAACAAAAAAAAAAATATGTAAAATGTTGGGAGGGGGCACAAAAATGCCACCGAAACGAACGCTGGAGTGTATAAAACATTTGAAGTGGCAAAGCGCGCGCGCACTTCAAAACTAAGCGAAGAAGGAAGGAGTGCAAGTGCTTTTTTTGGGAAACCAGCATGTGAGCGGTAGGATGTGGGGGTACAATAAGCGATACAACCAAAAAACGTTTCTTTATTATCGAACGAATCTCGACAGCCCTGGGTTTCTTCTTTTCTAAGTCGCATCCAAAGGCAATGCAGGAAAACCACCGCCACCAAAGGAAAATGGCAACTCTGCAAGTGTGCAATGCAATAATAACGCATCAAAGGAAGCCCTCAAAAACACATACACGCACTAAATCCATGAATACTCGTGCATATGTAAATCTCCGCATATCGAACACCGTGCTCTCGACCAACGAAAACGAACATGATGTGAAGGTGTGTGTGTGTTTGACTGCCGAACCCAGAACGACTGAGCGAAATTACGGCAGCTTTAGCTACATCGTTGCCATCAGCATCCCCAAGTTAAAACGGAAAAGGATGTTGAAGTGAAATAAAAAAAAAGAAATAAAAAGAAACCGAACGAGGGGAAGCAGCACTAAAACTAAAACTTAAACCAAAAGAACAACAAGAGCCCGGCAATCCAAGTTTGTCGCTATGGGATGCATGCACTACATTGGACCCGGGCAGATTCTAACCTGCAATATGCACAACATTTCCCTTAAAGAGATTTCTTTAAATTGAACTGGTGTAATGCCCAATTTTTCGAGAGAATTTCATGGCACTCTCTCAAAATACTTGGCGTACATTTAGAGCATTTTATTGTAGTGCTCAATGGAAAAAAGGGGCTTTGGCAACTTTAAGGTACTGAAGACAAAAGGCCATTTCCGCACTTTAAAAAAGCAAAGTTGCAGTCATTATTCTCAATAAAATGTATTGTAAAAGACATTAGCCAATATTTAAGGAATGCAAAATGTTTTCAATGGCAGTTTACATTTCTTTGCCTTTATCATTAATTTTGGAAAAAAAATTTGTTTTTTTCTACGAGTCCAGCTTTGGGTTTCAGCTGTAGGATTACGATGCTGCATCATCGTTAGGAGCGACGCTCTAGAGTTGGTTACCCCATGCATAAAGACCTATGAATATTTGGCTTCTGAAAAAAATGTTACACTAATGTTGAACATATACTGGACAACATTTTGCAAATGTCGCCCCAACCCCCTCATAGTGTAACACTTTTTACATTTTCAATCGAACATGTCCGTATGTAGTCACTTTAAACATCACATCATCGTCTTCGGATGAAGAACATTCCAGCAATACATCTAATATGCCGTTAGCTAAATAAAATGCGTTCACTTTTTCCATTTTAATATTTTGCCGCTTTTTTCCAAACATTCAACAAATTTGATTTTAAGTGCCACATTCCCCACCGTAGACTTGGCACGTCGTAAGAAATGCAACAACACTCTCAGTAGGCAACACCACTACTAACGAACACCACACACAGTGGTGGGGTTAGATTTTTTTGAATAAATGAAACACAAAATTTCGATTTCCATGCAACATGTCAAAAAAATACTAGACTATCTTGCACAATCGATATCACCATTAGTCAATTTTCTTAAGCCATTGTTAACAATTTTGAATCGACTAAGCCCAAGCGGACTTATTCAAGATACGACCAATCCGACATTTATAAGGTCTTGTACACTTGTTGATAAAACGTCGTTCAATACAAAGATTTGTTTTCACAAAGATTTGTTTTCACAAAGATTTGTTTTCAATACAAAGATTTGTTTTCACAAAATGTTTTAAAAATGTTAAAAAATAGGATCCATGTTTTTTAATGCTTCAATATTTGGGTTATGATAGAACACCACTCCATAGTATATATGGCCGTCGCGGATGTCGTTGTGTGTTTGTTTGTTTGTTTGTTTATTGAGTGTAACACCAGCACAACAAGATTATATCTTATATGTTAATGTGCTGATTCGCAATAGAGTATATAAAATAATGATTATTCTTTTTAAAAGGATATTAACTAATCTTAACATTTTAAATTATAGTAGTAAATATTAAGGACATTTAAAGAAAAATAATTCGTAGTTCATTTAAAAAATTTAAATAGCTCATTTTTGAATGAAGTTGCATTGCTTATGCTCTGTATGTTGGGAGGTAGGTTGTTCCAGAGACGCGTACTATGTACAATGTACTGTCGTTCAGAGGTTTGTGTGGCAAATCGTGGTTGAATGAGTTTTAGGCCACGGTTGGATCTGGCGAATTTCAGATGTTTGTGTAGGTATTCAGGTTCTTTTGTGTAGATTACCTTGTGCAGAAGAAGTAGACATCTGACATTCAGTAAGTTTGAAAAAGTTAAGTTAAATATTTGGTATGTAAATTGTGATATACGAGCTTGTCGACTTTTGTTAAACACATATCTTGCAATATCATTGTAAGCAACATTAAGCTTTCTACTGGTGTCTGCATCACAATTCGCAAATATCTCGCATCCATATAACAGTGTGGGAATTAAATAACTTTTTGCAAGTAACATTCGGATGTGAAAAGGAGTTGACAAGCGAACAGTCCATAAATTTCGCAGCATCCCACGTACTTTGCCAACTGTTGCATTAATGTGATTTGTCCACGTTAGGGTTGAATTAAAAGTCAATCCTAAATTTGTGGCTACTTGTACAAGATTCACTACAGAGTTACCAATTTTCACAACGAGATCATCAGTTATTGTCACATTTCTTTTACTTATCAGAATCAGTTTGGTTTTGGATGGATTTAAACATAATGCATTATTAACAGCCCAACAATGTATTAAGTCTAAATCAATATTTATGTTAGACACACAGGTTTGGATATCTTTCAGTTTGCAGTATGTGTAAAGTTGGACATCGTCAGCATACATTTGGATTTTAGATGTTGCAGGCACATCAGGCAGATCATTTATATACATGGAAAATAAAAGAGGGCCAAGGATAGAACCTTGAGGTACTCCTTTAAGGACATTCAGAGAGTTAGACCAACTATTGTTATAAAAAACAGACTGCGATCTTTGCGTCAAATATGATGATATCAGCTTGCAAGACGTCTCGGAGAAATTAAATAATTTCATAAGTTTTAGGACAAGAATATTATGGTTTACAGTGTCAAAGGCCTTACTGTGATCCAAAAGAAGGAGAAAGGATATCATTCCGTTATCCATACTTTGACGAAGGTTTTCAATTACATCAATCAGAACAGTGGTACAACTTCTTTTCTTTCTAAATCCAGATTGCCAGTTAGATAACAAATTTTCAGATTTCAGAAAATGCTCAATTTGGTTAGCCATTATGCGTTCCAGTGCTTTAGACAGGTATGGTAAAATGGCGATGGGACGGTACTCATTTTTTGATTTGCGAATAGGTACAATTTTTGCATGTTTCCATTCAAGCGGAAAAGTGGATTTAGTTAGAACAGTGTTAAATATATATGTTAAATATGGCAGAATCTTTGGCACAATTATTTTAATAAATCGTGGATTTATTTCATCAGTTCCGATCGCATTAGATTTAATGGACAGAATGCTGTGTAGAACCTCAGTTTCATTTACACAGCGAAAGGAAAAAGGATTTTCAACAGCTACCATGCACATATTTTCATATATATTTTCAGTAGGATAGACAGTGTTTATTGAAACAAAATTCTCATTTAGTTCATTTATGTTCATGTTGGGTTCCTGCTGAGTATTGCGTTTTTCTCCAACGCCAATTTTTCGTATCTCATTCCATTTAGAGCGACTATTAACAGCATTCTGAAATTTATTATGAAAATACAATGTCTTTGCCTCAGTTATACACTTTCCAACAGCTCTTCTAGCATTTTTAAAATGTTCATGTAGTTGTGAGGTTCTAAAACGTTTCCAACGTCTATATGAAAAGTTTCTTTCATCAATCAAAGTTTTTATTCGCTGGTTAAACCAAGGTGGTTGTGAATATTTAATTGTTATTGTTTTCTCTGGAACACATCGATTGTATATTGAACAGATATGATTTTGAACAAATGATATTTGTTCATCCACAGAGTCAAAATGATAAATTGAGTCCCACGGTACTTCATCAGTAAGGTGATTCAGTAAATTGTAGTTTATTTTCTTAAAATCGCGGTAGGTTCTATAGACACAAGGCTTAAACACATGCCAGAGCGCAAATAAGCCGGTCTTAGGCCTTAAACGGATCTTAGTGTTCCAAAATTTGTGGCAACTTTCTCAACATCAAGGCATTCGTTTTAATCAAATGTGGTATTTCTTAGTAAGCCTCTAAACAGTTTCAAAGTAAATGCAGATCTTTTTCTTCTTGAATACCGCATGCTGTATCTTCTAGCTTTTGGGATAATCGCAAAATTTTAACTCTCCTTCCCACCCACACTGGGCAAATGTAAACGGGTCTATGCATATGTATCAGCTGCTATAAGCATGTCGACATTTTGTTTTTTATATTTTACTATTTAATGTTGTGCTGCTGTTAGTGCCACTACCAACAACAATGCTGGTACATACAACAACGACATATCCACATACACTTGTATGTATTTGAAAAGCAGAGAAGAAAAAAAACAGAAGATGATAATAAAAATAACTTTGTTTGAAAAATTATAGTTTATAATTATAATGTATACACATTTATGACACACATAAACATACAAACATAAAAGTCCACCTACATACACGCACTTACTCATCTGTCGCTTGTATGGATGAGAGAACACATTGTACAATGTTGGCTAAATTTTGCTAGGCTTCTTTAACCTAGAGTGTGCTGTGTGAGAGTTTTTCTTTTTTTTTGGGTGACACTGAATTTTGAGTAATCAAATGAAACTACTATTGCACGCTTTGTTTCTTGTTGACGCTCTAGCACTCCCTGTCGCCCCCGAACACACTGTGCTAAAAGTTTTTGTTTTCAAATATTTGCCCAAGTTTTTGTCACAATCACCTCGTCCTTGTTCAAGAACCTCCATTTGTTTGCACAAACATTGATTTCCTCCATAAAGTGTTTTCGCTCGGCTCGGAGTAGTTCCAGCTTGCCAGGAAATTCTATGGCATCAAACCGACCAACCAACCAACCAGGCAGGACCATCCAAAATCTTGTGAAACACAAAAGTGTCATAAAAAAATTGAATTTGGGTTAATTCGCAATATGTGTAGATGGCTCTGCAGCATTGCGAGCGAGGAGTTGGTGGCTGTTGGTGTTCTATCGTTCTATCGGCAGTCTTCTTGGATTTTTAATGACATGCACGAGTTATGGCAAATAATTAAATTTGATGGAGTCCTTAAGGATTTTATGGCTAACGGGACATGTGTCTTTTTAATTGTCACTCTCGCAGCCAACAATAGAAGAGTGGGAGCGTGGCCCAAGTACTGCCTTACCACACACTTACTTCGAGTCATGAGTCAGACAAGCCAATGACAACAATGGGCTATTTGAAGTAGATGACACATTTCGGATAAGGGTACCAGTATGAGTATCTGTGGTTCGTTCGATGATTTTGTCAAGTGCCTCTGGTATATGAAGCCCATTTGTCATGGATCTGTCGTTGTTCTAAAGGGTTATCTGTCATCTTGTGTTGAGTTGTTGTGGCTGACTCTCATTTGACAACGATTTGTTGGGCAAATTGTACATTGCAGAGTTATCTGCATAAGTGCTAATTTTTGTTGTTGTATAGGCTATAGTATTCACTAAATGAGGTTGCGGAAAGCGATCAGGCAATATGAAATTTTTTTAAATTTTCTACAGTGCTTGCTATTGAGAATGCCAAATTGTTCTCTTTTTACATTGATTCCTTGTTTACGTTTTCTTCTTTTTCTGACATTTTTAATAGCACATTTTGACATTTTTAATATTCGTGGGGCCTTTCCACTTATTGTTTTCGGCAAAAAGATGTAGCCTTCTATTGTTCTGCCATCTATCAGCTACTGCAGTAGATTAAAGCTTATAAAATATGAAAAGGTTGGTTCATATTGTTAGGTGTGAAAAAAGTTTAACATTTTAAAAAAGACTGAATGCAAGTGACGGCTTTCAAGACAGCCATGGTATGTTTTGCTTTTCACAAATCACTGTGTCCACCTCTGTACTGAATGGCAAAGCAAATTGTTAGTGAAATGTTTATTTGATGTCTCAAGAACAAATATGAAGAATGATAATTTTTTTTAACTCCACACTTTCGCCAGCACCTGTAGAAGATTTCGTCAAAATCAAAGAGATCGGATGACCTTAATATTCACGAATTTTACCATATATCATTTCATACGCATCGTTAATATTTGTGGCGAATTTTACTTCAACAGTATAATACGATTATGTACTTATAAGAATTGGACCAACACATTATATCGGGACTATATCGAAATCTGGATAGATTTGATTTTTATTTGCCACACATCCCTCATAATCATCGTTTAATCTTGGCCTGCAAATGCAAATTTTGCCCATGAACATTCCACTAAGGAACAGGGCAAACTTTTTACATATCAATGAGTGCAGTCCGATTCAAGTTTAAGCTCAATGATAAGGGGCCTAATTTTAGTAGATGAGTCCGAACCATGTGCGACACCTCTTTGGAGAGAAGTTTTACATGGCATAGTACCTCACAAATGTTGCCAGCATTAAGAGGGGAAAACCACCGCTGAAAATTTTTTCTGATGGCCAGGATTCGAACCCAGGAGTTCAGCGTCATAAGTGGACATGCCAACCTCTGGCCTGCTCTCTCTCTCTTGGCCTGCAGAAATTAAAGCGAAAATTTCAAAAACCAAAAATTTACTATTCATCTTTGCCATAGCAAAAAACAATGTTCCAAATAACATTTGACGCAGCGAACAGCATTGATTTCTATGCCAGATATCACCTTACTGTTCCTTAATGTTGGAAATAAATATAAACTTGTCTGCAATTCGATGCGTCCAAGAATGAAAGCATTTTCTAATCACATATAAGAAGTTTTTGGCTTCTTCGAAGAACTTTTCATAGTCTGAACAGAGGGTTTCTTTTGGCAATTTTCTACGCAAAAATTGCATATACTAACATTATCTAAATTACATTTTTTTGTTTCTGTGTCATTATTTCAACAACAATAATGAAATGCGAATTTGCCATTTGCCAACCACAGTTTAGCCATTGAGATGAATTTCAGTTGGTTTGCTGACCTCAATTCTCACCTGATTTTTACGGAGTACCCATAAATTTAAATTAAACATTTTTCCCACCTCCGCACCTTGAGTGCCCCCTGTGCTTAGTTTAATGGCTGTTATTTTGTGAACAGCCATGCTAATTTAATTAAAGAAGCTCTAGTGTTGTGATAATTACAGTTTTAGCTCTCCTTGTTGGTTGGCATCGTTTGCCAAGCCATATTATTTTCGAAATCCAAAACACATATCGGCCATAAAAGCAGAGCAGGGCAAAGCAGAGCAAAGCAAATCAGCACTCACATACTCACACTCTTCGTTCAGAGCCCTGCTACTTTGCCTACTGCTCTTGCTTCTTGGGATCCACTTTTTGGTTCTCTATGTACTATTTGGGATCCAGCATATGAACGAAACAAAATAGTAAAAATGAAAATTAGAAAAACCTCCGATTTTATTGGCATTCAAAACGATGTTATTTTGCACTCTGCAGCGGATGCTGCTGTCGTTGCCAATGCCCAGGTAGGTTAATTGATAGCTGTACCACCACATTGTGAGAGTATATGTGGGTGTGGGCAAAGTTCAAAGTAGTAAAGGTGAGGCAAGTCAACCACATCAGCAGCTTCTTCACGTACGTGACTTTCAAAACCAATTAAAACCATCTCTCATCGACCTACATTTGTTTAATAAACACCACACACTCCACTAAGAATTGCCAACCACCTCCGATGCGAGGAGATATGTAACAAGATGTGGGCGGCCACAGAGCCCCCTCCTCCACCTTTCTGCACACTAACCACCACAATTCTAGATAGAGTAGTAAGTGAGTGGCGAAGGATGCGGGCATAGGCCACAGTCACAACCACCATAGGTAAAATCGAATTATTGCTACGAGTAAGTGTCTCCATCTCTCTGTGGCAGGTGGTAGTGACACAAGTGAAAAACAAAAAAAATTAAACTATGTGGGTGGGGGAAGGTTGAGGCTAGGCGTGTATTATTTTAAATGGTTCTTTTTGGGCTTTTTTTCCCCCCCTAAATGTTTGCTAAGTGACATTTAGTTCAAGGCCTTTCATTTTTCCATTGCCACAGTGGAATTTTTGTTTATTTAGATTTACCTCACACGACCCCACAAGAAGAAGAAAGAAATCTGGGAAACAGAAATTGTCATTTACGTGTTGTAATTTTTTTTTCTCCGAATCAGCACATTTTGTGAATACTTAAATAATTCCTTAATTAGCTGCCTTAGCTGCCTAATATCGGGCCCTAGTGTACAGCCGGTGTTTGTTTTGATGTAATAATATGCAGGTGAATCTTATATGAGCGTCCGTCCGTCCGTCCGTGCGTTTGTCCGTGCCAATGCCCATTGACTAATCAAGGATACGCCACATGAACAACAACTGCTGCCAATTTGCACGAATGACTTGACTGCTAATGAAATGCGAAGCAATCATAGCATTGAGGGGGAATTTCTTTTTGCTCCTGCGCTTCATAACACCAATCGGCTGCTATGGAATGACACAAAGGAATCTCATCTCTGAGGGTCCCCACCTGAAAATAATTAATAATAGTTTCATTGTGCTATTGTTTGCAAGCATACACCGGTTCTTTCATGATGGAGTCTTGATGATGATGATGTTGGCAAATATGAAAATTAGAGCTGGTTTAAGAACAGCTTTCCTTGCAACCTTTTGTGGTTTGGATGAACTTTTGTGTTCCAGCCCTGCTATCATAGAAATCAAGATTAAGGCTCTTTGCGGCACAAGTGCAGGACTTTTTGTTTTTTGTTTTGTAAATCAAAGCAAAGAGTTTTCCGTTGGCTTAGACAAACTATTCCACTGAAGTGCCATTATAAATGGCTTAGTAGTGTCAACCCAGGTACAACCACAAGAACAAACATAAAGAAAGAAAATCACTTAAAATTTTTTTTAGGTTGGAAACCCGTTTAAAATTTTGTAGATTCAGAAATAATGGCAGGTATTCTGTATGGACTATGTCGAGCAGTAAGATCATGAGAATGAATATCGCTAGAATGGATGGTTTCTATTGGTCACACACACACACAAAACACACCATTAGTGAACGTTTGTGGCCTAAATCTCCTCTTCGGTGTCCCGTCTACCGGCTTACAATTCAAATCCTGCTCATTTGTGGTATATGTAGTTATAACCCATAGATAAACCCCTTCGCAAGTTAAGGTAAGCTATGAACTGACACCGCTGTACAACATCTCTTCAATGTTTTCACTTCTGTGACCTTCAAATTATTTCTAGTATTTCCTAGCTTAAGCGTGATACACACGAAATTGTTATGTGTGCAAAATCGCTTCAGACCATATGCGATTTGGATTTTGGAGCTCATTATGTCAACTATTAAAAAATGATTAGGAAACAGAAAACTCCAATAGGAAATTACGTAGCGGGGAACACAAATTGAACGATGGATTTATGTATGGGTGCTATACAAGCCTTGGGGCTATCCACAGATTCACGTTCCCTGAAAGTGAAATTGGGGCCACTGTGACGTAGGGGTTAGCATGTCCGTCGAGCCCCTGGGCTCAAATACCGGCGCGAACATCAGGAAAATATTCAGCGGTGGTTATCCGCTTAGTAATGCTGGCTACATTTGTGAGGTATCCTGCCATGTTAAAACTTCTCTACAAAGTGGTGTCTCCGTTCGGACTCGACATAAAAAGGAGGCCCCTCATAGTTGAGCTTAAACATTAATCGAGAGAGAGTGGGGATACTGTCTTAATGGAATGTTAATGGGAATTTTAGTAGGAAGTGAAATGGAAAAATCGTCCTTTTCGAAAGATGGACGAACATCGTCTTGGCGATAAAGTAATGTTTATAAATTAAGGCGTCTTGAATCAATATTTGGTGAAGTTAATACACACACCTTTTCTACCAATTGTATGGTGATGGATGGTATGAAAAGTGCTGTTCTTTCAAATCATCACGTTTTGCAATATGCTTTATCTGATCTTTGCTGGATGAACAGTCACAGCTACAACTTTATTGCTTATGGGAAACCCCTCTCCAGGAAATTCAACTATCTTTTGAGCCCAAAACTTGGGACTCTAATACTTATTATCACTCCCTAAAACTCACTTGCAAGCGAAAAGTTTTAGTATTTGTCCAAGTATTTAACCCACATTTCCCTCGTGACAAAATTAAACTAAGCCCTAATTCAAGGGATATCCACCGACAAAGCCCTGCTTGGTGCAAAACAATCAGACCAAGTTAATTCGCTTTGTAAACAACCTCCCAGCTGAGATCCATAATCTCCCAAAAGCAGAAGCAAAAGTTTTCTTTGTCCATTTTAATTAGCCTAATGAGGAGCAAGAACAAACCATCATTCCTTCCTCCCCCACCGAAAACTATCGGCAAGTCTTGGGCTGTCTCATTCAGCCTCGGATAGTTGTGTGGGGGTTATGATGTCTGGCTGTCTGCAGACTTGATACTTTTTTCATTCTTTCTTCCTGTTTTCGTCGTCGTAGACACGATGCCGGAACTAATTTCCTTTTCCGATACTTTATGGCATAATTGATTTGTGTCCACAACAACATTAAAATGCATATTGTCCACTCAACCACACACACACACACACACACACACACATGTTCAAACTTTCTTGAACAGATTCAAAACAATGTGTCATTGGGTGTCCCAAATCTGTCTTTACTGACAATTTGTGTGTCCAGTTTGGGGCCAGTGAAAAGGAAAGTTTATCTATTACCGTAAACACAATGTCCTAGATGCGGAGATGGTCACCCTAATTATGATATCAGCAAAGGGAAGGATAAAGGCCACAACAACAACACTGCTTATCACAATAAATATGACAAAAATTGAAAAATCCTGTGAATATTCCATTCAATTCTATTGCCTGGGTCCCGGCCAATGGGCGGTAGAAGTGTTGCGGTGCGTTACATTGCGTTGGTGAGGGGAAGGATGTAATCTACTGGAAAAAAAGGACTTATCGAAAACATTAAACTCAACCACACCAACAGTGACAGAGAGACAAGAAATTCCAAAAGGCCTTGCAAAGTTGAAAAGTTATGGCACTGAGGGCCAGAGGGGTTGAATGAATGCCAGATAAAGCCAACAACAAGCAGGGGGGTGGGAGAGTTTGAGGGTTGTTGGTGGGATGAGGTTTGAAAATGTCATAACTATTGTTATTATAGTTATTAAAGTTGTTTATCAAGTGAAAGCAAGGCAGCAGCAGCAGCCACATTCAGAGACCCACAACTTTCAATGGGTGTGTCGTTGTTTTGTTGATGTTATCCCCAAAAAATAGCAGGAAAAAAAAACACTTGAACACCAACAGCTATATACATACGCTCTACCACACAGGCACACAAGCAGAAAACTCTAAGCGGATATGGCCGGAAATACAACCACGCACTCGTACAAATGGAGACACTCACTCATATCTTTAGACGCACACACACACACACACATTCACAGAAAACTAAGAATCATTACAATAAAATAAATTCATATTTTTTCCTTGCTTCTTGCGGCAGTGAGGGGAAGTTTTTAGTTGGGTCGTGTAACTCTCAGCATTTTTGTATTTTTATTTTATTTGTTGTAATAGTAGTTATTGTTGTTACTGCTGTTGTCAAATAAAACGTAGATCTCCTCGAAACTATGCAGATAACAACAACAATAAGGCCACAATACTCGTATAAATAATGGTTAAAGCGAAAACTTTCATAATTCTCCCACCGTCTGTCTGTCTGTCTGTTTGTCTCTAGCTGCTGTTTTTTTGTGTTTCACTACCGCCCCCATTCCCATATCCACTAAATAAACACAAATCGATGATATTTGTGTGCATATTTTTAGTGTTGAATTCAACAAACAGGAACTCTTCCTTCAGGGCAAACCGAACCAAACAAGACACCAACGACAACAGCAAAAAAATTATAGATAATTTCAAAAAAAAAACCTCCGAACCATTGCTTTGGTCATGTGAAAAGACACAACAGCTTCTAAGGCCGAACTCGCTTTGCTCGGCTCTCATACAGCAATAATATTCAACTTCCCACCCACTTCCTTTAATGTCCTGTTTCCTGTTGCCCCCCCGGGTGCTTTGGGGAATTTTCGGTGGCGGCGCTAAGTGAGTAAGTGCCATGAGGCGGAGTAGAAATAGAAGGAGGAGTAGCGGATTCTAGTTGTAAATCCTCGGCATTCAAAAGAAAAAAAAAGCCACCCTGCAGGCGGTTATGACAGAAGAACTATGCATAAGAGCGGAATATACATAGATGATGGTGGTGGTGGTGGTAATAACGCTTCTTTCCATATGAAACATTCGTTTTAGACGAAATGAACATCCACGTACTGGGGAATACATCTGTGCTGATATCGCAAGACATAAAAGCATAGAGATATGCATACAGACGCATGAACATTAGGGTCAACCCAAAAATGTTATTTATTTTGCATACTCTATTAAATAAAGAGCTACAATTAAAATAAAAGCTACAAGAGGCCACCGTAGCGCAGAGGTTAGCATGTCCACCTATGACGCTGAACGCCTGGGTTCGAATCCTGGCGAGAACATCAGAAAAAAATTTCAACGGTGGTTTTCCCCTCCTAATGCTGGCAACATTTGCAAGGTACTTTGCCATGTAAAACTTCTCTCCATTGAGCTTAAAACTTGAATCGGCCTACACTCATTGATATGTGACAAGTTCGCCCCAGTTTCTTAGTGGACTGTTCATGGGCAAATATAGCATATAGCAACAATTAAAAGGGTTCGCATTTTCAATTTGAAACAAATGGTCATGTTATCTAAGATCGGTGGAACCACCTTGCCTCAGTGTAGTCATTCAATTCTGCTGTTTTCCCATTGTAGCTCTTTCCAAGGCGATTTGTCTTTTCCAGGCATGCCCTACCTCTTTCTTCACATTGTCTTTGTCCAAAAAATATGTCCAGTGTCTTCCACAGACATTGACCGACAGTTAAATTAACTTTCCGGAATATCTTTAGTAGCATAATTTAACCATTTCCTAAAAAAAAAATTGTAGGAGGTCATTAAAAAAAACGATAAAAATTAGTATTAATATAAAGATTTTTTTTCTAAAAAATATTGAAATTGATATTATTGAAATAAAAACATTTGTGGCGGTTCGTTTTTGAGCTGTTGCAGTTTGCTTGGCATCATCCAAATATTAGATTTGTGTCCTTAATACCAAGTGTGTATTTCTAGTTGTTTTGCGTTTCTGTGTTCTGCTGTGTTCTCTCTCACTATTTGCTGCCTTCCCCCTCATCACCTCGAGCGCTCTACAATGTAATATCCTTAGACAGGATTGTTTGTGCTGTTGTATAGCCTCAATAACTTGTTCGTTGTGTTGTGTCATCATCATCATCATCATCGTCTTCACCATTGCTAAGCATAACAAACTCAAAAAATATTCCACACACACAATACAACAAATTTATGAAAATTTGCGTGTTGGATTTTAATATTTTGTGTTGTTTATCGTTTTGTTTTCGTATATATTTTTCCCCGTCTTGGGCTAAATCATTTATTCAAATCGAGAATGGGCAAAGTTCGTCCGAAATCGTCGTCATCGTCATCGTCATCATCATCATTTCTTTAAAGTTGTTTGCAGGGCTGAGAATCACTCGAAATGTTATCATCGTGTCGGGCGCTTGGCAAGGTCCTCACTATGGGCATAAAATATAATTTACTGCAAATGTGCAAAACAACTTTAATATTAATTTTATGAAATTGACAAATCAAAAAATAAAAACAAAAAAAAAGCAAAAACTGAAAAACTCACAATCTCACCAACTTTGAAATGTTGACAATGACAAGAAGGTTTTGCTAAAGTTGTTTTCCAGAATATTTTTACAATATGACCATGGCTGTTGGGTTGAGTGTAGCACACTCTACACTGTCGAGTGAAAAGGGGGGACCCATATTTGTTTGCAACCTGTTTAGCATTGGGGAAAAAGTTTGCCGTAAAAGTTCCAACGCTGCTATTTCATTATGCTAAATTCATGAAAGGTCTGTTACACTTTATATGGCTCTTTATATCTTCAAAATTAAAGAAAAAAAGACATTTTTGAATGTGGTCATTTCTTTTTTTTTTGATATCATCGTTTGAAAAATAACTATATGCGTATCCCTGTTAACTTCACCTTTTCATTGCGGGAGGAAAAATGAAAAGGTGAACTGAAAATTCAAATTCATAAATTTTTTTTTAATAAAAATACAATTTCAATAAAATTGAAAAAAAACTATCATTTCCCAGAAATTTTCTATATGAATAAAACTTTGATGTAATTTTAGAAGAATTACAGAATCAAATGAAATTTTCATTGAAAGAACTGCTCGCTCCAGCTGCTGAAGAGCATGTATATTCAAAAGTTATGAAGGCGGTGCTTTTTGAGCTGAACAAGCCAAATCGGGGGTTCGGTAATTGTGAGCTATATGAGAGGCCGCATTTGGTAGGTGTTTATGGGCTGTATGTACCAAATTGCACCCCTATATCGGACAAATTGAGGCTGCAAAAGGTTGGAAAACTCAAATTGGGGCATCATAATATGGCGGTTGTTGTTAATGGAACGTGGTGAACGTTGGAGGGCATTTACAGAGGGATTGATAAGAATTAGATTTTAAACCAAAAACTTTTAAACAACTTCTCTAGGAAGTGTCGCTCCCTGATGTTCTTTACTGGGATGTTTTTAGAAATAAGTAGTGGCTCGCTCAGTTCACGGCATTAGAAAGTCTTTATGAATGCCACAGTATCTCTCAATTAACTGGATTCCAATAAACTTCTCTGGGAATAGGTTTTATTCGAAATCTTTGGAAATAATTCAACGATTATCATTGAACTAAACATTGTTTTGAAGTCAGTGTAACTCTATTTTTGTAACTTTTTCCACACATATCTTAAAGTCCCTAACCTGGAGTAATGTAAGCTAGTGTGGATGCTGAGGTCCAACCATTGCCGTATATGAAGGCGAATTTACCCAGCGCTGTATTGTAAATAGTATTAAAACAACATTTTGTGTTGCTTTGTTGAATTTGCGAAAGGTGCTGCCACAAAACATCAAAGAGCATACGTAAAAAACCAATTTTGTCACATTTTCATTAACGTAAGACAATACAAACACAAAAACTCTGTAAATAATAACAAATGCAATTATTTATTCTTATTATTATTCGTGTTATAATTTTGTTGTTCCCTTCGTTTTTTGGTTCGTGATGATGGATGGCGTTAATGGAACGAGACACAAACTAAGAAATTAGTTAAATTGTTTTCTGTACATAAAGTGTTTTTACTTTTGCAAAAAGAGAAGAAGGAGAAAAAAAACAACAAATGAATATAAATCATTCTTTTTTTTCATTGAATTCATGAAGGGCTTTCATTTCGTACCCCGCTTTAGTTTTGTGAGCGGAGGAAGGAGAGGCACATTTAGTTTACTAGTTCGTTGTACTTTCCTTCGCTCTTAATGTGTTTGTACCAAATCCAGTTCTTTGTCATTCGTTTGTCCTTTTTTGGGTTATTGTGTTGTTGTTTTTTTTTGTCATTTTATTCACTCAGTCATTCATTCACTCATTCCGTTATTATTTCATTTATTTCATTTGATTGTGTAAAATATTCTTATCATTGTTCTCTATCTTTCGTCCCCCTTTTCTATATATTCGTATTTATAAATAACAAAAAAAGAAAAAAAAAACACTAAACCAAACAAAGTAAAAAATAATAAATATCAACCATACTTAAATACTACATCTAATTATGTAATTATCATTCTGATTATCATCTGTATTATTCCCCATGGATTATTAACGTGTTTTTCCTTTCTAGAGTGATGACTTGTACGTTTTCTCCTTATTTTGTTTTTACGTTCTTTTTGTCTTTTTTTTACAAACAATTTTTTTTTTCATTTCGGGTTCCCTTGTCTTTTTTTTGTTTGTTGTCATAATTACTACTAGTAAATGAGTAAACGCCACATTAAATACCACCAACTTCATCAACCACACCAACATTGAATATTGAATGAGTAAATGTGTCTTTACCCAGCAAAAATTTTCGCTTGCAAAGATGTAGAAAAAAATTTAGTTTTTGGGTCTCTGGATGTACCCTAAAACTTCGCCAAATATTGTGATTTTCACATAGATTTTAACATTTTTTCTACATCCTTTTCAGTGACGTTTATTTGCAACCATTTAAAAGGTTGTTTTGGTTTAATATTCTCAACGTTTTTTAAATCGGTTTACAAACTGAAATGTAAATAAGATCTTGGGGATAAATACGAAAAACGCAACGCAAAGTCGGCATAGAAAAACTATACCAGGAAACCCAATCAAAACTTCATGAAGGACATTTCGATTGAAACTACAAAAAATCATAACTTGCACCAGTTAATATTCATGGAAGCGTTTAATCATGACATTCCTTTAATTGGCTATGACAAAATATTTGTTCCACTAGCCGAACGTAGAATAGCGTTCCAAGCGCCTCGATCGATAAAATCTTTGACACCAGGTTTCGAGGTGTCTCTCACCACTTGACCTTTCCATCGGACTTTTGGTCTTAATCATGACATGTGCAATATTATTCTAGATTACTTGCCAAGATGCAGAAATAGAGCAAACTTTGTCACTTTGGAAGTCCATAATATGCTGTTCTTTTAGAATAACTTTTTAGATATGAGGCAAATATATTCTAAAAATTTACATTGGAATACACAAAACATATCATAGACTTGAAATAGGTTTATTTGATAGATTACAAAAAAGAACCTATATGAGGGCTTCATTAAGTTTTTTGAATAAGGCCGTTATTTTTCAGGCCCAAAAAAGGCTTGAAAAAAGTTTTTTTTGACATATACTTTTTTAATTTGTTTAAGTTTTACATTTCCATTATTCCTTGTTGATGTTTCTGTAATCGTTAGTTTATCGTGGAATCAAGCAAAGGCTTTGGCCAACGATAGAGCTCGATGGAGAGAACTTGTTGTTCACACTGAACAGTTTACTTTTGGTCATGTTTTATTGTAATATATTTAATATACTCCAATTGTAAGTAAACCACATAGATTTCCGATCTATTTGGACATTTCGTGATTTCAGCAGGACCACCTTTCGCCGAAGTTTTGTAATTCTACAAAGTTCAAATAAAAAATAAGTTAGACAATGTTTGCTAGTGTTGATTTACGTTTTCGAAAAAAAATTGGTTTTCTCTACAAAGTGAAATAGCACGAGGAAATGCGTTTTAAATATGAACAATATATGTGCATACTGCGGAAATCAAAAAATTAAACAAATTATGTAATATGCGATTTCCTTTGGCAAAGAGCCTCCATGCTGCAAAATGCCTGGAATTTTAACCTGGCAAGAACATCAGAAAAAAATTACAATAGTAGTTATCCTATCAAATACCCCAAACGGGTATCTCAAGATTGAAGTTTTCCTCCTTTCAGGAAAGTAAATACGAATTGCTTCCTTTCAGTGGCCAAGAAGTTTAATCGGGAGATCAGTTTCCAATCATGTGGAAAGTCAATACCTAAAACTGATGTACTGTTGGAAGACATAGCAGTAGTTAACATGAGAAATTTCAAAAGAAAAGCTTTAGAACTGTTTTATATGAATGCTATACACTTGTAGAAGATACTAAACTTCTATTCGTCGTAATGCCATTCCAGTGATATTCATCGTAATAGTCAAACAGCCTGTAATCAAAGACCGGCAAACATAACGAATAGAAAGATATGCACAAGGCCAGAAAGTTCGTTAGAATCCGCAATGAAAATATGTAAACATAAGTTGTTGCTAAAGTTTCTTACTCATTGCATGTTATAGGTGAAGTGGAAGACAACCACAACAACGACGCAAGGGAAGAAAAAACACATTTCGATGTCCACCAACATTTTGATGGAAATGAAGGTCTTTGGATTGAAAAATGACAAATGAAGAGATTTTGTACAGCAGACTGCAGTTGTAAGTTTTTTTTGTGACAATAATCTAGATACCAGAAAAAAATCAAGCTATGAACTGTGGGCCGGCAGATGGGTGACCCAGAGAAAACACGATAGTTCCGATGAGCCGGCCGTACCAAACTCCGAAATGTTCACTAATGGCATGTTTGTTCTGTGTCTGACGCGCCTGTGTGTCTGGCAATTTCTTTTCTGTAGTCAATACAAAGCTTTCATTCCAGTGATATTCATTCTCCTAGTCAAACAGCCTATAACTCTCTCCTATGGCAGTTTAGTTTCATGTTAATACAACAGTACTATAATTTTATCCCAAGTCAAAAGTTTAACCACTATTGCCAAATAAATTAAAATATTAATTTTTAAAATTTTCATGAAAATCGACATTCATGGAACACAATTACATGTTTCACCAAAGAAAAAAAGTCTCATGTTATAGCACACTATTGCTGTAAATAAAGAATTTGCCTGGTTCTCACATGTTTCCATCGAAGACATGGATCATTACAAACACATTCAGACACTAACATTGATTTTATTTCAAAAAGCATAAAATTGAAAAATACAAATGAAGAGGCAAGCCATCACATTGCTCTAGTAGTTGTAGTTGTTAATAATGCAAATAAAGAAGAACAAAAGATGCAAAAATTAAAGAATATTTCAAATTTGAAAATTTACTCATTCAATATTGCCTTTGTAATAATCGTTATGGTTTTGTATGTACATTCGTTTGTTTGTTTCCGCTCTTGTTTCAGTTTCTGTTTTCGTTTTTTATTTTTTTTTTTATTTGTGTTTTTCAACAATCTGTAAAATATTTATGAACAAATCAAATTCGTTTATGTTTTGGAAAATATCTTCTTTTGGCATTGAATTTTTTTATTTTGGGTTTGTGTAAATACATCATAACTAGTGTTGTTAATTCCTTTTTTCTCTAATTTTTCTTTTGTCTCGTTCAACTCAATTGTGTATAATATGCAAAGCAAAAAAAAAAAAAAAATCCTTATAAAATCAAACCATCTCTCTCTCTCTTTCTCTATATATATATAAATAAATATGTATATGTACAAATAAATGCTTTTTTGTTTTAAACATGATATTGAAAGTTCCTTAATAGTAACCAAACAAACTCTTCTTATAATTTTGTTGTATATTTTTCCTTAATGATAATAATTAAAACAAAATCAAAGTATTTAAAAGAAACATTTTGGTTTCTACAAAACTCCCTTTATTAAACAACAACCGAAATATTTTTCTTTAATCATCATTCAAAGCCGTTAAGAAAGCAGAATTTTGAAAATTTGAAAAAACAAAAATGGCGAGAAAACAAGACTGCGTTTTGCGTCGTTTTGCTTTTCTGCTGAAAGCGCAACAAAGCAAAGTTTAAACACGAAATGTTGGGATGGGCTGCCCGGTGACCGCTAGTATTGTATAAAGCTAAATATATTAAACCTTAACAAAAACAAAACAAAAAAAAAAAAAAACATACCAGAAAAAACAAAAAGAATTTAAAATGATTTTGTGTCTCATTATCTTTGTTTGTTTGTTTGTCTGTTTATATTATTATTTGTTCTGGTGATTCTAATCAAGAAAATTAAATCGACTATTTATTATACAATTTTATATAAATGTATTATTATTAAACTGTTTTTATTTCTCATCAATTATTAGTGTGCGTGTCTCTATTCTTTTTTTTTGTCTTATTTCGTTTTGTCATTTTTTCAGAAAAACAATTCAACAGTAAATAAAACTCAACAATTTCTGTTTTACGTTTCTTTTCTTCTTTCGTGTTATCCTGTAATTCCTTTCTTATATAGAAATAATCTGTGATTGTTGCCGTTGTTGTTGTCGTAGTAAGGTGCATATGATTTTCGTTTTGTTCTTATCATCTTTTAAGTAGTTTTGTGTGTGCCATTTACCTTTTATTGCTGTTGTTTTTGTATCGATTTCATTGGAAACTCTTTCTGTCTCTAAACCTCGATTTACGTATCCAAACAATCCCAAATAGTCGTCATTTAATCTCTTGTTGTTTGTGTTGTTTTTGTTTCCCCATTTTTTTTTCTTCTTCTTTGTTATTGAGTAAGTCAAAGAAATTTCAGTTTTATTAACAAATTTTTTGAGTTCTTGCTTTGGGTTAAAGAGCTTTTACACCGTCCCCCAACCGCCCCCACACCGACTGAACCCAACCCAACCCAACCCAAACAGCCCCTCCCTCATTCTCAAAGTCTCATTCTGTGTGTGCTTGAGTGTATGTTTGATGATGTTGTAGTTTGATCTAAATGTGTTGTGCGATTTTCTATGTTTTGATTGTTGCTGTTGTTGTTGTTGTTCCTGCTACCACTGCTGATGTTTTCCTTTATCCACATCCTTTTTCCATTTCGTTTAAGTTTTTTTTTTGTTTTATTCCCCTCTACCTCTCCCTCATGGAGTGTGTTTTTCATCCTGTGGATATTAATGTTAACATTCTTTTTTTCGCAATGATTTTTATTTATTTCCGGTAAAAGCTTTGTTGGTCCTTGTTGTTGTTGTTGCTGATGCTGTGCCACAGTGTTCTCTACTTGAGAAAACTTTCATTTGGAGGAGAAAAAAAAAAAAAAAAAAAAAAGACCCGCTACTTCTACCACTACACGTCCGTTGGCGAATTACATTTCATTTGATTTCGTTGCAGCTGCTGCGTCGTTGGCCGACAACGGTTGTTGCTGTTGTCAAACACACCATTAAGCGATGGCATTCAAAACGTTTTGGTCGAGAGCAAGAGAGGGGTTGTGTTTGGGAGACTTAACTTACACGCACACATGAGCAAAATAATAAGTACAAATTAATCAAGCAAAAATCCTTAGCTTAGGTTTGCTAGATAATTAATATTAAACACACACACACACCTCCATATGCTCGTCGACATATGTGATTTGAAATTAATTGCAGCATGTACACAAAGCATTATTAAATTCCTGCAGATAATGAAGAATGTGACATTTCAACCTGCCCATTAATTCCATATGAGTATTTGGCAATGCGAATAGCTATTGGATTTTTGGCAAACGATTTGAAGAATTTTCAAGGCCGTAAACAAAAACAAAATGATCTTACTTTTGACTCTAAGAGTTACACTTGGGGGAATAGCGAGACATCATTTTCTCTCGCTCGTGAGGTTTCCGACCTTGTTAAAAAAAAGCATCGTCTTGACTAAAATACATAGCTTCATTACAATTCAACTTAATGTGATTTGGTATGAGAGAATTTCAATTGATTGTGGCATAGGAAATATTATTGATATAATCTAAATCAAGCGATTAAAACAATCGACAGTCTTAACATTTTACCACCAAAAATGCTCAGACAGCAAAAATGCCCAGGCTACACTTGTGAGGTATCCTGACATGCTAAAAATGCAGGCCTAGTTGGTGTCGCTAGGCGGCTTAAACTTTAATCGGACTGCGCTCATTGATTTGAGAGAAATACCCCTTGTTCCTAAATGAAATGTTCATGGAAAATTTTACAAAGAAAGATCCATGAAAATGTTGAGGTTTAAAATGGTTTTCGTAAAGTTGGATAAATATCTTCCAGGAGTTTGATACATGTTGATAGTTTTCAACATTTCAGTAAATGGTAAAACCCTCTTTTTATTCATGTGGCAGCCACGATTGGCGGACATTCGATTGTGTTGTCCTCTATAGCTGCAATCACCTCTGGATGGTGGGCATAGCCCTTAATCATCATTCATTAATCACCTTAACTATGTTATTGTTGTTGTATTAAATATTATTAAATGCCGTGGAGTAGAATTCCATCATATTGATCATATTTTTTATTTATTTCATTCTTCCTCATGTAAAGCCATTTGCGTATGGTTTAATTTTTATATGTTTGCATGCATGATATGTGTGTGTTTAAGGATTATAACACCCCCCCCCCCCCCCCATCCATGCCTATGCCAACTGATTGAAATGTAGTTTTTCTTTTTTGTTGAAATGTACTAAAAACAAGAACAAACAACAACAACGGTAGAGGCAACAGCAATCATTGAAAGCTGTAGAAAGCCTTTCATTGCTTCATTACATTTAGCTACAGCAACAACAATGAGATTGAACAAAGGCTACCTTTGCCAGCAGAAGCAACAACAATCACATCGCCAGCAATATCAACGGTGCGTCGCCGCCTACTCCTTCCCTAGATCCTTTTCACTACTCCTGATACACGTTTCTTTCACTTCGTCTGTTGTTGTCAATGCTATTGTTGCTCTTGTTTTTGTTGTTGTTATTGTTGTTGTTTCTGAACATCAGTATCAGTGACTTTAACATGTTTCTCATTTATTTAGATTTATATCAAAATCATACTCACATTCAAATATAAATACATTCATACACACACCACCTTCTTCGCTTGCATCCAACCCCCCACAAAGAGAGAAACCCTTGGTGTATGTTTTTTACTCAGAAACCTATAAGTTATAACCCAGTCCATTAGTACGAGTATGTAGCTACGCTTCAACCCACCTCTCTACTCACACAACACCCAACACTTTAGTTAGGGCTGCCAGCTTTGCCCAGTTGTAGGAATTGACAAATTTTAACTAGCAGTAAAACATTTCGCCAAAAAGATGAAAGTGAAATAGTAGTGAAAGTCGGCGTTTGATTGAAACTCTTTACCTATAATGCCAACCGTAATGATTTTTTACTGCATGCAAAATAGTTCTCCATATTTTCGACTGCTAATGTTTGTAAATGTAAACGAAAACAATTCCAAACTTCTTAATATTTAGTTTCCAACAATAATAAAATATATATTTTTTTATTAATTTCTATATACTTTTTTACTTTTCTATTTATAACTCTTCGAATTTGGCTGGCAGCACTGTTCTTGCCACAAACAAGTGTATTTGGTTAACATTAAACCTTATGATGAGTTAGTGTTATGCTCTATCTCTCGTTCTCCCTCTACTCCATCTGTACTCTATGCCTTGCCAACTTACCTGCTTCCTGATATTAATTTGAAAAAGGGGCAGTGAAATAAAAGGGGCAAAACCTCGTTTTCATTGTAATGATTTTCGTTTTTTTTTTCATTTATTTCTTCATTCTTGCCTTCATTTTTCAGTTAGTTTTGTATTTTTAGACTATTTCAGCACTATTTGCTACTTGTGTATGTGTCTGTGCGGTGTGAATGTATTTGCATTTGTTGTACCAGGCAAATGCCTTTGAACATTTGTCGTTTGTACTCGGGTACGAATGAATGCTGCTAGCTGCCATTATTGCTGTTATGCCAGTGCTCAGTCACCTACACCACCTACCGTGCCCACAACACATCTGCTTACTCTCAATACAAGGAGAGTGGTTGGGTGTTAAACGGGTTGCTGTAGTCTGTTAGGTGCATGCGTGCGTGTGTGTGTGTGTTTACATTTGCAATTTATATGCTGTAAACCTTTCATTGCTTAATTTAGAGTACAGACCCGACTCTGTTGTTGAATTCTTTTCTTTGGTATTCCTCACATACACACACGCACACACGCAGACACACATTTGCTCTCCCCATCAATTCGTATGTATAAGTGTTTGTGTGCCTGCACAGAATCCTTTCATTTTCGCTTGGGAACTCAACTAGCAAATGAAACGAAGCAAAAACGGAAATATTTTCAATTTTACAAATGAGCAGAATACCTTGAAGTTGATGTTTTTCCTCATTTTTCTTTTAATTTTCCCCCATTCGTTTCTCTTCTTAATTTAGTTCATTTGTTCGTTTTCTAAGCAACAAAGGCAGCTGCAGCAACAGCAGGAGAAAGAGGCAATGGGGGGGGGGGGGGGAGGGGGGGTTAGTAAAACTAAAAAGGAAATACTTCAATTGTTTATTATTTGTAATTTTTTATCATTTTCTCCTACGAGCTCCTCTGTGCTATGCCCAACAACACTAACGATCCTTTTCCTTTTTTCTATGTATGTGTGCTTGTGTAGGAGGGCGTGTGTTCGTGTATTGCTGCTCCATATACATATGCATATGTATGTTATTTTGCCTTGCCCGTCTGTATTTTGACTTTAGAATAGATTTCATTTGTGAGTATGTGTGTTTGCCTGTAACCCCTGTCTCTCCCTCTCTTTCATTTAACGTTTGTTGATGTGTAATTTAATTATTTTCATAAATGTTATTACATCTAAAAAGACTTGCAATCTCTTGCTTTCCTTCAACATTCCTGCTCTTCCAACTCGACATGTATGTATGTGTTATGTTCCTAAATTTGATACGTCTATTAAGTCATACTGAATAAGTTAGAAATATTTGAGCATTTCACTACAACAAGAACTATAGACTAATTCGTAGCTGACAAGAGAGAAAAATATTACATGTCATTAATATCCTTTACCATACTTTTGAACTACCTCCTCCCCGTTTAAGACTAAAATAGAAGAACTTCAAATGCTTGCCTCAATTAAGGGTAAGCTAAAAAATGTTAACCGACCTTTGACAGCATTGGCAATTTATGGAGATACAGCAAGGGCATATTTATGCAGAAATTATTGCATAAAGCCTTTATTGGTCCCCCATACAAAGGCATGGTTATATACGGCTCACACAATCATTTTTTTTTGTTTTTACTTTGAAAAAAGTCCAGCTACAATATTAACTTACAGTTTTTAATTTCTTCCCTGCCCCTCTAACCCAATACCATGTAAAATGTTTATTGATTTTTTATGTTCTCTTCTGTTTATTTTAAATGCCAACGGAACGTAAATGAGTTTTAAATGATTAAAACTCGATTAGAGAGATTAATAAGAAAAAATGATTTAATTTTTATCAGCTTTTCTTTTGTTAAACCAAATATGAACGTGTTTTTATGTACCTTTTCATTTTGGTTCGTTTGTTTGATTGTAACAAACTGCTTTTTTCCCTCCATCTAGCTACAGTGATAAATAGTTCAAGTTAACAATAAATAAATGATGCAAAGGCTGAGAAGCAAATCGAGAAATATTTAAACGTTCCTAAGAGGGGGCAAAAACCAGAAACCACAAGCCAATAGCAGCCAGCAACAGTATTTCAACAAAATATCGGTTTTTCGTTTTTGAAAAATGGTCAAATGTAGATGTCGTCTGTCGTCTTGTTTCGTTACATTCCTTTGTTTGTTTGTCTAATTTATTTATTTGCTCTACAAACAAATGGTAAGCAAACGAAACGAAACGAAAATGTTGAACTCAGTTGCACCCTTAGCACCTCCCCTGAACCACACATCCTAAGAAAAGACAACGATGAAGACAACAGGGTATTGAGACCAAACGATTTGATTTTTTTTTTGCCTTCGAATTTAATTTTTTTTAATGCAACCTACAAAGAAAGAACCTCCATTGACTGGTGAAGGAAATGTGTTCACCTGATAAAGGTGCCCAAGTGTCAGCATTAAAGCATTGAATGTGTGAATTAAAAAGCCATTGACATTTGGTTCATTCATGGTGTTTGTGTTTGATTGTTTGCTCGACGCATGGTTAGTTACAATGACAGTGGCCAATTGATATGATGAATGAATTGTTATAAGAATTACAAAAGGAGGAAAATGTACGAAATTACGAAAGGAAAAAAATATAAAAAAGATTTGAAAAATTTTTTAGCTTATATTTTTTTATTTAAAATTTAATTTTTGTAAATAAACTGATTAATAAGGATCCTCCCGTGAACAAAAATTAAGATGGAGAACTTGAGAGTGATGTGGTTTATCTTTAAACCTTTTCTGGTGTTGGATAAGAATTGCTTTCTGTTGGTGCTCAAGATGTCCAATCGAGATATCGGTTTACATAGGACTTACATCAGGTTTTGGACCGACTTGGGCCGTACCGGGCAATAAGTAGATCATAGCAGAAGCCTTATGCGAAATTTAAGTAAAATCTGATAAGAAATGCTGCCCTAGGAGATCAAGGCGTAACATCGGGGAGCCATATCTAAACATAGACCAATTTAGCCCATTTACAATCCTAATCGCCTTACTCTCCTTCCTTTACTCCTTCGAAAGTTAGTGTCCTTTGGACAGACGGACGGACGCATACACTGATAGACGACGATAGTGATCAAGAGCAATATACTTTATGTTGTCTTTAAGGAATATTTTGAGGTATTACAAACGGAATGACTAAATTAGTATACCCCCATTTACCCCTATCGTATGGTGGAGAGGCAATCGTTGCTCACAGTGTTGCATGTCCGTCACTGACGTCTGAACGTCTGGTTTCAAATACCGGTGACAACACAAAAAAACCGGCGGTGGTTTCCTCTACTAGGGCATGCGACAATTATGAGGTATAGGATTTTCCAATAAGAACCTGACTCATCAAACTAACTCTTTAGCAATTGTAACGTATGCTATGTCGAAACCACATGTCTTCCAGGTCCATATCTGCCAATACCGGCCAAAAATAATCAGCTGTAGCGTTGTAACGACGTAGAAGTGTGGTCCCATGACGCCACCAACATGCAAACCGCACCAAGCAGTTATTTATTGTGGATACAAAATTCGTCCTCTGTGCCCTCTAAAATTCAATTAGGGATAAAGTCCATAACCTATATTGAATTTAAAAACAAATAAAAACGTGCTAAGTTCGCCCGGGCAGAATCTTGAGTACACACCACCATAGATTCCGCTAAAAATTTGTCTTTATTAACTCAGTCCGTACTTGATGTATTATACAATAATCAAATCGGGAATTAATTATGTCGGCTATAGTCTCAAATAATCATATCGGGGAATTGGTATTATTAGGGCGTATATCAGATTTGGATCATACTTGACACTGAAAATCATAGCAGAAGTCTTTTTGTCAATCGAAAATTGACGCCTCTAGGAGCTCAAGAAGGCAAATCCGGGGATCGGTTTATATGGGGGCTTGGCATGCATGTTGAAAGTCATAGCAGAAGTCCTTGCGCCAAATTTCATTCAAATTAGATGAAAATTAAGGCTTCTAGGGGCTCAAATCCACGAATCGGTTTATATGGGAGATATACCAGTTTGTTGACCGATTCGGATTAAACTCGGCACTGAAGTCAGAACCTTAGTCCTTGTGCCAAATTTCAGCCAGAAGACTTTCCGCCAAATTTCAGCCAAATTAGATGAAAATTAAGGCTTCTAGGGGCTCAAATCCACGAATCGGTTTATATGGGAGATATACCAGTTTGTTGACCGATTCGGATTATACTCGGCACTGAAGTCAGATCCTAAGTCCTTGTGCCAAATTTCAGCCAAATCGGATGATGCTCAAGAAGTCAAAACTAGAAATCGGTTCATATGGTGGCTATATCAAAATCTGAATCGATGCGTTCCATTTGGGAATCATTAAAACAACCTACATCGATGTAAATACATCTGTGTAAAATTTCAAACGAAAAACTTTATTAGTTCGAACGCTATTGTGAAAACCAATCTTCAAACAAGGTGTTACAAACGGAATGACTAGATAAGCCATCCTATGGCGGTGGGATAAAAATTTTCCGTATAAATTGTATACTCGATAACAATGGTTAAACCAAACATTTTTCAGGACAAAATGTGTTTTTTGTCCTATCCCCCTAACTAAGTCTTGTGCTGATTTTTGACTTATAAAATTTATTAGTTTTAAACAGCTTAAATCGTTTGAAATATTTTTTGCTTTTCTTTTTGTGGAAAGCGAAGAAATTTAAAATTTTAATGGCTTGTCGACATGATTTTGAACATAGGCCATTAATGCGATATCGACTGCGGCTTCAATCGTTGCCATCAACTAAATATGCAAATGCGTGATGCATAAATGCATTGGAGTATTAATGGCCTTAATAGCTGATGCATGCATTTTAAATGACGATAAATCGAAGAGAAAGGAATGGAGGAAAAACAACTCTATAAATTATGGCCAATGGAATTGAATATTCAAAGTAATTAAATAACATACACATCAAATGATAGCATCGACTGATAGCATCGAGAGTTAATCCACTCAAAAATATGTATCATACCATGATGATCATCTAAATTAATCTGCCTGCCTGGCCATTTGACATCTGAGGATTTAATGGCTCAATCAAGCTAAGGGGTCCCCCCAAAATCAATTCAAATCAGTGGAGTGCAGCATAAAGTGTGGCGACCACCGGCCAGCCTGTATCAGTGGAATTGATGATGAGATGAATTATAAATTCAAAAGTTTCACATCATCAAATTGGGGTCAAAACTAACTTGTTTTCCCTTTCCCCATGGCAGACTGAATAAAACCTTTTCTACCCTTCGCGCCCATCTCAGCTGTCACAAATCTGATCTATGAAATTGACAAAAAAGAAAAATCATTCATTATATTGACCACCCACTGTGTTAAGATAAAGTGGGGGAAACGGGGCAGCAATCCCGGGCACCGACCACAAAATGTGTGGTCGTTTACCGGGTGTTGGTCAAAGCTTAAACTTTACTGCCCCACCAATCATTTATTTATTGTTATTCTTATTCTGTTGTCATTGTTGATGTCGTTGTTGTTGTTGTTGCTGTTGCTGGTATCGTTGTTTACTCCAATTATTATAAATATTTTTTGTTTGAACAACACCAACAGCAACACCAACACCAACACCATCGCCATCGATGTGAATGTAAAATAAAAAAACAACCTCGACTCATAACCATCATTTTTCGTTGAAACCGTGTGTATGTATGTGTGCGTTTTCATTATATAGGGCATAATTATTGATCGATTTACTATTAAAACTGTTATAGTGGTATCCACATTCACTCACTCACACACACACACACACACATTCGCATGCCCACATCTGTGTCAATATTCTTGAATACAACACTGAACTACAA
This sequence comes from Stomoxys calcitrans, assembly GCF_963082655.1. Classification (NCBI taxonomy): domain Eukaryota; kingdom Metazoa; phylum Arthropoda; class Insecta; order Diptera; family Muscidae; genus Stomoxys; species Stomoxys calcitrans. The sequence continues at coordinate 2,143,134 of NC_081553.1, forward strand.
AAGATAGATTACAACGGCATTTTAAACAATAAACCATCATTTGACTCTCAATCATGCAGTCAAAATATGCCATGACATACAAACAAACAATCCTACCCCAAATTACACTTACATCGATGTTAGTATGTATGTATGTATTTATGTAGTTGATAATGTAAACGACTTCTATACATAAACCAACCTACAACATGTTTATTCATTTCCAATTATAGTATCGCGAATGACTGAAACTTTTCTCTCCAACTTCTTTTTTGTTTAAACTTTTACAAAACAAAAAAAAAAAATGAAAACTTTTTAAAAACGACCATGAAGAGAAGAAAATAAACAGAAATTGTTGTTGATTATAAAATCTTTTACTTTTTTTTAACTTTTAATAAAATTAATTTGAATTTTTTTCATATTAAAGTGTTCTCCTAAAATAGTGTAAACCTCAATGATGTGTGATTCCAAAAACGAAACGAAAGCCAACATAAAAAAACTGGACTCTTACTCACCATTTTTCAGATAATATATTAAAATAATAGAATTTTTCTATTAGCTCAGATTTGATCTAATCCCATTTCATGGCCTAGCCGACAAGTTCGCTCTTTGCCACGCCACCGCACCGCAGTGGGTGACAATGGCCAATGGAATTGAATTTGAAATACAAATCCTTTTGGAATCACAATTGATTGAATTTTTATATGCCTAGATTATATTGTATATGTGTGCGTATTTGTATATGTATGTATGTATCTGTATGTTATTTGATTTTGATTTTGAATTTTTATTATTATTCCATTTTTGATTTTATTTTATTTTCTTTTCTTTCGTTTTGGTTTAATTCTGTGTACGTTCTTTGTGTGTTCTATGTCTCATCCCACCGAGAAATAATGTGCATTAATCTATTTCTTCTGTTTGTGTTTTTGCTTTAAAAACTTTATGTCCCCCAGATTTCTGCAAGGGTCGTGAGACGTTACAGAATCTATGCGATCAAATACCAGGTGATGCTTTACTCTATTCCCTGTTTAGGGAAAGTGCCGAGCCGGTAAAATGCCCATTGAAAGGTAAGTTTTCTAAAACCCATTCTATGATATTTTATCCTGATTGACTTTATTATTTTCAATCCTTGCTGAAGGTCCCTTTATATTTACCTACAATCGTGGCAATGGCGAATGCAAAAGTCCTGTCTCGAATATCGAAAGCTGTACTGAAGATAGCCGACTGCTGTTGAGTTTCCAAGCGTGTCCCGATGTTGTGGGGACAGAAAGTACAGGTAAACTTTGCATTAAGTATTCCTTCAAATTTAAGAAGAAGGCAAACTATTAAATTATCTTTAAGGTATTTAGAATTGAGATGAATGATATTGAAAGTCAGAATTAAGAATTTAAAGTTAACTGCCAAAACCCCTAATGTTTGTTACTCGATTAGTTTGCCAAATCATGGATCTTATGGATCCCACGATTATTGGTGAATTTTAAACAATTGGCCCCCGGCTGATGTTCACTTCTAAAACCTATGTTGGTGTACTTTTCTTTTTCAGATTTTGCACAATATATTTTTCAAGAACTTCTGGTATTAGTATAGAATTCGGTCGTAATTGGTTATGATTTACATATAGTACGATTTTGATTAATATTGCTATCATGTGGTGATTTGTCCAATGATCCTCACGAAATTTACCCCATATTATTCTCTTACAATACTTGAAAACTATGCTGCATTTCTAAGAAATTGGTTCAGATTTGAGAAACTATAAAAGTCGCCTTATTTTCTCTTCCAGAGACGTTACAACCCTTTTTATTAATAAATTCCAAAATTATTGTGAGAATTGTTATTTACTTACATAAATCTGGCTTTTTCTATTAAAATTGGTTCAGACCAGGGATTCAGAGCGGAACGGGCATATTTTTGCCAGATCGGGAGCGACATTTTTTTAACCCAGAATGGAGCGGGATCGGAGCGGTTTCCAATCTAAAAAACTGCTCCGCTCCGTCAAAATACACATTTTTATACCCTCCACCATAGGATGGTGGTATACTAATTCGGTCACTCTGTTTGTAACACCTCCCAATATTTGTCTAAGACCCCTTAAGTATATATATTCCTCATCGTCTCGTCGTTCTGAATCGGTCTAGCCATATCCGTCCGTCCGTCTGTCGAAATCACGATAGAGGTCGAACGCGTAAAGCTAGCTGCTTGAAATTTTGATCAGATACTTATTATCGATGTAGATCGTTGGGGATTGCAAATGGGCCATATCGGTTCAGATTTAGATAAAGCTCCCATATAAACCGGTCTGCCGATTTGACTTCTTGAAATTTGCAATAATGTTGTCATTTGTCAATTATAGTTATTACAGTTTGAACATATTTGCTCGAAATATGACTAGATTAGCATAGCCCCATCCCATGGTGGTGTGTATAAAAATTGATTTATGGCGATATACCAGCAGGTGCTATTATAGGTCAATGTAATGAAATTCACCTTTAAAAAAAGATTTATTTTTTGTTGTAAATACATTGTGGCTTAGGAAATAAAAAGAAGATTTTTTATTTTTTCAATTTTCTTTAAAAAAAAATATAATTATAATATTACTAAAATTAGTGCGACCATAATTTCTGTTTCTCTTTATTTCCGCTCACACTTTTATAATCAATTTGAAATTGATACTTACCATTTGAATATTTTACCACTGACATTTCAGTTGAGGAACTCACGTGTTTGGCCACCTGGAAAGATGGAAATTCAAGATATTTAGTGGGTCTGGTGTCGCATCATCATGCCATATCGAATGAGGAGCGCTATCGCTGTTTTGTATACGAGAAAATATCCTCGCTAATGGGTAAGAGTCGCTGCACGCTATTTTTGGGAAATATAAAAATCTCCATGTTTTCTATCATAGATATGGGTCATTTTGCCGGACCCAGTATGTCAACTTCCAAAGATGCAGAATACAAATTAGCCCAATCCGGTGATGCCACCTGCAATGGTCTAGACAGTGCTGAGGTAAGGCTTTCTTGGAGTATTTCTAAACTCAATTTCAATTCGTAATGTTTTTCATAAAATAGGTGGGTTCCCGCATCATGTCTTTGAGAAAACCTCCAATCACCGAACGATGTGATTTCCCGGCATGGTTCAAGGGTCCCAGACACTGGCATGTTCTAATGGGCAACGCAGTGTACAATTATCACACAAAGTAGGTTCATAAATTCCCAAAATATGTGCTAACGGCTTTCTAACAAAACCTTTCACCTTATCTTAGTGACGGTTCCATACACATTATAAAGCCTAATGGTTATATGGACACCAGAGCCTTGTGCGAACAAATCAACAAACAAACTGCCACCGAGATGATGTCGGTGGTTCATTATACCACAGGATGGTGAGTACAACTGTTAGCCTTTAAAAGGTTTCCGTACAACTAATAATTGGCGTTTTTTTTTTTTTTTTTGAAAACCAGTCAATCTGGCTTTATGTGTATGATGTTCTATCGCCGAGACACTCATATCATTGAAATTCAGACGGGCAAACCGGCTTCTCGTCTGGAAGACGCATGTGCCCCTGACCATTTTGATATCAACAAAACGCCCTATATAACGCTTTTGGCTTCCAATCCGGATCCTCAAATATGCCCCATGGAAGGCCTGTACACGCTGAGAGGGGCCATAGGCCCCCCTTACATGACTACCAGACATAAACGCAATCACAATAACAAAGTTCATGGCTTTCATAGTCACCATCACCTCTACGAGAGCAATGAAAGGGGAGTGCTACACAGAAGGTAACGAACATAAAAAAGGGCAAAAAGTTTTAAAGAATACTCAAAGGTCGTTTTCGTTTTCTTTCGTTTTTTTTGCACAGACACACCTCATTGAGTTTCCGCAATTCCAATCCCAACGAGAGGAGTGCCTGGCATTCTAATACTCGCGGTCTGCCGGGCCGTTCTAGACGAGATGCCTCCAGCACCACCACTAAACCCAATGTGACCCAAGCGTCAGAGTCCACACCGCAAAAGGATGTGACGACACAAGAGATTCTGGTGGTGGGCAACAACACAAACGTGGGCTTTGTACAAGATCCGGATAGTGATACTAGATTAAGAAGTAGACGTAATGTTCCTGAATGCATAACCAACTACAAGGCCCAACGTCAGCTGTGGATCGGTTGTACTGAGCCCAATCTCATCGACGTTCGACCACTGTGTAATGATGAAGGAGATGAAGGTGAGTTCGCGACCTGTCCCCGTGGACAAGGTTATAAAGACATCTACTGACATTTGTTTTCTTTGCAGAATACTCATGCCATGGTTCCTGGACTGAAAACGGAACAGTTTATATAATTGCCCGGCACAAGGGGACCAAACATGGCGTCTGCATAAGCTATCGGCCTACGGAGGGCAACAATGCCAAGCTGGTGGTGGGAGATGCGTGTTATCGAGGGACCCAAAAACCACCAGAACACCATCTTGAAGCCAGCTTATCTGTTTTTGGTGAGTGTTAAGTCCTTCTACCCGCCCCCAAAAAAAAAAAAAACACCAAAATGAAACATTTTTTCTTAATTCCTAATGCTTGCGTTGTTTTTTTTTAGGTAAATGTGGTGAGACTGGTTCCCCCTCGGGCAGAATGTCCATCTTGAGTTGGTCACAACTGGCGACTGCAACATTTTTAACTATACTATTGAGTCAATTGCCGCAACAAAGATGATTTAGCAACTAAACCATACCGCCCCAAGAACCCTCTCAACCCTAAAAGAATCGCTTTAATCCTCTAAAGAAAATGAACGATATAAGTCTATTAATAAAACCATTAAAGGCATCTAAAAATAGAACTCTAGCAAAAACTTCAGCAAGTTACACACACATACCCATACATGTTAAAAACACAGCAACAAAACCAAGTTTTTTTGTAATTCCAACAAAAGTAATGCACCTCAAACACAACAACAACAAAAAAAAACGATGATGATTGTTTGCAGATTTTAAGAAGAAAAAAAAGACAAAAAACTCTGCATCTATAGACTAAAGAGAAAACAAAAATCTAAACGCATAACGAATGATTAAAACAAAATAGAATGTAAATAACGCATAGACTTTGCATTAAACAACTGGAGAAGAAGAAAACTAACTAATTAAAGCGAAAGCAGAAGCGAAACGGCGATGTGTTATTAAATAATTAATAAGTTGAATTTTTTACATTTCTGTTTTTTTATATATATGAATGTCAGAATAAAATTAAGCAACAAATTTATAAGTGAATACAAAAAAAAAAAAACAAAAATACTAAATGTTGTATCCCCCACACAAACTACTCCCCGGCCCCCAAATTCAAGGCAACGAAGAGCATTGTAAATAGGAAAGAAAACGGAATTCGTTTCAGCTTTTCATTGTAAATAATGTTGAAAAAAAAATATAATTAAATTCTAAAAAAAAACTCAATTCAAGTAAAAGGTTTGCACAAAATATTACAACTCATCAACAAGAAAAAACGCAAGCGAATATGGTGGGAAATACTTTAAATATTCATAAAGTGCCACCGCCATCAGACATTTGACAAACAAAAAGACTTTTGCTGTGTGTACAATTGCAAGACAACTCGACTTTATTGTTTAAGGTTTTTACGTTTCCGTTCATTTTACCCCCACCCCCATCCCCATCGTTGTATCATCTATGTAATTACCCTAGGCTTTTAAAAGAAAAATGTATGAAAATTATAAATGATAAGCAGCGAAAATCAGCAACTACAGCACACCCATATGGCAGTTGTTTAGCTTATTTAGTTGGTCGATTAATTGTGAATGTTTACGTTTTTTTTCTATTATTAATATTACCCCCCCTTGTAATGTAACAGAATTATAAAAAATAAAATTATATAAAAAATTTACAAAACAAAAAAAAAAAATATGCAATGTTATACGATGTGTATGAAGCTTAAAGCTTTCAATGTCTTCTTGATGAGCGTAAGGAGTTTCGATACCAATCACATAGAAAATGTTTGTTTTTGTTGTTTTTTTTTTTAGTTTGGAAATATTGCTATAGCCACCAACCAACCAATCAACCAACTATGACATAAACCACTCACTTGCACAACTATTCCTCTGTCTAAGTTGCACAACTCTTTTTCATACCTTCGACCTGAGCACTATACACCTCTGGTCTAGCAGAAACTATTTATTAGTATTTGTTGGCCCTACGATTTCATACAGGATGGGATATCATTGATATCACTGGACTATTTGTAATCTCTCCAATAGATCATTGCGACCACCGATTTGTGAGGTATCGTTTGGGAAATAAAGACAGCTAAATTAAAAATGTTCACAAAAGACAAATCTTAAAATGAATGAGGAAATAACGTTTCCCACACACACAGCAGATGTCGCACAGTTTCTACTTCTTCAATACCCCCACAACCTGTAACCATTGTTATATCAACGTGCTTTTCTATTCGGTTATGCGTATGGAAGCGAAACGTCGACCTCTTCGAGTTATCCCAATTTGTGACCGTTGGTCATTTCAAAGATTGTTGTTGTTGTTGTAGCAGAGTGTTATACACTGAGGCGGCAGCCCTTGCCGATGAAGGAATCCATCGGGTCAATTCGGTACGTACAACCGGCTGCCATGGGATTGTGATGGCATGTTGCTAAGGGTGTAGTCGCATATTCTAATTCACATGAAATTACTAAGTTGCTTCCTACACCCATAGAAAAAACCAAGCATGACCTTGGCAAATTTAGCACATTCGTTGATAAAAGAAAATCAATACACATATGTTATCAGATCGACCACAAATGTTCATAAATCAACAACAAATCAACGTGCAACCTGCAGTGCACGTTTTAATGACATATCCCAAGAAGTGTTTGTGCGCTGCTGAGAATCGAACCTGTGTTCTATCCATCTCATGATGGTGTGTTTTTAAAACGCCTTACCACATTGAACCACAGCCGCCTATGTACAAACAACGTTTTAAGAGTCATCTAAACGTAAGATTGCTATACATACACATTTTATAGGGATGATGTTCACAATGGTTCAACAAAATATCAACGCCGTCTGTGCGTCGACAATGACACCATTGGTGCATGAATTTTCAATATCTTTTTCCATCAGTGTAGTCTTGCAAGCTGGTTAGCTTTACAATTCCGTGGGATATCCAACAGCTGATAAGATGTTTAATTTCCATTGATCCAAGGATAAAAACAAAATCCGTACCGCTGTTAGTACACAAAAAAAGCTCACTTTCATATGTCAAGCAGTTACTCTTAGATTTATTAGTTTACCATACAACAATACCATGTAGAAGTGTAGGTTTACAGGCCACCGTAGCGCAGAGGTTAGCATGTCCGCCTGTGATAGTGGACGCCTGGCGAGGATTAATATCCCCTCATAATGCTGACGATATTTGTAAGGTACTATGCCGTACACAGTAGCCATTCTCTACCAAGTGGTGTCGCACTGCGTCACGCCGTTCGTACTCTGCCATAAAAAGGAGGTCCTTTGTCATTGAGCTTGAATCTTAAATCGGACAGCACTCAATGATAAGTGAGCAGTTTGCTCTTGTTCCTTAATGCAGTATAGATTGGAAAACGACACCCAACAATTATCAACTAACTGGGCTTTCCAGACGTATCGGTAAAAATATAAATTTCGTCGTATCCAAAACGTTGGATTGAAAGTTAAATTTTCTTTCCTGATTAACACTCGCCTTTAGTAGATAGAAAACAATTTCTCTATCAAATCATTTTCGCTCGCCCATTTCCTTAAATGTCGTTGAATGTACCCCCAATTTCCAAAATGATGATACCGTTTGATATTCATAGTCTGTGAGACATCCTGGGACGAAAATATTTTTTGTTTTTAGTGAAAAAGAGCAAATCAGTTTTTGACAAATATTTTGTGGTTTTCTGACGTTAAAAATTCAACTGTAGGCATAAAATGTAAAAAGTTCAGAAAACTTCCTATTTGTTTGGGTATGGGTATGAAGCTTAAAAAAAATGTTAACTTTCTGCAATTTGAAAGATAGTTTCACACAATAGCAGATAACAAATATTCTAAAAAATAAACAAAATACTTAAGACTGAAGTAAAAACTATGTACTTATATAAAGGAAATGATTTAATTCCATTTAAGCATATTCGGCATATTTTGATCCAAAGTTAAACAAAAAAAACCTACTTTTATGTCAGCAAACAGAGTTTGCTAATGACGCCAAACGGAAATGAGTTTGTGTCTCTCCATTGCACAGGTTTATACGATATGCTGATGTAAGCAGAATCTATTCCCTAATTAAGCGGATGGAATATTAGCGGAACCTAACGATTTAAATGTGTTTTCGCAACCGGTATACACGGTGTATTGGGTAGAATCTTTCGCAGCCTAGATGCTTCAAATGAATCTATCACGAAGTTACTGCTTGGTAACCTTACCAAATATCGATTTGGATTTGCATCGCCCAATCTTCTCCTGTAAAGACATAGCAAGTTTATTTAAAAAAAGGAAAAATTCCTATGCTTCGCTGAATATTTTATGTTTCAATGATCACCAATTAGATCGAAATCACCTTTTACCTTATAACACTTGACCCAAATCGCATACTATCTATCTTGAAATTCCTCTTAGACTGCTCTTAACAATGTGCAAAAATCTCACTTTGTGGGAGGGAACAATAAATGGAACAATATTTATTGATTTAACCATATCTTCCCATTTTTTAAGAAGTTCAAACAAAAATCTTGTGTGATGTTTTAGAAGAATCGGAGTAAAAATGTCTAATAATGCGAGCACCTCATTTTGTAATATTACCTACCTTACTATAGGAATGTCATCTTAGTGCTTTTCGCACTAGATTTGGTACATTTTAGTTCAAGTCGAACCCAAAAGGATACCACCTAGATAAAAGGGAACTAAGAGGGCTCTTTTTGTACTTTTAGTCAGTGGTTGTTATCCAAAAACAAAATTTCGTGTCTCCTTTCCATCACGGCGTGCAATATTCTAATCCATTTCAATTAGTACTGGTATACTATTCAACTTAGGGTGTTGTTTGATATGTCTTAAACTTAAGCGCACGGCACAATAAATTTCTTAACAGCTGTTCCAAAATGATCAAAAGGAATGATTAAAACATACTTGGGTGGGGTAAAACATATCGACGACTGATTGGTCGAGGCCAGAACATTTGATGTTGACGCCCCTATTGTTCGTCAATGTGTCCCTTTTTGTTCCTTATTCCAAAAAAATGCTCAACCAAGATCGCAAACATATTTCGTTCAAATAATATACGTATTTCTCACAATATCTCAAAATTTGAGTCAATTAATTTTATTACACTACTGCTAGTAAATTGTAGGCATCAGTGGTTGCTAAACATCAACTGATTCAAAGTTGGAAACAGTGGTTTTTTGTTGTTTCGAAATCGAAATCGTAAATCGAAATTCATGTACTCGTCATACGTTAAAACGACATTTTTGTTCTTTGTTTGAGTTCAACCACACATAATAAATCCTTGCAAGTATTCTTCATTCCTCTAAAGGTTTTATATACATTTAAACAGGAGCTTTATCTTAAAATCTCCAGCCTCACTGCCTCCTTTTTGAAAATGCTCAAAACATCCGTTGCTGACACTGTACACAACATTGTAGCAATCTTAATCTTAAACGGATTTTCCCTACAGTCTCCGAAGAAGCTTAAAGTCTTTCTTTGATGACCATTGGTCATCGGCACGGTAATATATTTTCGCTGAAGTCTATCTTCTTCGCTGAAGTCTATCTTCGTTGTATTATATTTTCGAGAGAACGAAACGAATTGTATCTCGTTTTTTTTTGTCTTGTTGTCTGTAGCAATTCCCTAAGAGTTGGCAATATTAAAAGCCTTCTCATTACGGGCAGATAGGCGATGAATTTCCAATTTTGTTTTTAAATCGAATGACGAATATAGTGGGAAGATTTTTTTTTGTAATTCGTTTAAAAGAAAAATATGCGGTATTTCAAAGGTACAATGAATTTGTTAATACGTTCATTGTTTAAGCGAACAGTACTGTTTTCCCTTTTCGATTGTTTTATCAAGTATTCATCCTGTTAACATTTTGGGTGTAGTTCCATGCTGTTCAAATTTTAAGTGGAAATGGCAGCCAAGTAGCCGATACTTCAGGTTATTTTTGCCACCCAAAAATGTTGCATCTTTGTAGTCGTAATGACTTAATCTACTACTCGAGCTTATCGAAATTTGTCTCAAAGAGTTTCGTATGCTTCTTACTTCAAACATTAAATTTCTATGAAATCGTAAATGATTTAGAAATAGTTGTCTGATATACATTTGAGTATGAATATCCATCAATCGAACGTTTTCTTAAATGGAAATTTATTCGGCCCAGTTGAATGTTGAAAATATTAAGTAGGCTCATTTTCCTTGTTATTACTTTAGAGTTGGCATAAGCTATTCGTTTAGTTTTTCCATTTATATGTATGTACATATATTTTCATAGTTTTCTCTAAAGGAAGACAATACCACAAGCTTGAAGTGTAAAATAAAGTTACTTTAAATAAAACAAAACAATTGAGTTTCAAACAGAAAACATAAAGTAAACATGTAGGAATGTAATTTTAAGGCATCTGTTTTTGAATTATTTTCGTATGGAGCAACTAGCAGCCAGCAATCATACCTTATGTTTCCATGTACGTATATGTCTAAGAGAATGCCACTATTTTTTTATAACTTTGATTGAAATTTGTTTTTGTAATTAGCCATAAATAATACATCTTCCGAAGAAGAAGGAGGAGAATTAAGCGTTGAGTTAAGGAAATAAAGGCACTTTGTTTGAATTGAAACTCAAAGGACAAACCGCAAAAAAAAAAAGAACAAAAAACAAAATGAGACAATGACATTAGAAATTTTTAAAATTTCGCTTCAAGTGTTAATTGCCAACTTGTAAATGTAAACTAGGAGAACTAGAAGAAAAACTAAAACCCTAAAGAATTCTTTTCTATAATTAAATGTACAAAAAAAAAACGGTAAAGAGAAGGACGAGGACTACATATATACATATATTGAAAAATAATATTTTGCATAGATGAAAATTGCATTCATTGGTTTCATAAATAGAAAAAAAGAAAACATCCACATTACAAACTCACACAAATACATACTAAGTAATTATAGAAGAATAAAAACACACACACTCTCACTCTCACACAAGAAAACTCTAATGGCAAAATGTATTGCGAAACTGTAACTTAAAAAGTGACAAGGCATGCAAAGGCATAATGACATAACAATTAGATAAGCTACATTTAATTGAATTGATTATAAATAGATGTATTTACATACTACACATATACATACATGCATACATACTAAATATAATTATACATAACTACAACATGGCATAGCAAACATGCAGAGATGGAACGAACGTAACGAACTCCTTACTTACTTAAGTAGCACTAAACATATTATAAATAATGTGACAAAACAAATGAAAAGGTATCATTAAAATCTAAAACAAAATAACTTTTTTTAAATAAAAACTACCAATAAAGAAATTCACACAAATTACTAAACATTTTTCAATTAAAGGCATACACAAGAACAACAAATTCTGCCGCAACTTACAAATGCTAAACTAAAATTTAGAACTAGAGGCATTTATGTAGCAGGACACATTATCGAAATCGGACAGAGGAGAATCGAAAGCAAAGACAGTTGAGCATAAAAGAAGTCGGATGAAAGAAACAAAAATCATTTAAATGTTTTTAGAATGTTTAAGGCAATTAAGAGGTGATATAGATCTAGAAATTGTTTAAAAATATTAACTCCATCGCACACACTCACACCTCCCACTCAATTAACCACCACCACCACCAACAACAACAACAACCTTCACACTCCACAGACTGATAACCACTGGCAACACTCGCGCTATTGCAAACATCTTCGACATTATCGCCATCACAACAATTAATCGCATCATTCGCATTATTCGCATCATTCATACCTCAGACCATAGATTACCCGAATTGACAGACAACACAGAATCTTTAAAATTATACATATAAAAAACCGAATAAAACGCTTATGAATGCATAATTATGATTATTACAAACCACAAAAAGAACATAACAAAAGAGAATATATATATAAATATGATGAAAAAAAAAGAGCAACAGTGAATATCTCAACTTCTTTTTTGTTTTATGGCATACAACAAGTAGGCAATAAGTTCAACAAAAGGTTTTTCTATAAAACAAAATAAGCATAAGTGATTTTACCACTTTCCCCACTGACCCCCATCCCAAAAAAAAAAAAAAAATATTCGTATTCCCTTCATCAACCTAACCTCCCGCGAGTTCAACATGCAGTGAAGGAAAGTTCTTCGTCAATAAATCGATCAAATTATATTTGCAATACTTACAAAACTTTGAATTTTAAAGTGGACTGAAAAATGCTTATAAACTTAATACCACATACGTATGTATATCCGAAACAATCGTAGTTTATTTGCCCACTGCAATTTGAGTGCAATTGTAGATATGAGAAATGCAGCTTATAATGATGAAGAGCTTCGCCTTATGAAACTCTTCTACTAAGCTCACCCTCCGGACTCCGTTGGAAATAAGAATTCGAAAAAATTTCTGATTTTTCTCCCCTATTTTGAGACCTATTTTTTTCACCATTGACACTTAGATACGAATAGTGATATCCATAAAGAAAAGAGATAATCTCTGGCCATGTTAATTTGTGTACAAGGCAAGGTTGCGCAGTATAGCAATTTTTAGTCGACTCCGATTGCGAGTCCGATAGCTCGACTCCAACTCAGAGCACTTGATTATTTAAAATTTTTTTTTTAATTTTTTTTTATAATAAAATTATTTGTTTTTTTTAAATAGTTTAATATTAAAAAAAATATTTTTACTTCTTTAGCGATGAAAAGTGAATTTTAATGACTTTGACATAAAACCGCAACTGTTTTCAAAAGTAGTAAACCCAAAAAAATTAGGCTGATGATATCAGCAAACACTGTCTGCTGATATTAGATTGAAAATGTTAAACTTTTGAATAAACCCATTCAAAAATTTTTGCAACTCTAAAAAACAATTGAGGCATTCGCTATATTTATCAAAAAAAAAAAAAATGTCAATTTTTGGCGTAAATTTTTAATTTGAAAGCATAAATATAATAATAGTAGTTATTTTGTCTGCTGTTATTTAAATTTGATCAAAAACTAGCGAATTGCACAAAATTAAAAAAAAATTTAGTTATATGCGTGCAAAATTGAAAAACAAGATAGAATAAAAAAATTTTTGAAATATTTACGCCATTTTTGAGGTTTTTTTTAACTACTTTGAATTTGAAAACGTTTGCTGTTTTAGCAACAAATTACTGCTGTCCCATTTTTAGCAGATTTTCTGCCGTCTCAGCAATCAGTTTTTTCAGTTTTTCCTAACAAATTTCTATGAGTGTAGGCTTTCCGCCATTGATTTATTTTTTGATATGGACACCATCAAATGCAACATGACTCTAAACCGGTTTACAGAAATTCACTCCTTAGGTTAGGTTAGGTTAAGTATGGTTTAAGTGGCAGTCTGCCGTTAGACTTACTCAGACGTTTTCGTCCATTGTGACACCACAGGAACAGAAGAAGGAAGATGCCTTCTAGTTCCTACCGTTGAACCATCCAGATAGCTTTAGAAAGCCCAATAACATGCGAATGTTCACATCCGCTAAATCCGACAGGTTCTCAACGAAATGAGAACCTAAAGTGGAACTTCTTCTAATTGCCAATGCGGAACACACACACACACAGTAGGTGTTCTATTGTCCCTTCTTCTTCAGCTTCTGCAGAAGTCAGTGACAGTGACCTATCGTGACAGGCACAATGTTCTTGACAGTGCCAGCAAAGCGGTAGACCTCTTCAAGTCAAGATTAGGCCACATAGAGACATACCCACAGATTCCAGTTTCCCTGGAATGTGTAAAGTAGTTCCTAGTCTCTCAAGCTCGTCCGCTTTACAATTCCCTGAGATATATCTGTGACCCAGCACTAAAAAGAGGTGAATTTTGAACTGTTCACCCATCTCGTTGAGAGATCTTCGACAGTCGAGGGCGGTTTTTGTGTTCAGAATACGTTCTCCAGGGATTTAATGGCTGCCCGGCTGTCGGAGAAGATAATTGTGTCAATCGTCGTTATAACATTATATCTTAGCCATTCCACCTACTCTTCCGCTTGGTACACACTGCACTGGCCCGGTAACCTTTTCGATATGACCAGTTCTAGATTTAGAGTACACCCCAAAGCCCACCTGATCGTCTAGTTTGGAACCATCTTTATAGAAGTCTATATAACTTCTATTACCAGAGATATCGTTCTAACAGCGGCTCAGGTAGGGTGTAATCCACACACAAGGATAACACACTGTCCGTAGCCGCCACATGACCAAAGAGAAAGCTCTCTTAGCCTCACGGCAGTGGTCGCTGCAATTTGTCTAGCCCCAATGTCCAGTGGCATTGGATGTAGCATTAAATTCAGTGCAACAGATGGTGTCGTCCTCAGTGCGGTTGTGATGTACCAACAAGCCATCCTTTGGATCCGGTTAAGTATTGAGCAGTAGGTGGACTTTCGAAGCGCCGTCCACCAGACTACAACACCATATAGCATTATAGGTTTGACAACTGCATACCCAATGCATGACACACGGTTTAAACCCCCAATATTCTTGCTAATGTCGGATTTGAAGTTCAATTTCCTGTTCAGCAAAAACAGCCATGTATTTCACGCTTTTTGTAAATGGAACAGTCTCCAATGATAAGGGGCGTCTCTTTATTGTCAAGTTCGAACGGCATGCCGCATAGCGAAACCACTTGGTAGAGAAGTTTTAACATCGCACGATATCTTACAAATGTACGCAGCATTAGTAAGGGGATTGTTTTATCCAACATTTTCCACAAATATCTTCAAATGTTTTCGCTAATGTTTCACGAGAATATGTATTTCTGGCGCTTTGCGAATTGCCTTCACTGCATCCGAGATAATCCTTTCGACCCATACCATCTTCATATTTTCTCATTTCCATCATCTCACAATCGTTCATGGATTTATAATTTAAATGTATTTGAAAATCAATTTTGTTTCTAAGTAAATCCTGTGTATATATGATTATAACAAATAATAAATTTGCATAATTGTGTAATGTAAAAATAACTGAAACTGCATTTAAATACCTTAAGGCTACCCAGGTAAGTACGTTTTATTCGAAATATCGGACCTCAAACGACATCCAAGGTGAGAATGAAAAACATTTCAATCACTATCCTCGGATGGTATATAAAATGTAAACTATTTTTTGACCAATTATCGCCAGATTTCAATTTTTTGGAAATGGTTTACGAATTCCAAATAATTCTATAGGGCCTTTCTGAACCAACCATACACTTTTTTATTTTTATTTGTTCCCTTATTGCTCAAGAAGTCCAGGATGTTCATATAAGGCATTTAGGGTCAGGCGACCACCCAAACACTTGGTGCCTAATATTAATATTAGGTTCGTATTTTACTTCCAAAGACCTTTCACTTGGGCCCACATTGTCTCGATAGGTCTACGTGGTCGTTTAACATCACTCATGTCCTCGATGTGAATTCCAATTTTACTCCAGAATACATTTAAATGTAGTCACATATTATCCCCATTCGCCTTCATGTCTATTTGGTGGATTTTTAAGACGGGACCACCCCCTTCGACTGGATCCAAAATTTTTTAAATATTAGGTTGCCCAAACAGTAATTGCAGATTTTTCATATAGTCGGCGTTGACAAATTTTTTCACAGCTTGTGACTCTGTAATTGCATTCTTTCTTCTGTCAGTTATCAGCTGTTACTTTTAGCTTGCTTTAGAAAAAAAGTGTAAAAAAGTATATTTGATTAAAGTTCATTCTAAGTTTTATTAAAATTGCATTTACTTTCTTTTAAAAAATCCGCAATTACTTTTATGGCAACCCAATAGTATTCACATTTTACTCTCAAATACCTTTCATTCGAGTACCATATTGTCCAGATTGGTCCGTATGCAAATTTGGTTTGGGGGTGGTAGATTTTTTTGAGTGAAATTTGGGCCCCTAAATTTTTTATGTAAGCTTCATATTCTAATTTTTGGGCGAAGGTAGCCCTCCCTGAGAGGAGACCCCGAAATTCGGAATTCAGTTCCGTATTTTACTTACAAATATGTTTCATTTGACTCCTACATCTTCCCGAACGGTGCACTTTTCCGTTTTTTTGGTAGAAGAATTTGAGTCCCACAGCATGTTCACCTTTGACGATGAACGCAAGGGTTCGATTCCTGGCGACGACACCCGGAAAAATTTTCAGCGTTGGTTATCCCCTCCTTCGAGAAAGGAAATGACCAAAAAAACCCTGGATTACCGGGGAAGTTCACAGTATTGGGAAAAGGATCCTCAGACATTATAACAAAGCACATCTTCAAAAGAGGCAGTTAATTGGGATTTGTAGTTGTAATATAATGTAATATATAATATATTATATATATAATAATATAATATATATATATATATAATATAATATATAATAATATAATGATATAATGATGATGAGAGCGGCAAAACATGCCTCCCGAAAGCTGTTCTGCGAACACGTCGATAGCGTTAATAACGCCGCGAAAAGGAAAAAGTTTCTCCAAAAAACGCAGATCAACGCAGAAACGTTAATAGACGACATGGGAGTGAGAGCAGAGACGACGGAGAGCATGTTGAGGTTTTTGATGAAAACGCATTTTCCACAGAATAAGACGGGACTCACGTAGATGCCGGAATGTTGGAATAAAGAGGTTGATCGAAGGCTTATCAATTTAAAATTTATGGTTAAGGAAGCCTTAAGGAGCTTCCAACCATGTAAGTCTCCCGGACCTGTTGGAATATTTTCCCCTTACTACAAAAGGAGGTCGACTATCTGGCGCCGCAACTGGCCACTATTTTACAGCCAGTTTAGGACTTGCATATATTCGACATCAAAGGCCTATAAACCTTGCATCCTTTCTACTCAAAACCATGGAATGAGCTGCTAAAATACAAACAACATTCCAATGTCAAGGTGGATAAATTGTGGGGCCCATGAAATAAAGATAAGGGAGAAAGTGGTTAAAGGCACGCCACAGGGGGGCATTTTATCGCCACTCCTATAGGTGACCACCACAAAAAAGCTATTACAGATGATGACTGAGATGGGATTTGAACCCATCTGCTACTCATACGATGAAGACGGCATACGACTGCGCTAAACCTAGGAGTCTCAATGTTAACTTAAGACTGAAAACTGGCAGTTCATGAGGCAGGCGAAGTTGGGCCAATTTGACTCACCATTTTTCCTCAACAGAACGATTTTGATATTTGACAAGGTTAAATACTGATCTTGGCCATGAAATTAAGCACATTCGGGAGCATTCCGAGAAGACTCAGAGAAGTTAAAGACTCTAAATGGGGTCTGAAGCAGGGGATAGTCCAGTGGCTCTGTAGGAGAGTGGCTAGACCAATACTTACTTACGCTTCAGTAGTTTGTTGGACTGCAATGGAAAAAAAGGGCAAAGGCATGATAATACAACAGGTTCGGAGAACATGTTGTCTTAGCATAGGTGAGCCGAAGAGGACCACGCTCACTAGAGCACTGGTGGCTATTCTAGATATACGACCCATAGACAAACAAATCAACTATAAGGCAGTCACTACGGCTATGTGACTTAAGGCGATGGGAAAATGGATAGAGGATAACACCCATGTAGCATAAATGAGGTTTCGGATAGGATACCTGTGACGATTCTTGAGCTCGAGATGTAAGGCACTCCTACTAGCCGCACGGTCTTGAATTGACGGAACTCAGACATTGCCATATAGTTGATTATGCTACACGGATGGACAGAGTGGGCCTAGGGTTCTACATTGAGATCTGCATTCGACTGCCTGACCATATTACGGTCCTGCAGATGCAGATCAGGACGATCACGGAAAACGTGAAGTGTTATAGTGTTAACATAAAGATGTTGACTATGAACTTCTTTACGGACAGTAAACTGGCCATCAGGGCAATAACAAGCAAGTCGTTCAAACCATGAACAGTCTTAGTGTTTAGGGAGGAGATTAACGGCTTCTCTGAAGATGTCATGTTTCGCATTGTTTGAATGGCGGGCCATCGAAGGCCGTCAATATACATGGTTAATCCAAAGTCTTTTGAGTCGACGCAGTCCGAGCTAAGGGTGTGGGCAGGGATCCGGAGCGAGTACTTTTTTCCGCTCCGCTTCGGTCTCTCCGCTCCCGGTTTTTTACTTTTAAATTGACGATTAATTTTTGAAATTTCTTCTTATAAACACCGTACCCAATGAAGTGAAATATTAATTTTGTCATTACTACATGTCATTACAACATCAAGCAATATTCAACTGCGATTAAATGTATTCTTGATTGCCGTCTATATCCTATAGCTCCCATGTAAACTGATCTCATGAATTGATTTCTTGAGCCTCTAGAGGGCGCAATTCTTATCCGATTTCGCTGAAATTCGCAGTTTCTTTTATGACCAACATTTTTGTAAAGGATAGTCTCGATCCGTCCATAACCCCTATATCAACCGATCTCCCAATTGTACTTCTTAAGCCCCTAGAAGCCGCAAATTTTATCTAATCTAACCCTAACCCTAACTCCCGAATTTACTTCCTAAGCATGTAGAGGGTGCAATTATTATTTGATTAGACGGAAATTATGCATAATGATTTCTCCTATAAACAAATCATCTGACTTCACTTCTTAAGCATACACGGGAAGAAATCGCTTTATTGTTTTTCAAAATATTCTCCATTAAGATCTATACATTTTGCATGCGTTTGAACCAATTGTCGAAGCACATTTGCCACTCCGATTGAGGTATATCCAAAACATGTATTCTAAACGCATCAACCGCTTCTTCAGGTGTCAAAAAACGTTGACCTCTCAATTTATCTTTTAAAAAGGAATTATTCGGTGCCAAGTCAGGACTATAAGGCAGATGACCCATCAAATCGATATTTTGAATTCTCAAAAATGCAGTTATTTGAGCTGATGTATGAGAGCTCGCATTGTCGTGCTGAAGAGTGATCCGTCTTCGGCGGTTGGCTTTCCTGATTTCTTGGAAGACAATTGGAAAACAAATGGTCTTGTATCGTGCCACTTAGAATTAACTGTTCTAGTGGTACGATTGCGAGTCCAGTTTTTCCGAAAAAACAGGCGATCATTAGCTTGGAAGTGCTTCGTGCACGAGTAACATTTGTTGGATTCTGCTCATTTTGAAACACCCATTCAGTCGACTGATATTTTAATTGCGGACTCATACGCGTTAATCCACGATTCATCATCTGCCACAACGTCGTAGACCTATTTCGAAGCACCGCGATCGTATTTTTGGAGCATTTCTTTCGACCAATCGATACGAGCCTTTTTTGAGCAATTGACAAATTGTATGGAATCCAACGCGAACAAATTTTTTTGACGGCCCAATGTTCATGATATATTGAATGAATATTGAATGTATGCTGGTCCCCCTAATGCCTAACGTTGTCTCAATCTCACGATAGGTCACATGACGATTTTGCATTATCAGTTGGCGCACAGCATCAATAGTTTTTGGAACAACAATTGATTTTGGACGACCTTCACGAAATTTGTCTTGGATTGAACTACGACCGCGGTTGACTCCACCATACCATCGATAAACACTGGCCCTTGATGGAGCTTCATCACCAAAAATTGAAATAAGTTAATCGATGCATTGCTGATGAGTTAATCCACGCCAAAGGTTTTAAAAAATAATCGCAAGAAAATGTTCAATATTTAATTTCATTTTTGGGTGAGATGAATCTTTTAAGTTACTGTAAACACCACAAACAGCGCTCGTATGTCAAACGTTCTGAGTACGTATAACCTCAAAAATGTCAAGCTTTACGATAGAGCTATCGTTTGCCAGATAGCAAGACAAGGTTTGTCCAATTCCGAAATATAAAAGGCAACCCTCGTAAAAAAAAACTGGTAATAAATGAGGATTTTATGATTTAAAATCCCAGATCTAAAGATCGGTCCATATAGCAGCTACATCCAAATATGGTCAGATATGGATCATACACGGTTCTGATATAGGGTGGTCTAGTGCAACTCCATGTTCCAAATTTATATCATTGCAATGTATGGTCCGATCTGGACCAAATTTGGCACGGACAACGAGAAATCTTGTCGAGCTCACTGTTCTAAATTTCAGCGAAATAATAAAAAGGCTTTTTATGGGCTTAAGATCTTGAACCGGCAGATTGGTCTGTTAGACAGCTATATTTAGTTATAGTCCGATGTAACTCACTGTTTTAAATTTCAGCGAAATCGGGTAATAAATGGCAGCTATATCTAAACATGGCCCAATACGAACCATTTTTGGTTCGGATATCGGATAATAAATGCGGCGTTTATGAGCTTAAGACCCTAAATCGAGAAATCAGTCTATATGGCAGCTTTATCTTAATATGATCCGGTTTTGCTCCCTTAAGAACTTAACCTGCGTATAAACAAAATCCGAATCTGCGCCAAACTTTAGCTCAATATCTCAATTTTCAACGCTATAGCGTGATTACAACAGACACGCAGACATCGTTAAACTATCTTAGAATTTAATGAAATGTGTATTTCGATGTTTTGCAAACGGAAGACTCAATGAAGATACCTCTTTTGCTATGGTGGTGGGTATAAAAATCCATGGAGTTTGTTGCTTGATCCTTTTTAGTTTTTGCCTATAAAAAGAACTTGACAAATGTGATTAATCGTTTTCACTTGCTTTGACTTTAAAAAGATTTTTTTTAATATTGGTACAAATCTGTTCTCTAATATGGTGTCGATAACATTTTAACCAAAGTTAACCTTTAAAGCTTTCTCATGTTAATTTAATAATTTAAAATTTTTGTTTTAATTCGTTCGTAAATCCAAAAAAAATATATTTTAAATATTTTTATTTTTTCGGATCTTGTGTATGGCATGTGGGGAAAAAGATGAGACGTTGGAGTAGGTCCCCATCGGCCTACATGTATTTTTAGGTGGGACGGCCTGAGGCTTGATCCTAAGTTTTCATATATTTATATTTTTTTTTATAACTCTCAAATACCTTTCATTCCAGTCCTGTACTCTCCCGATCGGTCCACTTTTCAAGTATTTGGGCTGGCAGCACGTGTTGGTAATTGTGTCCAAACGACCTCGTAACAAGTGTTACATTCTCAGATGTCATTTCATTATCGAGAAACTCAAATACCTTAAATTTTTTTTTTTTTAAAATTCGTGCTGGTGGCACCATCGGCCTCATTTTCTTGAAAGACAACGTGGAAGCGGTGCAAAACTTAACCTTAGAAATGGATCATTTGAACTGGAGCCGCCGGCAACACGTATGTATATAAAGTTATTTTCGAAAAGTAAATGGCAAATGCAAATTTATCGATTCCAATAAAATAATATATGATCCAAATTTGAGCGTTTTATTGTATAAAAAAAACCGGGCCGGGCCGAACTTTGGATACGCACCACCTCGGTATATATATAAACTACCTATCGTCAGAATCCGATGAAAACTGCATAATTTATGCCCCCAAATAACAAACAAATTTTGCCAATGAACATTCCACTAAGGGACAGAGGCAACATCTCACATATCAATGAGTGCAGTCCGATTCAAGTTTAAGCTCAATGATAAGGGGCCTCCTTTTTATAGCCGAGTCCGAACGGCGTGCCGCAGTGCGACACCTCTTTGGAGAGAAGTTTTATATGGGATAGTACCTCACAAATGTTGCCAGCATTAGGAGGGGAAAACAACTGCTGGAAATTTTTTTGTTCTTGTGTGGCCTAACGCAACTCACTGTCTCAAATTTCAGCAAAATCGGATAATATATGTGACTTTTATGGGTCTAAGACCCTAAATTGGCGGATCGGTCTATATGGGGGCTATTTCAAGATATAGTCCATCTTCGACTTTACCTGCTTATGGACAAAAAAAAAGAATCTCTGCAAAGTTTCAGCTCAATATCTCTATTTTTAAAGACTGTAGCGTGATTTCAACAGACAGACGGACGAAAATGGCTAGATCGTCTTAGTTTTTAAGCTGATCAAGAATATATATACTTTATAGGGTCGGAAACGGATATTTCGATGTGTTGCAAACGGATTGACAAAATGAATATACCCCCATCCTTCAGTGGTGGAATTTGCCAAGTATTTTTATGTCGATACGGTGAGCAAGGTGGCGTATGACTTATGTACTATGTGAACATAGTTTAAGAAAAGCAATCATACGCACCCATACTTCATTAAATTTAATCAATGGCCTGTTTATCGATGTCGAAAAAGTAATGCAAGCAAATAAAAGGTAGTCACTTTGATACATTCATACTTTGATGTGATTCATCTATCTAAACAGTTTTTGCTCTATATATACATTTATATACTGGAATACTTCTTTTTTGCTCGAATTGACGTTCAAGCTAACTCTTGGATTACGCAAAAGTTTGTTAATACATGTGAGGAATCCTTGGCTTATTCTGATAACACAATTTTTAAAAACGTCTGATACCGGATTTTTATATATAAAGACATATATCTATGCACCAAAAGTGCTTTCAATTAACCTTTTTCTGCTTTAAGATCCCTTATTTTGGAATAAAGGTCAAATTCTATTAAAATTCAATTATCAAAAGTTTTTTTGTTTTTTGCTAAATCATCAAAATAAGACTTTAATACCATGGCATTCGGAAAAAATAGAGCCTATTACCTTAAACATTTTTAATATCTGGACAGGCCGACCATATTACTATCCTGCAGGCAGCGATCCGGGAGATTACGGAATGCGAGAGGTGGTGTGGTGCTTACGCGACGACGAACATCTTTATGGCCAGTAAACGGGCCCTTAAGGCAATAACAACCAGGATTGTAAGGTGAGGTCGAAGGATATTAACGCTTTCTCACACAATCCGCATCGTTTGCCGGGTCATAGCGGAGTAAGAGGGAATGAAAGAGCAAACCATTTGGCAGAGAAGGCCAGAGAACTGCCGTCAAAAAACTTGGTTAACCCGAAGCCTTTCAGGGCGACGCAGTCCGAGTTAAGGTCGTGGTCGTGTTTTAGACGATTTTCCTCAAATTCTTGAACTATTGGATTTTTGATCATTTATATTAAAATTATGAGTTTAACGATGTTGATTCAATTTTATACTTTTCGAGCCCCAAATAAGCAATGAAAATTTTTAACTTGAAATTAATGGAACAGGAATTTTTCTCAAAATTTGATTTTGTTGGAATTCCGCCGACTTTTTATACCCTACACCACTACTGTGGTACAGGGTATTATAACTTAGTGCATTTGTTTGTAACACCTAAAAGGAGAGAGATAGACCCATTGACAAGTATACCGATCGACTCAGAATCAATTTCTGATTCGATTTAGCTATGTCCGTTTGACCATGTTAATTTGTGTACAATGTACAAGTCGCAATTTTCATCCGATCAACCTCAAATTTGGTTGGGAATGTTTTTTCGGCTTAGAGACGAAGCCTATTAAAATTGGAAAAAATCGGTTCAGATTTGGATATAGCTTCCATATATATGTTCGTCCGATTTGCAGTAATACAGCAATAAAATGGTCATTTGTTAACCGATTCTCTCGAACAGGAAGGATTTCCTTACGACTCTCGATGTTACTGGTGAGTTTCATAAAAATCGGTTCTGATTTGGATATAGCTCCCATATATATGTTCGCCCGATTTTCAGTAATAATGCAATAAAATGGACATTTGTAAACCGATTCTCTAGAAATTTGGCAGAAAGGATTTTCTTATGACTCTCGATATAGCTGGTAAATTTCATGGAATTCGGATCAGATTTGGATATGGCTCCCATATATATGTTCGCCCGATTTGCAGTAACACAGTAATAAAATGGTCATTTGTTAAACGATTCTCTGGAAATTTGGCGGGGAGGATTTTCTTATGACTCTCGATATTACAGATGAATTTCATAGAATCTAGACCCACTGCAAGAGCATTTATTGACGAATCTTCCCAAAATTTTTTTACAACGGTTTCCACAATATCCATAAAGTTTGGTCGAAATCGGTTCAGATTTAGATATGGCTCCCATGTATAGGATTTAGTCAGATTTTGGGTAATTTGTTGTCATTGGTCAACCGTAGTTATAACATTTTGAACACATTTCCTTTGCTCGAAATTTGACACAGGAATTTTAATAATCTATCTCGATACATCCGCCGAGGTCTATCAAAATTGGTTCAGAATTAGATGTAGCCCCCTTTTGTTGTTATAGGGTAGGTGTTTCCTTACTGGTTTCAATTTTTGGAACTGATCAGGAATTTTAAGCAATTTCTTGAAGTTTTAGTAACAATCATAGTTCAGATTTTAGGAATGCGCGATTGGAAATTTTGTTTATGATTTCCCTAAACATTTTCAATATTTGGACGTGATAACGAAAATACTGTAATGGCCTTAGTTTGGAAGTAATGGATTTTTTTTAGGTATCTTTAGTTTTTTGATGTTATCGATAGAGTACAGATTTAAGGTGATATTTTAGAAGCACCCAATTCTTTCCATGTTTACAATATTAGATTTAACAGCAAAATACCAAACGCATTTTCCAAATAATCGTTAAGTTTAAGTTATTTTTAAAATATAAGCAGTTGATGTCTGTTTTTTTTTTTTTACTTTGTCGTGTAGATCAAACCTGTTTAGCCTTTGTAATGAATATACGATAAAGTTGTTTTAATACTCAAACATTTTTTTATTTATACTGTGCTTCGGTTTACCAGCTTGGAAACACAAAAAGTAATTTTTAAAGGTATCTTACTTAATATCCATAAAGGAAATATATATATTGTATTAAGATTGATAATAGAATATAGGTTATATGGAATGAAAACTACATATAAATTATTGCAAATTATTATGTAAAATTTCAATCGTTAAAAAAAAAAACATAATAAATCCATGACAGATTCAAACACATCTTGTGGATCAAACATGATTGGAAATCCTAAACGAAATATTGGTAGATTTCATCTCTTCACTGCCAGTAGTTGATTCTGAAAATAAACTAAAATAAATAATAAAAATTTAGTTTATTTTTTTTTTTTAGTTCCAAAAAAATTTGTACCTTTTTATTGATGATACATTTACTGCAACCAGACCTTGGCCTATGCTCTCGATATGCTGTCAGAGTCTCCATTCAGCTTGTGGTTTTACTTCATTGCCTTCCTGTTGTAGTACCAAATGGAATATTCATATCCAAACCACCATATGACGTGGATATAGTTTGTAACAAGTTTAATCTCTTTTTTAAAATATTTGGTTGGTGAACAACACCAATTATTTACTTATTCAGCTTGGTATTTTATTTACTATTTTGTTTCATTTAATATATTATAATTTAAAATTGATTTATTTATTTAAATGATTTTTATTTTATCCTTTTTTAAAAATTTTGTTTTTTTTTCGGAAAATATCTTTAAGATAAAATTCATGGAAAAATAAATAAAATTTAATATTGATGGAAACAATGTGAAGAAGATAAACCTTATAGTGAGAATAGCAAGCAAATTTGAAAATTTAGAATATAGAATTGCGTGCAGCATTTGCAAAGGAATATATGATTTAAGTGAAATTTAATCAAAATATCAATATTGAATATTTGGATAGTCAATATAAAGGCATTACTTTACTTCCTAAGAATGCTTGCAACAAAAACTCTTTTGAATCGAACGACCCCGCCACACACTTACCCGCCCCACCCGACCGAGGGGGCTCGTCCTCATAACGTAAGGACATTGCGTACACACCACAATCCGAATCGTGGCGGAGAAACAGTTTTTTGTTTGACTAGTCAAATTATGGAGCAAAGAAACGGATGAACTCGGCGCGCTATCTCCGCGGTCGACTTATTCCGAATTTTAGTTATTTTTCTTGTGATTTGATATTTGGGATATTTAAACAGATTATAGTACGCAGTGGTGGATAATTGGATTTCTGTGTTTTTAATGTTGGAAAATAAAATGTGGATATAATCATATAGAAAATTGCCAACCAAAAAAAAAAAAATACTGCTAACAACTTATTAAGTTTATAATTCAGTGAATATCGTATAATGTAGCATGTTAGATAAAGAAGGGTACGTTGATAATTTTAATTTTTCCTACTAGAAAAAATCTCTATTTACTATATGTGTACAAAAATATTGTCGCGGCTAACGCTTTACAAAAGCGTGCATTTTCTTGGGGATGCCTAACGAATAATTTTTTTTATATATTTTTTGTAATTTTCAATGGGATTTTGTTGCTTAAAATATTTATTGAAATTAGCTTCCAAGAGCTAGAAATTGTCAAAACATTGAGCATTTCATGCATGGACATTTTATTTATTAGATGAATCTTGATATTATTTTCATTTTTACTATAGCTTCTCTTTTAAACAAGAGAGAAAAACGAAATTTATACAAATATTCTTTCAGCTGTTGATGAGAACCTTTTTTGGCTTTTTAATGGTTATTTTATATCCATTTTTCATTTTATGATTCAGACATTCTGAATTTATTACACAGCATCCTCTTGATTAAACAGATGTTTATGATGTCTTTAGAGTTTTGGAATTTAGATTTATATACATATGTGAAAATGTCATTATATTTAGTTTTCAGGTTTATGTTTAGTTTATGTTGAAATTTTAAATTATTTTTTGTTTCAAAATATAATAAAAATATGTAAAAAATTATCAAAAAAATAAATAAAATGGCATAGAAATCCAGATGCATATAAGAAAGAGCTTTAAACATACAGTTGGATTATATTCTTAGCAGACAATGGTTAGAGGATTATACATTAACAGAAACTCCATCCAGATGGATAGATACATTCCTTTAAAGTCGATCCAAGCTTAACAGCAATACATTGTTTATGATTTTATGTCGGCCCACATAACAAGCATTTCGTTTAGGACAATATTTATAAAATATTTTTGAAAATTCCCCATTTTACTAGTAGGGACTGTTCATACAGAAATTTTAGAGATGTTATTGAAACTAAAACATAGTTTTACAGAAATGATTTCTTAAGCCCTTTGTGAAGGGATTGGTTTACAGGTTTGGTAAGTAACAAAATCGTTTAATTACAAGTACTTATTACATCTGAAGTATAGGAAAATCATAGTCAAAAGTGACACAGTTGAAGACATAAAATGGTCATATTGGTGTCTTATAAACAGGTTTCAAATATCAATTGTTGATAATGGGCCTTTGCGAAACATGTTTAGCTTTTAGAAAGCATTCTGAAATATTTTACCTTCTTCAGTGAAACATTGAATAGTTTGGCCTTTGAAACGCTCTCGTTATTATATTTCTATACAACTAGTGTTGAGGTTGCTTACACAAAATATATTTCAATTTATATTCAAGACAAGGCAATTCATTATATTATATATAAATATTAATATTTTAACAAAAAAAACAGAAACAAGAACGTTGAAACTTTGAATAGTACTAAGTGCTAATATGCCGATAATTTATACAAATCAATTAAGCCATTTTTAGAAATATAAATCAGATATGTATGTGAAGCCTACACCATGTAAAAAACGCAGAGTAAAGGACAAATACATAATAAAGAACAAAAAATAAACATTATATATGAAGTCAATGCTATTAGGTATTTAAACAAAAAAAATTTATATTATGGGCCGAAAAAAAACTAGTATTCACAGGAATACAGACCACACACCATAACATATTTCATTCTAAACAAAACAGACTAACAGTAAAAATTCGACATAAAATGTAAAATATTTAAACAAATATATGAAAGTGAATTCAGTTCAGTTGTGTGGGAAGCAGCTCAAATTGACATATTGACAATATTGGTATGAGATATTACATGTTATTAACAAATTCAGCCATATTTTGTTTTACTATGCCTCTCTGTTTCACTTTCATGCTAAGCGCAAACAGGGTACTTATTAAATGGGTCTGCAAAAAATAATCTACAAGTAAATCCAAGGGATCTGGAAAAACTAAATTCCCTGGTACATCTTCAATGAGGTATGTGATTACATAGGTTGCAAAACCTCCTCTTTCTTGGCATGGATGACGAGGTGGAAACTTTAATTTACACTGAAGCATAAGAAGAAATTTAATTTTTTCTTGCCCTCACAAAACTTCATAGATATTCTTTGGCAATATTATGTGGTAAACATATTACAGTAGTAGGGTTAAAAGACATACATAACGTAATGTGACGATAGTCATCTACAAAAGCAATAGGGAAGATAAGACATTATCGAGAAATTATTATAACATAAACAATGCTTACAAATATTTTCAGGTGAAACGTGAAATATTACCGTGTATCTGGAAGATTCCATGGTTATATATCCGTGTTTGGACTTGGGTTGAATATTGTTTTCTTTTTTAATGGTACATATGAGTGGCGATTTCAGTTCTGCAAACCGTAAATGACAAATCGATTAAACTAGAATTGAAGAACAATTTGCAGTTACTATACACTTGCATGTGGTTTATCTTCATCTTATAATGTATTTCATATCAAGTCTAACTAATTGCAAAAGTAAGCATAGTAGTACATGTTACATTATCATCGGTAGTTTGGTTTGAAAGATTGATTTTCCAAGAATTCGTACAATTAAAGAGCTTCCAGACATTGTTAATAATACAAAATGACATTAGGTGCCTTATGAATCTATGAACAAAAACGAAGTAAGGGGTCAAGGTTATTTCTAAGTGTCTTGGAACTATGAACAATGGTTTACAAAAATGTTATACATAACAATAGTTTTGATACAGCCACAAGGTGGAAGATTGTCGTTTGGTATCTTTTACAGATGCATAAACCTGTACAATTGCAGTTTGTATGAACAGCTGCTCTTTAATTTCTAGGGACAAAAAGTTTTTGTTTGCTTTCAATTAATGTTGTGGTCTACGCACAGAGAAATGGATTTCAAATTCAATGTTAGATGTATCATAAGATAAGCAACTACAATACTGTGAATAAGGGATAGAACGAATGTATTACAGTGGTATTAGAGAAAGATTGTCTGAATTCAAAATAACTCAATTCAGCAAAAACAACAAATTATATCTCAGATATCAGCAATAGTAAGAACACAGAGTACACAGTATATCAAATAGATTATTTTATATTAAAATAGTTCTTTGGATATATACAAAATAATTAGACCTCATACACAAAATTTTAGAGTGAAAATATAGCGAATTGCAAAGAATTCGTTCACTCTATACCAGTGCTCAGCTTATTGAGTTCAACCTAATGTCTTAGATGACCTACATCTTTTACAATTCAAAAAAAAAATCTACAATTAAGAAAATTTAGTTATTGTTTTAGATAAAAATAGTAGAACAATTTGAGTAAAGGCAAGATGTTTGTCAGATATGCGGTATTCTGAATTAATAAGAAAAATAAGAAAGACAAAGAAAAGGAAACACAAGATGGAAATATAGGTTATGTATGTATGTATGTTTTATATTTACCGCTTATTTGTATTTTAATTTGTTATTTAGTTTTCATGTTAAAAAGATTTTCTATTTTGTCCAGGCAATAACCATGGCGGGAGTGTACGAGTAGTTTAATAGACATCATATAAATACCTTTTGCCATTGTGATTGTGGCCAATAAATATGAAACATTGGACAGTACCTGTATTACTTGCACAGAAGTTATAGGAAGCTGTAAGTTTGCACATGGCACTAAAAGTTAAATATGTCTGAAATACATTCTGCTAGAAAAGATTATTCGATTTAAAGCTGTTGGATGGGTAGAGTTGATATTTGTTCATAATTGATATTCATTGATAATATGTTGTTAAATAGTTTGTTCGTAGTAGATGATGTACGGTGTAGATACTTGCGTCAGGATTTTGGTGTGAACTCGTGGTGCATTGGGAGTTGTTATGGTTGTGATAAGAGTTGAAGGTGTAGTTGTTGGAATTTTATATGCATGTACTGCAGATGTGTGGCAGGTGCAAAAACAAAAATGTACTACAGATGCATTATAAGATATCGTAGAACAGGATACTGTTGACAGTTGTGTTGGGTGTTTGAATTCGACGAATAGGTGAAGGGTCATAATATTTGACAAGAAAAAATGATAAAAATCAAAACAATAGATAATAAATGTTGTAGAAGAATGGTAGACGTTGGGACAATTTCCTGTTGATCAATACTGGGGTTGGGGGTTTCGTGAAACTAAGTTCTGAAAGTGTTAAGTATTCTCAATAATATTGGAAGGTATAAAAAAAAATATTTATTGGAATCGCTGATGTTGCTGTTGATAATTTGCGTTTGTAGAAAGTGCCGATTAGTGATTTTTTTGTTAAGATTATGGAATTAGCAGAGCTTGTTCATGTAGACAGACTATTGTTGAAAAAACAATAATTGATTGATTGAAGTTATGATTCCGTTTTGTGGGGGATGAAGTTAAAAATAGCCTTTGTTGTAGTGACATTAGAAGTGGTTTAGGGTTGAGAAACTCTAAAGATTGAGCTTTTGTTCCGGAGCCTTTGACAGGAGCAGATACTGTTGATTGTTGTATTGGTTTCTTTCTATAAGGGAAATAAGTAATATGATGCTGGTGCAATAGATTATAAAAATACTCGTTGCAAATGTTAAGACTTCAAGCGATAAGCATTTGATAAGTTAACGTTGTTTCGATAGTTGATAGTTTTTCCGTATGTAAACATATTTGTTCTTGAGATTTCAGGGAGTTACAAAAATGTTCTTATTATTGGTACGTTTATAAGCTCTATAAATAATTGAAAATTCAATAGATTTGATCAAGTGTGAGAACAATAACATTTTCGGTGCATTTGTGCTGGCTAAAATGTGTACCAAATTCTCAAGAAGATGTTTGGTATTTGGCGTTAATATAGGACAGGTCAAGAGTGTAACAAACGAAGACATAAATCTTGAGATGATGATAACCTTATGTTGAGTAGGGTCAGTATCGGGGACATTGTACTTCCATACGAATAAGATGACTTGCAAATTATAAAGTTCCCAGGTTATTTCTAGTATTTGTTTCATTTGAAGAAGCGAAGACATATAGATGGTTGTTGAAGCTGTTAGGGACAGCTTGTTGATATAGCTTTTTGTGGTTAGTTGAAAGATAAAATTGAAGCGTGCGAAACGTTTGTAAATGTTTCTTTGTAGGAAATAAATGAAGTGAAGAGATTTCAGTATGAAATGTTGATTAGTGTGGGTGGGTCTGAAGTAAAAGATGGTTGATGTTTTCGAAGATAACGCTGTGGAATAAAGTATATATTGGCTGATGGTATACTTGAAAATAGTAAAGATTAGAGTTTTTGCAAATATTGTTGCATGCAATACTCTTTTCAATTAATTCCTCTTTTTTCAAAATTTCAGGACAACATTTTTGTCATTGGTGGTCTGGATTAATATTGTGTCGTTTTCAACTTTCCGTTGTGGGAGATTCTTAAAAGAGCAAGGGTTTGGAATATTTTTCAAAAATATAACCAGTTGGTTTAACAGATTTAGTCCTTGTTGTTGTAAAAATTATTATATTATATGTTGCTTATATTCATGGAGATGTCGTAAATGTTGCTAATATTTCCTTTTTAAATGTTGCTTGTATTCATGGAGAGGGAGTAATTATTGCTATAATTGGGTCTTAGCCATTTTGATATTTTTGTGTTTTTTTACAATCAAGTGGACAAATTCGATTCTTTTTCTAACAGCTTCATTTCATGGATGCATGAAAAATTTCGTTAAACTTCGCAATATTTGTCGGAATCTTGTAAGAGATTGATGTGTGGATTATAGCTACATATTTAAAAATCACAATGAAGAGATAACAAAATAAGTGGATTTTACATGGTGCAGAATAGTGGGCGTATTTAAAGATGGTTGCAAGTTTGAATTTGTTTGTTGTTTGGCGCATTTAAAGTTGGTCATAAAATAGTGTTTACTCAAAGTCGAAGTGTTATACAAACGGACGATGTGTTGTGTTCAAAATTATATTGACGTTCCGGGTCTTGGAGATTATATGGAGACAACTATAAAAAAAATATGTTGTTTGTTGAGTTATATATCGTTGCAACATGAAGTCTCGTGATGCAGGATTGAAGGTATTTGAATGAAGTTTGGTGATAATTTTTAATGAGAACGCAGGTAATGTTGAGTAAATCTTTGTGTTTACTTTAAACCTAACAAAATAGAAGACGAAATGTTGTATTATGTACGGGTTTGAACTAATAAAAACGCAAAATTGAGATAAAATTGTCGAAGTGCGAAGATGTAAGTTTTGTATTTAGTTAAAAACGCAGTTTGTTAGGACATACATGGTATTCCTTACTTTGTTTGTAGGTTTGTCGTTTGGTTTGCAAATTCAAGTATGGGGGCTGTATGTATCTTTTAATATCGTGTTGTTCATTTCTATTTTGCAATTATTTGTTTATTAAAGCAATTTTTTTTGTTTTATTATGACCATGTTTTTAATTATATTCGTTATAGCAGATCTATTTTGTTAATATAGTTAAGCATCAAGATTCCTCAAGATTTGATTTCCCATTAAGAAATATTAGAAAGACTTATATGCTCGAATCCCTGGTGCATATGTCTTGGGAAATTTTTAAAAATCTAAATTTAAAAAGTTTTGTTTATTTTATTTGTTTGAACATTCCAGTATGATTTCATTTGTTAAGGGTCAGGCATATGGGTTACCTTGTTCTTATTCAGTTTCTTTTTAAATTATATTTAATTTTAATAAAATAAGAGTTTGTTATTCTAAGATTTTAGAGAAGAACATTATTTCAAGAAAATTGTTGTAAAACAAAAACTCATATTAATTTGACTTTTGGACATAGAATAGTCATTAAGTCATGTTATAGGCATTTTTAAGAAATTTGCAGATAAGGCCTTTAATTATGGCATACTTTTTGTGTCTACTTTTAAAATATATCTCAAAATTGGCGATTGAACGGTGATCATTATAAATTATAAAAACCTTTTGAACATTGTTAAGAAGTATTTAAACTTGTATAACAATAAAACAGTCTGCTTCAATATTTGTGAGATCTAAAGGATCGACATTATGATTCAAAAGATTACTTGTGTACTACGCCCTTAGAGTAAAACATTAAAATACGGGTGGTTGATTTACAGTTTGCGAAGCAGTAATTTGTTGTTGTTTAAAGTGTTTAAGGGTCAAGAAATGGGCAAGAGTTCTATAAATTTTCCTTCTACTATAAGGTAGAAGTGAAAAGAATACATTCACAAAACTACTATCATTTTTTATTTGTTAGGGCCGAAAACTAAAAAAGGGCGATGGCTTCACATCTAACATATTCAAATTGCATACAACTAATATACAAGACGTTAATAACTTTATTGACATAGTCCCATATTATATTGTATCGATTATAATTTTTCCATAGTAGTAACAAACCATTAAAATGCAATCAAATAAAAAAAGAAGTGGTATATAAGAACGATAAAAAAACAAAATAAAAGATATCAGTACGAATGTACAGCAAGACAAAATAATATGTATATATATATGCAAATGTGTAGTATAAATAAGTATTTTTAGTATGTAAGTATTTTTGGTCGAATCAAGGCAATCGAAGTCGACAAATTTAAAGGGGTCAGAATTATAATGTATAGAAGGGATTGGTTGGAACTTTGTTTAAGGCGAGAGTTTTTTAATTAACTCCAATTGGTTTTATAGTTTTAAAATTCGTATTTACTTTTGAAATTTGACAAGAATTGTATTGTAGGGTCAATGACATCGAATGGATGTTGAAGCTTAGCTTCTGATAACTTTTGGTCATATATTTTAAAGATACTCACATTGAGGTTGTAAGTATTTCGAAATATTTTTTTTCTAAATGTTATTTTGAATTTTTAATGTTTTTTTTTTATAATTGTGCTAGGTTTTTTGTTGTTTCGGTAATTTTTTCGGATTTATCTTAAAAATTTGACGATGTTTTCAGTTATTTTCGGCATTTGTA
This sequence comes from Stomoxys calcitrans, assembly GCF_963082655.1. NCBI lineage: Eukaryota > Metazoa > Arthropoda > Insecta > Diptera > Muscidae > Stomoxys > Stomoxys calcitrans. The sequence goes on from NC_081553.1 coordinate 2,177,204, forward strand.
TGTCAACGATGGTATAATTTACTTTTTCATTTCATTCGTAGTATAATTTATTTAAATATCCTGTGATTAGTTTTTTTTTGTGTAAAATTTGTATTATTGATTTTGTTGCAGCTTTTTGTACGGGTATCGATTTTCAGAAATTAATGTTTTTTTGCCCATCAAGATACATATAGTTTTTTTGGAATTTGATTTTAATGTACGTCAAGAAAATAATATGGCCGTTGCTTCCGTTCAAACTCATATCTTAAAAACAATAAAATTTCTTTAGTAGAATAAAAGACGGAAATAATGTACCCTTGTAATATTTCGTAAACTTTACGCAAAAAAAAAAGTTATTCGCTCCATTACTCGTTAAATGTTATTTAAATACGAGGAGTTATATATTTGAAGCTTAGAGGATATAATAATATCTTTGTTTGAGCTACGCTCTAAAATAAAATTTTTCATTTGACATTTATGGTTCAAAATTTTTTTAAAAATTATATAGTTCGTTCTCTTAACGCAATTTAATATATTTTGTCAACCCTAGAACATTTTTCGTTTTCTTATGTGTCACATACGTTTACTTGAGGCAAATAAAACTACCATACCATTCACTCTTCAACGCATATAATCGCAAATAATCATACAACCATTTCAATCACACATTCTTTGTTTTGTAGTAATCAAATAATAAAACGAAACCAAAATAATGGCGGAATATATTTTCCCTATTTCATCTGATGTTAAATTTTATTCAATTAAATTTCAAGAGTGAATAGAACTCTTCAACGCATATAATCCCAACTAATAATACAACCATTTTAATCACTCATTCTTTGTTTTGTCGTAATCAAATAATAAAACGAAAACAAAACCATGACGAACATTTTCATTCATTCTATATATGTCATTTACACCACTCATCAGTTTCTATTGAGCCATTAACAATGTAAATACTTTCCCAAACGGACATTCAAACTTCAATATATTTAAATGTTACAAAAACCAAACCTTCATGAAAAGCCTTGTTATCATTCCTACTTTCATCATTGTATTAATTTTCATTTAACCGCTTCAAGCTCTTTTATATAGGACCTGTGTCCTGTTTTATTACATTCATTTTAAATAAATTGTTTTATACATAAATAAATTTTCTCCTGTATACCATTTTTTGAAAGAATAAGAACCATTGGAAAAACTTTACAACAATTGTTTCTTTAAAGAGTAATAATATACTTTTGTAGTCGGATTTTCGAAATATTTTAATGGATGGGTGTCGCGATTCGAATTTTATTTTTTCAAACATATAAATTTTTGGTCATAAGTTTTCAAAACGTAAAAAAATTTTATCATTTAAACAACATCATTAAACCATCCATTCATATCAACAATAGCTTCAACATGTTACCAAAACATTTTCAAAGTTTCGCGCTCAAACATATGAATAATTTATGTTTATAACATACTGTTGTGCAAACCATTATTCCAAAATTATACAATGTTCATAATATTGGAAAAATCCACATTAGTTTGTTTTAGGAACGCAATTCCTCATTCGGAGAGTTTGTTTTTTCATTTATCAATATCAATATTTTTGAGTAATCCTCCTCCTCCACTCCTTTATCCTCCATTAAAATTTAGCTCTATTTTTTTGCAAATGATTTAGACTCTATATTTTCATACATCATTATTAACATTTTTATATCATCCTTTTCCTCATCCCTCATTGGAAGAGTCTGTTTTTTTATTTATCAATACCAATATTTTTGAGTAATCCTCTTCCTCCACTCCTTTATCCTCCATTAAAATTTGGCTCTATTTCATACATCATTATTAACATTTTTATGTCACCCTCTTCCTCCACACTTTTTTGCATAGCAACTATTTATTTTTTATTCTTTTTTAATATCCAGTTCCGTTCATCCAATAATTTTTCTCAATACCCTCAATATGTTATTATTGACATTCACAATCATGCTTTGCGGTAAGAGAAAACTCGTCACACTTTCAACAACTTCAAAAATACGCAAATCATTCAACATTCAAATGCAAACGCAGAACTTATATTTTAAAGAAACCAAGCAAAGGGCACTTGCAGGAAGAAGATAGTAATAGGAGATTGTGTTTTTTTTTTGAGCTTAACAAAAAATGCAGTATAAGAAAAATAATATCTTCCTAATAAACATTTTTATGTAATTTTTTTCTGGTAATAACCATTTTAGAGTAGGGATCTTTTTTTGTTTGATATTTTCGTAATAAATTTTTGAGTTTGTCAATGTGAATTTTATTCATTGATTTCTGCGATATCATTCGTTGATTTATACAAAATGTCACGCAATGACACATTATATACATATCTGCAAATCTAAATCTTTCTCCATATTTATATATAAGGTTTGGAACTCAAATTCGCCTATAGTCGTCGCATGTCAACTTCCGTACTCAAAAACGCATTATTTTTAATTTGCATTTGCAAATTATTTATTCCTCCCTTGGCATCGAAATCTTCTCAATATTCGCTTGTTTTACCAAGTTTGAAAACCTTCTCAAAAATTCTTGAATATCCTGCGCCATTCGTGTGACACATCTAACCATCGTTTGTCTCATAATAAAACATTATTTAGCAAAAAGTGTACTTTCACATCATTTGGCCCTTTTAACTTCTTAGGAATTATTTCTTCCCTTGCAGAAAATAATACTTTTTACAAACCTATTCAAATCAGTCTTTCTCTTCAGTCCAAATATTAGTTTATCATCATCATTCTATCTCATCTTTGGCAACCATCGTTTCGTCAAGAATACGCCAATACCATCAAATATACATCGACTTATTTATTTTCGGTGCAATATGAAGATTTCAAATAAATTTCTAATTTTTGAAGAACAATGTTATTTTGTCATTTTGTAGTTGGCTGAGATATCTTTGCATTCATTCTATATAATTTCTATAATTCTAATATACAGTCTTTCCTTTCAAATATAAATTTTGTACTTCTATTTCCGTGTACATTGCCATGAACTTGTCATTTAAACTCTCTCTTCTAACAAAATTTCATTATCGACACTCACGTCCTCCTCTCACACATCTATATAGCCATTTTCAATAAATTCTCTCCACACGTGTCTTTCTTTACAAATAATCTCATGTCTTAATTTTTATTCAAACTATTATCTTTCTCTAAATTGCATTGAAATAAACGATTTTCCATATCCCTTGTTATAAGATCGTCCAGGTAAATTTATTAACCATTTTTACAACCATTCCGTCATATTTCGTCATTCCGCTCTACATGCCAACTGTGCATTCCTTCGAATTTTCCCCCAGTTCATGTCTCGATTTACTCTCACTCCTCTCATCCATCTCACCACTTTGTCGCATAAAGTATTTTCTTGAATATAAAATTTGCAAATTGTAGACCTACTTTTATGTTTTGTAGACCCAGTTTTATGTCTCGCTCTGATCGTAATTTCTTATTAAAATCTTTTAGCATTTAATTCCTATTTCTCTTTTCGACAATAACAACCCAGGCCTTTCTTCGATTGATGATATTTACTCGCTATATAACTTTATTCTTTTTAAATTCTCCTTTAAAAATCTTCCTTTTTCTTTCTTCCATTCTACGGTAGTTTTTTAAACTTTGCTGTTTTACTCGTTTCTTATAATGGTTTCAACCAAACAACTTCACACTACTTTCTAATATTCCTTTTTGTCATATCGTAATTAAAATTTCTAGGTGTATCACCGTCATAGAGCGCACAACAAGCCAATTACTGGCTTAGGTGTATGCCCGTAGGGGTATGAGGTGGATTAATATTCGCACCCTCTTTTCAACCGAACCTAACCATCACCGTCATACTTCATTTTCGGTCGCTATTTAGTTATAAATTCATTACTCCTACATATTTATTCTTTTTTTCTCACACTAATCTAAAACAGTTCCATCAAATATATGTTGCCAACTTATTTTCGGTGAAAAACAATGACTTCTAGCACACTTTTTAACTTCGTTTTGTTCATTCATTAACATTCGTATACATATATTCATAAAATATCGATGCGTAAACTCTCTTTCATCCATTCTCTCATATTCGTTCTTAACATTTTACCCAAATATATAACAATTTTCCAAAAATCTCTACACACGCATACTTCCTATTTACTTAATTATTTCATACATTGGCTTCCAGATTTTTGCATATATTGATGGATACTACAGGCACTCATTGCATACTCTCTATTCTAACAAATCGTCTATTGACATATATTTGCTCACGCCGTACGACCCAATTTATATACTCTTAACTAGCCTTTTGTCAGAAATCTTCGTCCGCATATCTTTAACAAAAATCCCTGCCTCAATGTGCTCTTAATTTGTGATCCACTTCTTCTGCATTTTCACATCACTTTCTCTCTTCTTATGGACTTTTCATATACACCAAACACATTATGGAATCTCATGGAAGAAATCTGCACTCTTTCTCACGCCCTCTCTCTCATATTACTTTTCAAAATTCTCATATACATACGTCTCTCTCCTGTGCTCGCCTCCCATTCATTCGCACACATCTGCCTTTTATCATCTCTCTATTTCATTTCATCTTCCAACTACAACCACAATTTTGCCTTCACTGCTACAAACTAAAGAACGCATTCTTCCACACTCACATATCATATCAAATAAACTCCATTTGTAATAAACCTCTCAGAAACCACATAAACCTAATCAGAAAATATCTCACACTCCTTATGTTTTGATGAATTTGGAAATTAGACGACCTCTGTTATTTCAATTTTCATTCATTTGGATTCCCTTTGTTTCTCATTTTTACAAAATTAGAAGCTCACTCTTAACTCTCATTCTACATTCGTTTTGCAAAATTAGTATCACTGACTTTAATATTTCAATTTATACGTGTTAGTATTCCATGCTTGTTTCAAACATTCGAAATCACTCATGTGTCTCATACAATATCTCATACAAAGCCAACAGTAAACATTTATCAAACCCAAACAGCAACGCTTGCAAACTTTCGCTTTATCTCACAAACGCTTCAATTACACTGCCTCATATTCCACCATCTCTCGCATAATGAAACATAACCACAACTCACTGTCAAACTTATGGGTTTTCCTCGCACCATCATTTCATATCATACTTGCAACTCACAAGATTCCAATATGTTACATTCTCAAAAAAGTACAATCTCACCTCTCTTCCTCACACACATATCAAAATTATCTCATATTAATCGCTCTTTCAAAATTCCTCAGATTCTTGTTACTCACAATTATTACTATGCCCATGTAAAGTGATTCCTAACCTTTGAAGACAGCTCATAAGACTTGAATTCAGCAATTCGCAAAAATTAATGTGTCACAGATATTGGTGCTAAAACTTTACGAATATTGCAGTATATTTTAAAACGTTATTTCATCATCGCCGTTATTAAACCAATATTGGGTGGCTCAGGTTTACACTCTCTATTCATATATATTTTTAGCATTATTCTTGTCTCTGTATATTCTTTCTGATTCATTTTCTTGCATATCTATTCGAATTATCAACTTTTTTCGTACTCATTGTACATCGATATAAAGTCGTAGCTTAAAGCTCAGTCCATAATTAGAAATTTTATGAAATAATAAACGGATAAACGTTTGAATTACCAAAAGGTTTCGAAGATATTTCGTTCCGACTACTATTTTATTAAATACGTTGACATTTTCCCATTCCGCTATGTTTACAACCGAGGGCAAAACCACCGTCTATGTTCTCTTCATCGTAATTTTCATTAGCATAAGTCATATTCATTCAATCAATCGAAAAATTCTTAGTAACCATTTTGCCTCATATGAATACTATATTCTCGCATTCACTATTACTTCTGATTTCTTAAGTTGTAGCATTCAGCGTTTAAAATTTTTGAAAATATAAATGAAAACTTGTCTAGCTATGTTTGAACAACGATTATCTTGGAGTTTCACAGCATAACCAACTTCTATCTATTTGGCATCATTTAAATTTTTACAAATAGTTTCACTTGTCCTCATAACTTGCAACTAAAATTTGTTTAAATGCCCTTAGGTTCAAACTTTTTCCATATATCTATTTCGATTAATACTTCATTTTACTACGATAAATATTCTTCCTTTACTACTTTTTTTCTAACGTAGCTTATGGAATGTTTTTCGCTGATGAGCCTCGTCGTATTTGTGCGTTGTATGACACTTTGGAGTTTAATAAATATTCTAATTGCTTTAATGGTATCGCTAATAAGGAATTGTCTGAAAATAGTTTTTTAAAATTATCATACGAATAAGATTACCTTAAGAATGCCTTGGCAAGGAGCTTAAATATTGTGTGTTTAAATCCTATTTAGGTCTTCAATTGTAATCAGATTTTTTGGATTTTCCAAATATGAAAATTATAATGTATGTGACGGAGAGAAATATCAACATTCGTAAATATAGCATGTATTTTAATATTAATCAAATACTAGCTTTTTATACCTTTATCAAAATTAAATTATTATGTTCGTACATTTGTTTTCTCTTTTGTATTACTAATAATAAACACTATTCGATCAACTATTTGAATGTACATACTTCTCGTCGCATTACTACGTATTACTCTTGTTTTCTGTCATGTTATAACGTACAGTGCTTGAATTCATTTTCTTTAATAAGTCGTCATACAATATGAACCCTCAAAATTCCTCTCTATGTGCTGTTATCCGCATAAACAGTTTTAATATACTCTCAATTTATTATATTTCTTTATACAAGTCAACATGTAGTGCCCTGATATATCTTATCTTTATCTTTTGCCGCTAATCTTTTCTATTTATTGCCATTATTTCAGCCGAGACATAACATTCAGTTATTAAATTTTGCTTTTTTTCTCTCTCTTCTCATTAGTATACATTTCTGTTTCAATCAGTTTCTATCAAAAGCGAATTTGGCATAATCAGGATATTCAGAATTAATTTAATCGCAACTTTAACTTTTCTCTGTACTCGTCAATATGGTATACTTTCTTAGATTTAACATATATTTCCCCATTTAGTCTTCACAAATATTATTTACGTCTTCGCACAGCATTCGATGCTAGCTAAAATTGCTGAAAATCTGTCACATAAAAATGTACCCATAAATGTTCTCACTCTCTGTTAGCATCACTTGACGCATATCTCTTCGAAATAACCATTCTTTTTCGCATTTAATATCCTTTAACATCTTGTATTACAATAACAATCCTCAGATAGTTCAGTCCATCGCAAATGCCTTCTTACTACCATTTACTTTCAAATAACTTTGCAAATATTCTATTACTTCTCATTTCATATTCATTTGGAATTTTATTGGTATTTCGCGTGTTCGCAAATGGGAGCTCCATCCTTTTCCCTCATTTGTTTTAAGATCTTTAGTATTTTTCTTTTGTAAGGCAACTACCGTTCTCATTAATTCTCCGCAAAGATTTACCAAATGTTCTCATAATTCGTATCTTTTCATTGTCATCGAAATCAATAGTCAACATTACTTAGATATGTTTAGTTTCCACAAATTTGTCAAATTGTATATTATGGTATTTTTATTATTTAATTTAACTTTTAACACTAAGACAACGTATACTTGCAAAATTGTGTATTCGCATTTTCAGAAATTTTTAAAACAGTCTTTCCACAGCAAAGCTTAATATTCGACTTTTTCCCATTATATATTTTATGAAAATAAAACGCGCAGACATTCTAAGCGTAAAGTCTTATTTTTCAGTTACTTGTCGGCAGATTTCGATACTTGTTAAATACTTGTACACCCAGACATAAAAGACAAAATATGTGGTATCGCATATCTTTTAATTTGAAAAACTTTTAACCAGTTAGTTTCAACGATGCCGCAAATCTAGTACATCTTTCTTATCTGTACTGCTCAATAATAAATACTATATGTGATATCAAGTCGCATTTCTACGTATTACTCTTCTTTCCGTCGTGTCAATGTGTTCAGTGCTTGAATTTATTTTCTTTAATAAGCCGTCATGTAACATGTTCCCACAAATTTTCTCTTTTACACCCTTCCTCTCTCTGCGCTGTATGCAATTATAAATAAAGCATAAAAAACTCTTGTTTTATATAGGTATAAATCAAATCATAACCAGTATCTTCGCTAATAATTCTAATATATTTTCAAGCTCCATCTTGTTTAACACATAAATTACCCTGACAAGTTGAATTTTTTGACGCTTTTTTTCGCAAAACTCTCTATTACCATTCTTTAACTTGGGATATAATTTTCAGCCAATGCATTTTTCGCAAACACGCATAAAATACTTCATGTATTCGTATAAAACACATTGATCATAACCAGTATCTTAAGAAATTGTTTTATTATAACTCTGCACTCGTCGACATGAAATACTCTTTTAGATATAACCTTTGCACATATAATCATCATTTACCTCATTTACTCCTTACTAATATTCTTTACTTGGTCGCATAACATTTACTATAAATTTTTCTCTCTCTCCTCTATACCAGCTGCTTTACGCTTATCTCTTCGAAAAAAACCATATATTTTTGCATTTAATATCCCTTAATATTTTGTATAACAATAGCATTCGCAGATCGTTCAGCTCATTAAATATGTCGTCTTACTACCATTTGTTTTCAAATAACGCAGAAAATAATCTTTTACTTTTCGTTTCATAATCATTTGGAATCTTATAGGTTTTTTGTTTATTTCAGATGGAAACTCAAATTTTTTTCTTTATTTGTTTTAAACCCTTAGTTTTCCTTTTTCAAGGCAACTTTCGTTCGCATTAATATCGCAAAAAGTCTCCGCAAGGATATTCTGTCGGTTATCTCGTTTTTTAATTCACATTTTTTCAAACCCATTGCCCTCATAATATGTTTCTTTTCATGGTCATTAAAATCAATAGTCAACATCAATTCTTAACATGTTTTGTGTAATTTCGTTCTATCAAATGTGTAATACGGTGGGCCGCAGTTTCTATTCCGCCAGTTATATTATTTGTCTATGTACAATTTGACTAATACGATTCCAAGATGTCATATTTCGTGTTTTAAATATTTGATTTTCTCAAATATGTCTCAGTTAATTGTTAAATATTTGTTCCCCTGACATAAAATTATAAAACGGTCAACGCCGTGTTTTTTTAACTTAGTAGTATCGATCGCCGTCGAACACAACTCTTAGAAACGCTCTCTATACTTTGTATTTGAAATTCGTAAAAAGTGAAAATCATGATGCATGTGGAAAAAAAATTTAAGTCAGTTACTTTTAGCAAAACCGCAAATACTCGCTTTTTTAACTTTGTCCAAATTAAAATTATAACGCTCGTAGATATTATTTAACCTGTACTACTCAATAAAAAATACTCTATTCGATTAACTCTTTGAACCTGGCGTTATTATGTATGACTTACATTTCCGCAATGAAATAACGTTGAAATCTTAAATTAGTTTTCTTTAAAAACCCGTCATATAATATGTATCAGAAATACATCTCTTAACGCTGCATGTAATCATCAATATAATAAAGCATCAAACACTCCCTTTTAATATAAGTGTCAATCAAATCATAAATTCAAATTACAATATAACCAGTATTTTGACAAATAGTTCTACTATACTTTCATTTCGATGTACAATTAATTAACCATTCAATTTTCTTCTAAGCAGTTTTTATCAATCATGCGGTAAATACTCTCTTTATTTGTAGAAAACAAATGTTTATAACCAGTATCTTCAGAAATGTTTTTTTTACAACTCGGTACTCGTGTATATGAAATATTATTCTTAGATGTAACCACTTCCGCATATATTTTCTCATTTAGTATTTACTAGTATTCTTTACGCGATCGCATAACATTCACTGATTTGTTTTATGAATTGCTGAAAATTCTTCCCTGTACTCTATACTCGCCGCTTTACGCAAAATAACCTTTGTTTTTCTTTCGCATTTACCATCCTTCCAGATCTTGCATTGCATTAACTTTTCGCAGAATGTTCAGTTCCATAACGTCGCTAATATTCTTTTGCTTTTGGACTCTTCTAGGTATTGTGTGTGTTTTACTTGGAAACTCAAACCATTTCCTCCATTTGTTTTAACAGCCTTTTCATTTGTTGGTCAACTACCGTGAATATTAAACTAATTTTAACTCATATCTATATCTTTCAATATCTCAAATTTGTTATAGGTATAGTATTTTTGTTATTCAATTCAATTATCTTTTATTACTTTGTGAAATTGTGTATCCGCAAATGTTACCCAACAACGCATGTTTGTAAAGCAATATATTCGCATATGAAAAACATTCTAAAACAGTCTCTCTCCCCATCAAAGCCAACTAATGGATTATTTTTATTATTTGAAATTCTATTTTATGAATAAAACGCACAGGCATTCTTAGCCAAAGAACTTTTAACATGTTTTGTATAATTTCGTTCTATCAGACGTGTAATACGGTTTACTGCAGTCTATTCTTCCAGTTAAATAATTTGTAGGTCTTATAATTCGACTACAAGGATTGTAAGATTCAAAGATTTGTATTTTAAAAATTTGATTTTCTCAAAAATAGTCGCAAAGTCATATTTTTCAGATGTTTGTCCGCAAATTCAGATACTTGTTAAATACTTGTACTCCTAGTCATAAAATTATAAAAAGCCAACGCTGGCATTCTTTTTTTTACTAAGTAATAACGGTCGTCATCGAACACAACTCTGATAAACGCTCTCTATAATTTGTATTTGAAATTCGAAAAAGTATTCAAAAAATAAAAATCATAATGTATGTGGAATCGCATTTTTTTTCATTAAAAAAATTTTTAGCCAACTACTTTCAACAATGACGCAAAACCTCGCTTTTTTACATTTATCAAAATTAAAATTTTAGCACTCGTAAATATTCTTTAATACATACTGCTCAATGTTTTATACTTCATTGGATTTACGCTTTTTTACATTTATCAGAATTAAAATTATATCACTCGTAAATATTCTTTAATACGTACTGCTCAATGTAAATACACTATTGGATTAACCCTATAAACGTCGCATTATTTCGTATAACTCATCTATCTTATGTAATATTGCTTGACTTTTCATTTGAAAAATTATTTTAGCCAGCTACTTTAAGCAATGCCGCAAATACTCGTTTTTTTACATTTATCAAAATTAAAATTATAGCATTCGTAAACGTTCTTTAATCTGTACTGATCAATAATATATATTCTATTCGATTAACCCTTTGAACGACGCTTTGTTTCGTATTACTCATCTTTCCGCCGTGACATATAAGTGAGTGCTTAAATTAGTTTTCTCTAATAGGCCGTCATATTTGGGTACATGTATCCAAAAATTTTTTCTCTCGCTCTACGCTGTATGTTATCATCGAAATTTATCAATAGCGCATCTAGTACTCTCTTTTTATATCGGTGTAAATCAAAACATCATGCCTAATATCTTCATAAATAGTTATAATATACTCTAAAGCTCTATCTCGTTGTACACATCAATAAACATGATAGATTAAAATTTTTGCCCCTTGTTTTTTCGCAAAAGCTGTTTATTACCATTCTTTCAGCCAAGACATAATATTCAGACATAGAATTTAGAATTTTGCTCTCCGTTCTCATCACTAAGAGTTTTCTACTAAGCAGATTTTATCAATCCCGCAGTACAGGCATTTTTCATAACCACTATTTTCAGAAATGATATTATCACAACTCTGTACTCATCAATATCAAATACTATTCATAGACTTAAACTCTTCCGCGTATACTTTCTCATTTAATTTTTCCTAACATTGTGTACGTGGTCGCATATTATACACTGATTTGTTTTATGAATTGCGGAAAATTGCCTCTTTACTCTATACTCGCTGCTATACGCATATCCCTTCGAAATAAACTTAGCTTTTCTTTCACATTTACTATCCTTTCATATCTTATATCACAATAATTTTTTCGCAGAACATTCAGTTCAATAACTATTATTTCTCGTTTCATAATCATTGGAAATCTTCTAGGTATTTCGTGGGCTTCTTTTGGAAACTCAAACCTTTGTATATTTGTAAACTCGCATTTTGAGAAAATTTAAAAACAGTCTTTCTACAGCAAATGTTATCGAACAACGCATGTTTGTAAATTTATGTATTCGCATTTTAAAATCATTCTATAAGAGTCTCTCCCCAACAACGCCAACTATTCCACTCTTTTTATTATTTGAAATTCTCATTTAAGAATACAACGCAGGCATTCTAAGTCAAAGACTTTTTAACATTTTTTGTATAATCTCGTTCTATCAGACGTGTAGTATTGCTTAATGCAGTCTCTATTCTGCGAAATAAATAATTTTTATGCGTTATAATTTGACAACAAAGATTGTAAGATTTAACGTTTAATATTTTAAAAATTTGATCTTCTCAAAAATTCTCACAAAGTGAAACAACTCGCAAAGTGAACTTTTTCAGATGCTTGTCTGCAAATTCAAATATTTGTTCGCCTAGTCATAGAATTATAAAAAGCCAATACCGTTTTTTTATTTTACTTAGTAGTAAGGATCGCCATTGAACACAACTCTGATAAACGTTCTCTATATTTTTATTTGAAGTTCGTAAAAACATTTAAAAAGAGAAAATCATTATGAATGTGGTACCGCATGTCCCTTCATTTGAAAAATTTTTCACCAGCTACTTTCAGCAATGACGCAAATACTCGATTTTCTTCATTTATCAAAATTAAAATTATGACACTTGTAAATGTTCTTTAATCTGTTCTGATCAATAATATAGTCAATTCGATTGACCCTTCGAACGTCGCATTATATCGTATTACTTTCTTTTCGTTGTGACATATCGTTATGGGCATAAATTAGTTTTCTCCATTAAGTCGTTATACAATATGTACACACAAATTTTCCCTTTTTATATCGGTAAAAATCAAAACGTTCATTCAAATCATAACCAGGTTCTTCACAAATTGTTATAATATACTCAAAAGCTCTGTCACACAGTTTTGTATTTTGCTCTCCCTTTTCATCGCTATGAATTTTCTACTAAGCAGATTTATCAATCCCGCAGTAAATATTATCTTTATCTCTCTTAAGCTAATTTTTCGCATCCACTTTTTTCAGAAATGATCTTATTACAACTCTGTCCTTGTCAATATGAAATACTATTCACAGATTTAACCTCTTCCGCATATATTTTCTCATATAGTGTTTACTACTATTATTTACGTTATCGCATATTTTACACTGATCTGTTTTATGAATTGCTGAAAATGGACTCTGTATTCTATACTCTCCGCTTTACGCATATTTCTTCGAAATAACTATAGTTTTTCTTTCGCATTTACTATCCCTTCACATCTTGCTTTAATTTTACGCAGAACGTTCGGTTCAATAACATCGCAAATATTCTTTTGCTTGAAACAACTCGCAGTGTTAATTTTCAGATGCTTGTCCGCAATTCAGATACTTGTTCGCTTAGACATACAATTAAAAGATGCCAACGCTGTTTTTTCTTTTACTTAATGATAACTATCGCCTTTGACAACAACGCTTGTAAATGTTCTAGTTTCTTCGCAAAAGCTGTTTATTACCTTCCTTCAGTGAAGACATAATATTCAGAATTTTAAATTTTCCTCTCCTTTCTCATCACTATCAATATTCCTTTTAGCAGTTCTTATCAATCACACAGTAAATACTCTCTTTATTTGTATAAAACAAACTTATTTTTAACCTTTTTCGCATATGTTTTCTTATTTAGTCATTATAAAATTGTTTTCGTGGTCGCCTAACATTCCGCTTTAGTTTGTGAATTGCTGAAAATTGCCCTCTGTACTCTATACTCGCCGCTTTACGCATATCTCTTCGAAGTAACCGTAGTTCTTCTTTCGCATTTACTATCCTTTCACATCTTATATCACAATAATTTTTCGCAGCACATTTAGTTCAATAACGTCGCAAATAACTTATTATATCTCGTTTCATAATCATTGGGAATCTTGTAGGTTTTCGTGGGCTTCTTTTGGGAACTCAAACCTTTGTATATTTGTAAACTCGCATTTTGAGAAAATTTAAAAACAGTCTTTCTACAGCAAATGTTATCGAACAACGCATGTTTGTAAATTTATGTATTCGCATTTTAAAATCATTCTATAAGAGTCTCTCCCCAACAACGCCAAATATTCCACTCTTTTTATTATTTAAAATTCTCATTTAAGTATAAAACGCACAGGCATTCTAAGTCAAAGACTTTTTAACATGTTTTGTATAATTTCGTTTAATCAGACGTGTAGTATGGTTTACTGCAGTCTCTTTTCTGTGAATTAAATAGTTTTTATGCGTTATAATTGGACTGCTGCGATTTTAAGATTTAACGTTTAATATTTTAAAAATTTGGTCTTCTCAAAAGTTCTCGCAGAGTGAAACAACTCGCAAACTGATATTTTTTAGATTCTTGTCCGCAAATTCAAATATTTGTTCGCCTAGTCATAGGACATAGAATTATAAAAAGCTAACGATGTTTTTTATTTTACTTAGTAGTAGGGATCGCCATTGAACACAACTCTGATAAACACTCACTACATTTTTATTTGAATTTTGTAAAAATATTTAAAAAGTGAAAATCGTTATAAATGTGGTACCGCATGTCTTTTCATTTGGAAAATTTTTCACCAGCTACTTTCAGCAATGACGCAAATACTCGATTTTCTCCATTTATCAAAATTAAAATTATAACACTTGTAAGTGATCTTTAATATGTACTGATCGTCGCATTATTTCGTATTACTTTCTTTTCGCTGTGACATAACGTTATGTGCTTAATTAGTTTTCTCCAATAAGTCGTCATATAATATGTACCCTCAAATTTTCTCTCTCCCACTTTCTACAAGTTATAATATCATCGAAATTTATCAATAAGGTATCAAATAATCCCTTTTTATATAGGTAAAAATCAAAACATTAATTCAAATCATAACCATGGTCTTCACAAACAATTCTAATATACTCTAAAGCTCTGTCTTGTTTCACATGTCAATTAACTTGATAGATTTAATTTTGTCCCCCTAGTCTCTTCGCAAAAACTGTTTATTACCATTCTTTCAGTCAAGAAATAACATTTATTCATGCAATTTTGTATTTTGCTCTCCCATTTCATCTCTATGAATTTCCTACTAAGCAGATCTCTCAATCCCGCTGTAAATACTCTTTTTATCTCTCTTAAGCTAATTTTTCGCATCCACTTTTTTCAGAAATGATCTTATTACAACTCTGTCCTTGTCAATATGAAATACTATTCACAGATTTAACCTCTTCCGCATATATTTTCTCATATAGTGTTTGCTACTATTATTTACGTTATCGCATATTTTACACTGATCTGTTTTATGAATTGCTGAAAATGGACTCTGTATTCTATACTCTCCGCTTTACGCATATTTCTTCGAAATAACTATAGTTTTTCTTTGGCATTTACTATCCCTTCACATCTTGCTATAACTTTTCGCAGAACGTTCGGTTCAATAACATCGCAAATATTCTTTTGCTTGAAACAACTCGCAGTGTTAATTTTCAGATGCTTGTCCGCAAATTCAGATACTTGTTCGCTTAGACATACAATTAAAAGATGCCAACGCTGTTTTTTCTTTTACTTAATGATAACTATCGCCTTTGACAACAACGCTTGTAAATGTTCTACTTTTTTCGCAAGAGCTGTTTATTACCTTCCTTCAGTGAAGACATAATATTCAGTCATAGAAATTTAAAATTTCCTCTCCCTTCTCATCACTATCAATGTTCTTTTAAGCAGTTCTTATCAATCACGCAGTAAATACTCTCTTTATTTGTATAAAACAAACTTATTTTGAACCTTTTCCGAATATGTTTTCTTATTTAGTCATTACAAATATTGTTTTCGGGGTCGCCTAACATTCGGTGTTTTATTTTATGAATTGCTGAAAGTTGCTCTCTGTCCTCTATACTCGCCGCTTTACGCATATATCTTCAAAATAACAGTAGTTTTTCTTTCCCATTTACTATCCTTTCACCAACCACCAAGCCAACTATTTGACCATTTTTGTTATTAGAAATTCTTATTTGAGAATAAAACGCACAAGCATTCTTAGTCAAAGGTTTCTTAACAAGTTTTTAAAAATTTCGTACTATCGGCAGTGTAGTATAATTTACTGCAGTCTCTATTCTGCCAGTTAAATCATTTGACTAAAACGATTGCAAGATGCAACGCTTTTTAAAAATTTGATTTTCTCAAAAGTACTCGCAAAGTGATATTTTTCCGAAACTTGTCCTCAAAATCAGATACTAATTAAATATTTGTTCGTCTAGTCATAGAATTTTTAACCATCTGCTTTCAGCAATGCCGCAAGTACTCATATTTTTACATTTATCAAAATTAAAATCATAACACTCGTAAATATTTTTCAATCTGTACTGCTAAAAATTATTTACTCTATTCGATTAACCCTATTAACTTCGCAATATATTTTGTTATTCTTCTTTCCGTCGTGACATAACGTCGAGTGCTTAAATTTGTTTTCTTTATGAAGCCGTCTTTTGTTCCTCCAAATTTTCTCTCTTTCCTCCTCTATCTACGATGTTATCGTCAAAATTTATCAATAACTAATCAAATATTCCCTTTTTATATCGGTATAAATCAAATCATAACCAGTATCTTTATAAATAGTTCTAAGAGTTTCTCAAGCTCTTTTTCGTTGTATACAATAATTATCCTGATAGATTTAATACTATGTCCCAAGTATTTTCGCAAAAACTGTTTTTTTATAATTCTTTCAGACGAGACATAGCATTCAGTCATAAAATTTTGTATTTTGCTCTTCCTTCTGATCGCTATTAATATTCTATTAAACAGATTTTCAGTCACGCAGTAAATACTCCCTTTATTAGTATAAAACAAATTTTTCATAACCACTATTTTCAGAAATGATTTTATTACAACTCTGTACTCATCAATATGAAATACTATTCATAGATTTAACCTCTTCCGCTTTTTTTTCTTATCTACTCTATTGTTTCTGTGATCGATTGCTGAAAATTGCTCTCTTTGCTCTATACTCGCCGCTTAACGCACATCTCTCCATAGTTTTTCTTTCGCATTTACTATCGCTTCTCATCTTGCAAAAATTTTTCATGGAAGTTTAAGTTCAATAACGTCGCAAATATTTGTTTACTTCTCCTTTCAAATTGAATGGGAATCTTTTAGGTATTTTGTTTGTTTCATTAGGGAACTCAGGATTCACTGAATAAGGTTAAGCCAAGCGATCAGCCGATATACTTTTTTTTTAATATTTGGCAGTACTTGGCATTGAGGATGTCAACTTGTTCTCTTTTTACATTCATTCTTTGTTTACGTTTTCTCCTATATGATGACATTTTCAATCGTCAGATTTGACATCCTTAATGATGTTTATGGGGCCTATCCACTTTGTGTTTTGCATGTGACCTAACCTTCTATTAGTGAATCCTGTAGGGAACTCAAACCTATGTATATTTATGAACTCGCATTTTGGTATAATTCCAAAACAGTCTTTCTACAGCAAATGTTACAAATGTTTATAACACTCGTAAGTATTCTTTTATCCATACTACTCAATGTTATATATTCTGTTGGATTAACCTTATAAACATCGCATTATTTCTTATTACTCATCTTTCCTAGGTGGTGTCGCACTTCTTTCCATTTGAAAACTTTTTATCCAGCTGCTTTCAGCTATGCCGTAAATACTCGTTTTTTACATAAACTAAATGTATAACTCTCGTAAATGTTTTTTAATCTGTACCGATCAATTTTATATATTCTATTCGATTAACCCTTTGAACGTCGCGTTACTTCGTACTAATCTTCTTTCCGTCGTGACATATCGGTGAGTGCTTAAATTAGTTTTCTCTAATTGGCCGTCATATAATATGTACCTACAAATGTTCTTCCTCTACGCTGTATTACCATTACCATTCTTTCAGTCAAGACATAATATTCGGTCAGAGTTTTGAATTTTCCTCTCATCGCTATCAATTTTCTTGTACGCTGTTTCTATCAATCACGCAGTATCTTCTAGGTATTTGGGGACTCAAACTTTTATATTTGTGAACTAGGATTTTGGGAAAATTCTAAAACATGCATTCTACAGCAAATGTTACCCAACATCGCAAGTGTTTAAAGTTATGTATTCGCTTATTTAAAACATTTTATAAGAGTCTCCCCATCAAAGCCAAATATTTGATTCATTTCATAATTTGAAATTCTCTTTTAAGAATAAAACGCACCGGCATTCTAAGCCAACGAATTTTTAACATGTTTTGTATAATTTCGTTCTATCCGAAGTGTAGTATGGTTTATTGCAGTCTCTATTCTTCAGTTAAATAACTTTTATAGGTTATAATTTGATTACAACGATTGTAAGATTTAAAGTTTTATATTGTAAAATTTAATTTTCTCAAAAATAGTCGCAAAGTCATATTTTTCAGATGCTTGTCCGCAAATTCAGATACTTGTTAAATACTTGTTCGCCTAGTCATAGAATTATAGAAAGCCAACCAACGCTGGCATTCTTTTTTTGTGCTTAGTAATAACGGTCGTTATCGAACACAACTCTGATAAACGCTTACTATAATTTATATTTGAAATTCGTAAAAGTATTCAAAATTGAAAATCATAATGTATATGGTATCGCATGTCTCTTCATTTAAAAAAATTTTAACCAACTACTTTCAGCAATGTCGCAAATACTCGTTTTAGATATAACACTCTTAAATATTCTTTAATCCGTACTGCTCATTGTTATATGTTGTATTGGGTTAACCCTATAAACGTCGCATTATTTCGTATTACTCATCTTTCTTACGTGACTTTCCATTTGAAAAATTTTAGCCAGCTACTTTCAGCAATGCCGCAAATATTCGTTATTTTACATATATCAAAATTAAATTTATAGCGCTCGTAAATGTTCTTTAATCTGTTCTGATAAATTCGATTAACCCTTTGAACGACGCTTTGTTTCGTATTACTCATCTTTCCGTCGTGACATAGCGATGAGTGCTAAAATAAGTTTTCTCTAATAGGCAGTCTATTTTATGTACCCACAAATTTTCTCTCTCTCTCCACGCATCAAATACTCTCTTTTTATATCGGTGTAAATCAAAACATCATAACCGGTATCTTCATAAATAGTTATAATATACTTTAAAGCTCTAACTCGTTGTATGCATCAATGAACATGACGGATTTAGTTTTTTGCCCCTAGTCCTTTCGCAAAAGCTGTTTAT
Organism: Stomoxys calcitrans; assembly: GCF_963082655.1. Classification (NCBI taxonomy): domain Eukaryota; kingdom Metazoa; phylum Arthropoda; class Insecta; order Diptera; family Muscidae; genus Stomoxys; species Stomoxys calcitrans. Next base: position 2,196,512 of record NC_081553.1, read on the forward strand.
TGTAATTCTTTCAGCCTAGACACAATATTCAGTCATGGAATTTTGTAATTTGCCCTCTTCTCATCGCTATGAATTTTCTAAATACTCTTTTTATCTCTGTTAAACAAATTTTTCATAACCATTATTTTCAGAAAAGATTTTATTACAACTCTGTACTCATCAATATCAAATTCTATTCATAGATTTAACCTCTTCCGCATATATTTCCTCATTTTGTCTTTAAAAATTGTATTATGTGATCGCATATTATACACTGATTTGTGTAATGAATTGCTGAAAATGGTCTCTGTACTCTATACTCGCCGCTTTACACATAGTATTTCTTTCGCATTTACTATCCTTTCACATTTTATATCACAAAAATGTATCGCAGAACGTTCAGTTCAATAACGTCTATAGTTTTCTATTTATTCGATTTACAATCATTAGGTATCTTCTAGGTATTCCGTGTGTTTTATTTGGGAACTCTAACTTTATGTTTGTGAACTCGCATTTTAAGAAAATTCTAAAACATTCATTCTACAACAAATGTTAAAAATGTTTTCCAGCTCCGCATGTTTGTAAAGTTACGTATTCGCATTTTAAAACCATTATAAAAGAGTCTCTCTCCCCAACAAAGCCAACCTACGATTATTTTTATTATTCTTAACCAAAGATTTTTGGCATGTTTTGTTAATTTTGATTTATCAGTATTATTGACCACTGTCAGTTAGATATTAATTGGGCCATTAGGATTGTATGGTTTGACTTTTTATATTAAAAAACAAAAAACCATTTTCTAGCATTTAAACAATTTGCAAAGAAATTTTATCTCAAACAACAATCCTATATATCAGTGTTAGACTATCGCTACAATTAATCGCAAATTTTCAAATTTAGTGTTTTTCTAGGCGGTTACTTTATTCAGTGTAGGACTGGTAGCTTATAACCATTCAAACAAATTCACACATTCAAACGCAAACTCCTTTCTAAACTTTGAACTTTTGCAAGCTTATACGATTTCTTTCTATTATATGATTGAATTTGAATAATGTTTTTTATAATTTTAAATATGAAAAAGTCTACAGGCTAAATTTAATGCCTATTTCTACCAATATTTAGAAATTTTTCTTTTCTTTTAAATAAATGGTTTTAAAAAGTGCAATATTTTCAAATATCAAGGCTAAACGCAATACAAAGAAAGTCTTAAGACGGAAATCGTTCAGTATAAACAAATGAAATTGGTTAGAATAAACGAAAGCGATAAGTGAGGGATAAAGGCAAGATACCTGCCAGAGTTTTCGACAGAGCTTTTCTATGTTGTCCTCTAAATGTTCAACAGGAAAAAAGGCACAGCATTTGTAGTGTGAACGATTATTTATTATCTTTCTGAACCATTTATGGTCTTCACATTTTCTAGGGCGAAATTCAAATTGTACCCCCTTCGAAATTGTTATTTGTCTCATTCTCCATTTCGAAGTTTGTTTCATTCTTTTACATTTAAGTACAGGATCACAGGGTAAAAGTTTATCATCTTCTTGTGATATTCGTTTATTCTAGATTTTTCTTTTATTATTGTGCTCGTGCGAAAGAAACCCGCATTGGTAGTATAAGTGCATTTAGTGCAAACACATAACACTATTTCCGTTTGGAGCATAGTATCTTCCGAAATAAACTCATTGTTTTAAAATTTTCTTCTGCATTTGCATAACTGTTATTCTCGCTTTTTTCTCTAAAGTATTCTTGGATCAATTTAATTATCTTTCCATTCAACGCCATTAAGTTTTTTTTACTTATTGAGATTTTTGTCGCTTTATCTATCTTTTTCTGATTATTGCGCTCATATGAAACAGGATAGAATAGTTTATTCAAAGTTAAGTCCTCTCAAACCACTTGGGTAATGCAAATGCATTTAGTATAGATACATGAATTAATACCCCATTTCCGCTTTATATATATCGCATCTTCAATAATTAAATTCAATTGATATTTATCAACATTTCATTTTCATTCAATTGTTCCTTTTCCATATAATCATTCCTTCTTTAAATTTTTCTCTTCTACTTCCATTTTTCAATTTTGCCACTTATAGGAAATATTTAATTTTAATAACAATTTGCCAAAACCTTAGTGTAAAAGTTTCTTTCTTAAGGACATTGTATTTTCCTTAGATCATTTTATGTTCTATCGGTTTTTAATATCTTTGTACGCAACAACGGATAATATTAAATCCTCAGGTTTTGTTAATCCTCTTGGTTATTACGCTTAGTCAAAAATGATTAATTCACCACCATTTTCATTGGAAATTTACTTGAGTTTTGTGGGGCTAAATCGTTGCACTACGAATGCCACACCATTTCCATTTGAAATTCGAAAGGCAACTAGCAAGCAAAATGAGGCAAGAAATTAAACTAATGTTTGCAGTTGAAGTCAGCATTGTTGTTATGGGTTTGGAGTTAAATTGTGGGTATTAAAGGAAGCAATTCCTTTAGAATGACATGTTTTTGATATAAAAAACTAGTCGAAAACGGGTATCGTGAAGAAAATGTCCTGAAGTGTGATTAGTTTCTTAAAAGCATTATTTTGCAGCATATCAACACAAAATATACGAAAAGGAATAAACGTTAATTTCGAAATATAGAGTGTTATATACATACGAATGCTTACATTCTTTTGCAATGAAAATCGTACTATTGTCATGGTCTTTGGTACGCTTAAACATCAGTTAAAGGAATGTTTGTAAATAACGTACGCAAATAAAAAACATCGCACAACTATTAATGTATAAGAAATGCAAAAAATCTTGTGGCCCTGTTACTCTCAAATCATTTGGTCAGACTTAAGGATAAGGGCTTAATAATATGCAAGTTTCTTTTCAACATTTGATAAGAATGGAAGTTGAAACACTTTCATTAGTTTTAATTTTTGGAAAGTTTGTTTCCTTATGTTTGCAATATTAACTAGCAATTTTGAAAGAATTACAAATTTTTATGTTTCGGCATATCAACTATATATATATAGCTACAGTTTTCATTCGAAGATAAACTCAAAACCAATTTGTGAGCTTAGGAATAAATGTTGTAGATCTAATATCGGGTGTATTCTTTTTTATCTGTAATCGATTTTTTCGCAAATATATGGTGTTTCTCTTTTCATATGAGCTTAATGATCGAAAATTTTATACAATGCTTATGCTTTTGAATTTTGGAGTTTAAAATAATCAAACTCTTTCTTAACTTTCGCAATGTATTGTCTTTAGTTGCCATATACTAGATTTTTCGTACGTTACGTATAAATGGTATTATTGTACGTATTATATTATTAATATCATATAATTAATAGATTTTTTTATTCTAACCTGCAGATCGTATAAATTGAAATTTGTCTCAAATTTATTGTTTAAACGAAATTTTATTGTTATTTCTTTCTCAGTTTTTAGTATTTTTTGAATTTGTTAAATTTATGTTTTCTCACAGAATAATGGTCTTGTAGGTTTAAAACCAAATGTTTTAGTGTAGCTAAATTAACCACGAATCTTGAATATCGATTTTTGTATATTTCTACTTCTATTTCTACTACACAAAAAAAATCTACTGCCCTGATAGCAGAAACTTTGTAAGTCAAATTTAACATAATATGAATATATTTGCATGTTTTACTCAGTCAAAAAAAATTATGTTTTTAACCTGAAGGGGACGTAAGTATGCACGAGAATTTTATGCTTAAAAATTTACTTTTATAAGCTTCATTCAATTAGCAAGGAAACTCGATGGATTATAAAGTTTCCTTGTTTGCTTATGAAACGAATAACGATGACGTGGGAAGCTTGTTTAATTGTAAGTGTTCCTATTCCGTGTAGGTACTTCATTGTTAATACAAGTCAAAATGAGATATTGCACAATGAAACTAACTTTTACAAAATGAAATTGAATGTTCTAACGTTTAATATTGCAGACAGGATAAACACATACGAATATATAAGGATATGTTTTATTCGATATACAAATATGTGCGGATACGGGCAGATAATTAATACGATGAGATTGCAATACTTGTATGTTAATATAGGATAAAGTTAAATATTGCACAATACAAGTATAAACAATAGTTTATTAGATATTTTCTGAATATTTTTGGTCTATGGCGAAAATACGTAGGGACAAAATGTGAAATTATATATTGCAAAAAAGAATATAAATAATAATCTGAAGTTTTATCCCAAACATTTGCAAATTTAAATACTTGACTGTTAATATAGGATAAACGTTAAATATTTGAAAAAGCAAGCAAGACTTGCATACTTTATAGATAATTTATATATATAATGAAATACGAGATGTATGTATGTGTGGATTTGAAAAATAAGATTCGAAGAAATTTAATTGTGGCATAAACTGATAACATGGGTTTAAACGAGAAAATATTGATATCTTAGGCAAAACACATACGTATGAAAATGTACATTCTAATTTCATAAAATTATGATAAACAATGTAAGACTTTTTATAGCAGCACCCATAACAGTACCGCAAAAGTTATTATGAGATATTTGCCACAAAATATTTATTATGCAATTATTAAATAAAGAAATCGGGTTAAAAGATTCGATGGAACATTTAGAACTCTTAGATACAAATGAATGTAGGTCCATAATTTGAAACACATATATGTATGTGGAAATAATATTGAAAAATCGTACGATATATTCAATGAGAAACAATTTGTCAATAATTGGCCATCATACTGAATGAACTTTAATTGAATAAAGCCAGACGAAAATTCAGTACGACGATTGAATATCGCTGTGATCGTATGAGAAAGGAAAAAAATGAAATAATACTAATCAAGGCAATTTAACATTTCACGACTTTGTGACACAGTCGATTTTCGATTTCTGTCTATGCCGCACATTTTATAAGATATCTATAATACACACGCAGTTTTTACCCATTTATACGCAGTTATATGTTTCAAACGTAAATTTTCCGCAAAATTCATAATTTCGATTTAACTTTTTTTTGATAATCTTTCCTTATTTTCTCTTCTCAATATACGCATTCACTTTTTAGCAAAATTTTTTATTTGCATGTGTGTCTGCAAAGCATAGGTCCTTTATCATATATCTATCTTTATACAACTCATGGATTTTTGGCAGTTTTATTTTACGGGCTTATTTGTCGAATTTACGTCCAATTTTGTTTAAGTACATATTTGTCAGTTTTTATTATTAGTAAAACTGTTAGATTTGATTATTATCGTTACGCTTATTCAATTTCAGAAAAATTAATTTTTTGTCTCAATAATGTCTCAATAACATTAGTATACCGCACAATTTAATACCTTTCTATTATAGCTCGCAATTTTTAAATGATAAACGCTCGCATTAATACTTTCGGTTTATGGTCAAAATTTTTCGGACTTTAACTTTTTATCTCCTACTGACTTCCAAACATTTTAGAAAGCTGTTTTTATAATAAAACCCTGTGAGCAGGCGCGCTATCAAATATTTTTAAATTTGTTTTAATTAATTCAACTTTATGGAATTTATGATTATATTATTGTTTGATCTACGGTCTGAGATGTTTTTAAAAATTTATTAAAGCCCTTTTTTATCGAAAAATATATACATCTAAAATACTAAAATAACGCTTCATAAGTCTGCCTTAAGTTGGGCGAAAAGTTAATTGTTATTAAGCCTTGATTTTTTTTTATCAGGAAATTAGAAAAACTCTTTAACTTGTCAAAGAACTAGATATATCCTCAAAGTTCAGATTTTTTGGATCGTCGTCGAGTTTCGCTGAATTAGAAATCGTTGTATTCTTTCTATGTTCTCAAAACTAGAAAATTTTAAAACATTTTAGATCGTGATAGTGTATACAAACAATTTGACGCAAGTCCTATATCAACTTTTTTTCTCAAAAGAAGATAGTTTCATTTTCATTTCATTTATACGTATTCTTTGTATGTACGCAATAATGAATATTTTTCGAAAAAATTTATAATGCTGTGTTCTTTATAAAACAATACGACGCTGGCTCTATGTCATATTTTTTCTAAAAAATAGAAATTATCACATGTTTCAACTTCGCATAGTTCAAGAAAGTTTTATTTTTTTTAACATTAAATTTTTCGAGGAATATCCGCATATAGTATCGCAAAACTCTAAAAAAAATTAAACATATAGTTTTTAAATATTAGATCTCTTATTCCATTCGTCGAATTAAATCAAAACGTTTGCAATGCATTCATATGGGTTTCATATCTAATTTGTTTTTAAAATATATTTATTAACGAAGTATAATTTTTGTTTCAGAGTGACGCTTTAATAATTTGTGTTTTTAGTTCTATTTAAGGGTCGCAGAATATATGTCGTCTTTTCATTTAATTAGGAGTACGCTTCGATGAATTTAAAAAATTACGAAAAAAAACTTCTTTTTCAAATAGTAGTATGTAATTGAACGGAATTCGCAATGCTTTCTATTCTTTCCCTCCTTTCATATTTCTTTTCAAAACGCTAATTTTTTACAATATTAAAATTTCAAATATCGAAATAAACGCATTTCCTTTGTAAATCATTTTGACGAAGAATGACGCAAATTTTCACACAAGACAACACAAAGATCTAGTTCTGAGAATAAAAATATTTTCCGCAGTTAGGTTTAAACTCATTCTTTTCTAAAAGTAGGTATTTTATTTTGCTCAATTCCTAAAATCTTCTACATTGAAGAAGTATATTTTCTAAATAACTTCCAAATGTTTTCCAAAATAAATTTTGTCTTTTGATTTCATTCTACAATGTCCACTTAAGCTAACAACATGTATGGAATTATTAAAAAAATAATTTCGAAAATGCATATATACATAACACATTTTGGGTCTAGAGTATTAAGAAATGAAACTTTAGGTTGATAAGATGAAAAAAATACTCGCAGTGAGGAAGTAAACTAGAAGTCTATTAGTCCCGTTGGAAAACGGAGACCATATAAACAAATAAGGTTTTGTATCAAATAAAAACTATCTGAGGAACGTATAAGAAAAACATTCAATGTGGAAGTGCTAAACGATGTCGGAAATATGTACAAACATCATTGAAAATGTACTTCATAGAAAAAATGAACTTCATAGAAAAAAATCGCAAAAAGATCGATTGCCACCCATAAAGAAAACGGAATATTTTAAAGAAAGTGAAATAAGATATTTGAAAATGGAAGTAAACGAAGAAATAAATAAATTACCATTTAACTTTAAAAATGCAGACGAAGATAAAAACTATGTATAATCAATTAAAGAAACACTTTTTTGGCATAGTGAAATAAAAATGACGTTTAGTTTTAAATTTCGAATTCCTCATCCAATCTCGTAGCAATTTATTTGATACTTGTAATTTGGACATTTTCCCTTAATCGAAAAAACATGATTCATTATTAAACGCATTTTTTTAGTTTTACTATACATTCAAACTTAATGAAAGCGCTGAATCCCTGGATCGGGATTCTATATAAAAAAGGGCAGAATTAAGAATTGATGTAAAATCAGTAATGTTAAACTTAGTTTAATTTCTAGTTTGTGATTTTAAATTAACTCCTCAACTTTTCTAGTGTCGGACTTTTAACTTAGGCGCGTAAAGCGTTGATCACAATAAGTATTTTTGTTTATTAAAACATTGAACTTAATCGTATTTAATCATTTCGAATCAAAATTTGCACAAATTTTCCTATTTCCTCCTCGTTTAAAACTTCACATACTTTATCCCATCTTTCGTAGAAATCCATGGGATTGAAATTCATATGAGGGAAATAAAATATCGCATAAGTTTTCTCTGTACACCCTTATTAAGCTTTAAGAAGCTTTTATCTTTCTCATTTCGTTGTTTTGATTTGAAACAATTTCCGAATTCATTTTTATCGTTTATTTGTTATTATTGAATATTGCTGATGGCAAGGGATCTGAGTGTTTGAATGGCTGCCTAAAAACCTAACAAAAACTGTAAGAACTTTTTGTTTACAATTCTAATTTGTTTTCTTATCATTTCATTTGTATTAAATGGTTCCGCCTTGGTGTCCATTTCCGCATTTCAAGAATAAATTTAAAAATCGCCTTTTGTCTATTTTTAGCATAAAGAAACGATGTGAATAGTTTTTTTTTTCAATTGTCACTTTATTTTAAAGTTCTTATTTTAGAAATAATTATTTCAAAAACAATTAAAAAGTGTTTGGAACCTCGTAGTTCTAAATTTTTGATTTTTTTCTACATAATTGGGAGACTACTTGCATTGCAGTAAAGCTTGAAGCAATTATTAACTACATGACTTGCAAATGCTGTCAATGAAGATGAGTAAAGCTAACTATGTACTAATGTAATAGAAATTAAAAACAGAAGTTTCTATATGGCCATTTTATTAAAAAATATTCGATGATATATTAGGGGAAATATGTCGAAATAGTTTTGATTTCAATTGGACTTATTAAGGTTCCTAATATAATATTCATAAAAATTTTAAACTTTCAAAGAACTTGAAAATGTTAGTTAGGCATGTTTGGTGTAAGCGAAACAAGAAATAAGAAAATGCGAAGAAATAACTTTTATAGCCAAATAATATGTTTCCTTGATGGAATGCTCATGGGAAAATTTGCATTAAAAACTAATCGAAATATTAAAGTGTATTTTTTGTTGGCATCTATGTTTTTCTCAAAAAATCTACAAAGTTTTAAATTTAAAATTTTAAGACTGTTTCATGCGAATAAAATCGCCATTTCAATCCAAAAGATGGACTCTCAAGTTTTTTTATTTTATTTGCCATTTCAAAATTTTTGCTCCATAAACTCTAAGCTTCTCTATTAATAACTATACTCGCATGTCTTGCATTTACTCGTACAATATGTTAAAGTTTCAATAAGGTTTAAAGTATTGAACATCTGACCCATAATTCCATTAACTGTTTTGCCGGCGCCATATGATCGCTTTTACATATATAAATTGACTTATCATAATTCATTCATGTCATTAAATTTATATACTCAGAATGGTCGAAGATTAAGATTTTGTTTAATTTTTATATTTCTTTTTTTATATTATGTTATAGTTTATTTTGAAATTATTTATTATCTTTTATTTTTAATATTTTTAGCAGCTATAGGGTTCCAACTTTATTGCGCCTTACGATTTTTTTACGTTTTAAATTTTTTTTGCAATGTTTTTAAATTTAGAGATATCCCCTTAAAGTTATCATTCATACTAATTTGGCCATAATTTGCCTATTTCTTTAACTTTTCGCGTTATTTAAATTTTCAAATCAAATTTTTTCAATTATCTTTTAAGATTGCTCTTTTTGTTTGAAATAATATTAAAATATTGAAAGTCATTGAAACATAAGATTTTATTTGGATTACCCATTCGCTTTAAAAAGCAATTCTTTTAATTTGAGAATTAATTTAAGGTTTGAAGCGATGTTATTATTATTTGGAATGCTTATTATTTGTTATTCCTATTTAAGAATGTTACTTTAAGTTGTAGAGTATTTTAATGAAGTTATATTTTAAACTTTTTAGTGCGGCTTTTTAACTAAATTTTTTCGCCTTAACGCAGATTCTTCAATTTTTATATTTTAAATAGGCCATTTTTTATAAAATCACATAAAATATTTTCGATCGCTCGATTATTTAATGTTAATTATATTCTGAACGCATATTTCAAAATTGATTTTTCTTTTTCTTCTCTTATAACTTTTCGGGAAATGAATATTATGATTACATTTTTCAAATATACCCAATTGGAACGCTCTTAATATTTGGTCTAATCGAACATTCTGCTAAAAAAATCCTTTTGAAACTTTAAGTGCTTCACAAGTGCACATCTTCTACGCTTTTTTAAATATGATATTGATATTTAGAAAAGTTTTCGTACTCTTTTAAGAATATAAACGCATATTTATCCTCTTCGATATTATCATCATCTCAAAAAAATCTTTGCTTATACTTGATAAAAATTGCATTATTCTTAATATTTTTAAAGAAAGTTTTCTTCTTTATCTCTGTTAAATATGTTTGATGGCTATTAAAAGTTTAAATTGATATAGTAGGGTTGTTTCTTTGAATATTCTTAGTTCTGGGAACCCATTGAGATTCTGAAAGTAGATCTATTTTTATCAAAACTAAGGTTTCCACTAAATTTTCAAATCGTTTTATTCTGCCTATGTATTAAAAAATTTTATTTAGGTCTCAAAGCAAGAAGTTCTAATTAATTCCTTTTGACAATTTGTATGTAATTGTTTTCTTGAAAAGGTTATATTTCAGGTTTTGAATGAGGTTGTTTGTTAATCTATAGCAAAATTGTCCCTTAAACTGAACATTTAACATTTTATTTTTTGAAAGAATTTTTCTTTTAAATAGTCGTCGCCTCGCAAATTATTTCTAAAGGCATTTTTTTTTTTGGAACTTAATTTTGAGTCGGAACTTAAAATTTGGGAATATTATAAATATTATGATGTGTAGTTCTGAAAGCAGATGAGGCAGTTCTTGGAGTATTTGAGAGAAAGACTCTTCCTGAAATATTTGAACCAGTTTGCTTTAATGGAGAATATAAGCGTCGTATAACAACGAGCTTTAAGACAAAGACGTATCAAAATACAACTGCCATGGCTAGGTCTTGTTGTCAGAATGGATGAAGAAGATCCTGCAAAGAAGTCCTTTGAAGGCAAAAACGGTGGTACACGCAAACCGGGATGACCAAAAGCCCGGTAGAAAGACCAAGTGGTGGGAGACACCTCGAAACTTGGTATCAGAGATTATTAAATGAGGACAGAAGATCGAGGCGCTTGGAACGCTATTCTACGTTCAGCTAGTGGAACAAATGTTCTGTCATAGTCAATTAAAGGAAGTTAATAGACACTTTACTAGAAGTGAAGCTAAGCCATAATTAAAGCTAATTATTTTTGTCATTTCGGAAATTATTTTTCATTATATCATACGCTGTGTGTCAGATTTGAACGCAGATTACTTTATGTAAACCAAAAGTATTGTTAGCCTAATCAAATAAATTATTACAACGCAGATATTCCTAAATCTTGCATATATAACAGTGTTTTGTAACATTCAACGCTTTTCAACTCTTGATATTTTTAACGATTCTAAATGCCGTAAATTTGACGCGTAACCTTATATTTCATGTGTTCGTAGTTACATGCAACGTAGTTAATTTAACGCATATTTATTTTGTATATGTTTGTCATAACCTCTTCAAGAATTTATATTTTGGTCGCTCGCCTATTACGTTTAGAAACTTCGATTGGTATAATACGCATTTAAATACCTTTCTGAATGCAGACAAATTCATGATTTCATTCGTAGACAAAAAAAAATACTATGATGCTCTATTGTTTGTTAAATGTCATATAAAATTAGATATTGGCCCATTTAGGAACTCAGTACTAAATAACGCTTAACGGAGTGTTTTAATTTTCAACGGTTAAATTTTTGGCGGTTAATGCGGTTTAACTTTTAATACATTTTTTCGAATGTCGTTACTTTCTTAAAAATATAGTTTTCATATACGTCGCTTTCCTGTTTAGCATAGACACTTATAAATGAATATATTTATAACTTGTAAAATGTGCTTCTGAACGCAAATGTTGTTATTTAGTTAAAAAAAAATAAGACCTTGGTATTGAACGCATTTTAACATATTTTTGTGTAAGGTGTATAGCTGGACGCAGTGCTTAAATTTTCGACGGCTTATTTTTTATTCAAAACTTTACCAATAAATGTGATTTAACGCAGATTCTTTAACATATATTTTTAGTATTTACCTATTTGGTGTGTTCGCTCTCCTTTTAAGTTTAAACGCTTTGAATAATTTTATACGCACTTTTCTGAACGCAGACAAAAACAATTCAAATATGCTGCTCAATTGTTTGTGAAATGTGATATATAATTTGATATTGACCCTATTAACACATGACTACTAAATTACCCTAAACGGAGTGTTTAAATTTTCGACGCTTCGCTTTCGGCGATTAACGTAGCTTAACGCAGATTCGCATGTAATTATTTTTTCAAAAATATTCAGTAAATATTTGACGTTTTCCTATTTTGTTTATTTATAATTTTTCAAATGTGCTTCTGAAGGCAAATGTTGTTATTTAATGTTATTGATAAAAAATAATAATAACTGAGCAGTCAAAGCAGTTGAACATATTTTCGCAGTGTTTAAATTTTCGACGGCTTGCTGTTCATTCATTTCTTTAGCAATAAAAAAATTTTTAACTCCTATTCCTGAACATACATTTTTAGCATTACAAATTAAGGATACAGTGCTTTATTGCTTGTCAAATTTCATATATTATTGGTAATAACCCATTAAACTCTGAGTACTAAAAAACGCAAAACGGAGATTTTAAATATTCGACGGCTCGCATTGTATTCTAAAGCGATTAATGTTGTTTGACGCAGATTCGCATATGATTAATTTTTATATTTGACGCTTTCCTATTTTTATATTTAAAACTTTTCAATGTACTTCTGATTTCAGATATTTTATTTAATGTTAGTGATACAAAAACCAAATTAATAATCATAATACCCGATTATATTTTCGACGTCTTAAGTGTAACGTTGAACGCAGTGCTTAAATTTTCGACGGATTGTTTGGAAATAGAAACGCTTTTCAGTAAATATGGTTTAACGCAGAATCCTGTACACATATTTTTAGCTTAAATTTATACGCATTTAAATGTGCTTCTGAACGCAGATACTAATTTTTTTAACCTCATTTTCGTATTAGCCTCTATTTAGTTGTTAATCGTTTATGTAAATGTTGTAAACCCTTTTTCAAATAATAAACAGACTTGTTAGCTGTGATTCTGATCGCAGATTGTTATTTTTTGGATAAAATTTATTTTGAGTCAGTAACTCTTAAATGATTTTCATATGCATTACGTTAAAAATATTCTTGGTCATTAACGTAGATTTTAGAATTTGTCATTCTCATCAAACTTGGATTGCTTTTATAAATTTTATATAAATTCTGAACGCAGTTTTCTCTATTCGACATTTCATTATTAATAAATTATCTGACGTTTTTTTCTTATTTCGATATGTTGCTATAACCCTGACTTTTTTCGTATCATGTTAATTTTTTCTTAATTATTCAACTCCTTAATTGTTTAAAAAATTACGTTCCTTTTGCTATGTGTAATATATAAAATAGTAAATTTTACTCACTTTGTTCAGTAGCCTACGTTGAGAGAACGTAAATGGATTATTCATACGTGTCACTAACGTAACCCCTTTGTGGCTGGGATAACTGTAAGGTGAAGGGGGAGGAAGGTAGCTGTTGGCTCTTTGGCTGCAAAACCCATGTCCGATAAAAAAACGAGACATTTTGGGAGAGGCTAGCAGTTCAAAGCTTCTTGTTGGTGTTGTTTTGAAAGGAAAAACAATTGACAGAGATTTGGTTTTATAGAAAAATAAGGTTTCATCATATATTTATTATTTCTTCAAAAATCTTTTCTTCTTCATTTTTTTTTATGCGGTTTCTCTTTTTTAAGATTTTTTCTTTTGAAATAATTCTTTTGTTTTTTTTTTGTTTTGCTTCAGTATAATTTTTTGCTTTCTGTGAAATATTTTTTTCTTTCTTGGTTTTCAGAAAATGAAGAATGTATATAAAAAGTACGTATGAACTATAATAGATATACTGAGAAGAATGCTTAAAAGATAGTTGTAGAACAAACGTGTATGACGAAAAAATAGAACAGAATATCAATCAAAATCAGTTAAGGCTTATATGGTAATCTTAATACACTGTGGTATATGGTAGTAGTGGTGATGGTGTCAACTAAACGAACACATCATAATAATGATTTTGTTGGGTTGGATGTTTTCTTGTACCTCTCAACGGGGATTTATGTGCTTATCGATTAGTATAAAGAGTAGATGTATATAAAATCTCTAAAACACTTAACCCTTAACGTTGATGGGGATGGTGGTGATTCTATTTTTTTTATTCTTTTCGCTCTACATTTTTTTTTTAGATTTACAAAATATTCTTACATTGATGGGTGATAGATAACTCTAAGTATCTCAAGATTCTCTGAGCCCAGGGGGCGTTCTTTCTTAGAGTTTAGTTAGATAGATAGCTGTCAGTTGGACGTGGGTTTTTACAAGTCTTCTTTTGAGAATATGTGTGTTGTTTCTCTCTCTGTCTTAAAAACCTCATTTGATGTGCCTGACTTCATCTGAATCCTCTCTCATTTTTATCATTCTCGCTCTCTCGAACTTATTATGATCAATCTCGCGTGTGATTCATTCTCGTTCATCAAAATTCGCGCATACATCATCACACACTCACTCTCTCTCTCTCTCTCATCTATACCACACACAGCGCACACAATGCACTCTTCTAATATCTCATTCGTGATACATTCTCTGATTCAGATTCAAGAGGGTGTAGATGATTCGAGATTTTTCTGGCTAATAATTTTCAATTCGTTTCTCAAGAATAAACTCTTTCACATTCTTCGAGCTGTTTATCTTTCTGTTTCTAGAATACGTTTGTCTGTTTGTTTGCATGTATGTATGTACGATTTGGTTGAAGAATAAAATATACAATACATCATAACAACAACCTCGCTCTGTTTAAGCCTCTACAGATGTGATGATTTTGATAATTGTTGATATTTCATTTCGAATTAAATGTCGAGAGAATTGCACGAGATTTTTGCAAATTTAGCATAAAATTATGACAAATTTACTCACGCAGCCGCCCAATACAATACACATACAATTTCGCTAAATGGTTTAAAAAAAGAAAGGCATTTTATAAGTTTTACAAGGAAAAAGATTAAGACAAGTAGAAATTTTGCTATAGTTATATATATGTATATGCAATTAATTATTACTAATAAATGTGATTAATCAGCTTAACGATGAAACGTCAACAAAAAATATACAAGAACCAACTATTTCTACAGAGGACGGGAGGTGGTACTCTGCATCATAGAGGTAGGGGGTGACAGAATTTTGCCCACACACAAGGCATTTTTTTTAACTAAACGAAAATGGGCGTCGTGAAAATCTTTCTTTCTCTTTTTAACGTACGAGTACATTCGTGCGCAAATTGTTATACATTTCTGTTATACTTTCCGAGTATACATGTTTACCAAATCTGGTGAAAAAGAAATACAGCTCTACCATTGAAGGAGTAGGGGGTAGAGCGCGAATGTGGGGCCACCAATGGTTGAAAACACATGTAGAGAAAGTAGCAATAATAAGACGCAAAATGATGGCCTTGTTTGGCTACAGAAAAAAACAAGGCTTGAAATTTTCTGTACACCAAGTGTGGGGGAAAAATATGAAACGTATATACATACTTGAGAGGAATTTTCTGGATATTCGTTTAATGGTATACATATATTGCTTATGAAAATAAGTATGTACAAAGGTAGCCTATTTAATTTTAAGCATACACACACTCTTGGTGTACGAATATGTATATTAGAAATCTTTTCGACAAATTCCTGTGGAATTGCCATTGGAAAATAATTTTTTTGTGAATTATAGAAAAAACTGCCTATTGGATTAGTCATAACTAAGTAAAGCTGTTTCACTTTAAACATTTCACAATCTTGGTATTGTCAAGAAACAAACACACTGCTATTTGGGGTAGAAATTAGTTTTAACACAATTTGGCCATAAAACGAAACCTTGAAAATTTTGCGCAGTTATGGAAATAGGTTTTTTCCAGACATGGAACTACATATATATGAGAAACTATTTTTTGTGTGCAAGATATTTTTTTTTTTTTTCAATATTAATATATTTAAAAAATGCTTACGGCTTTTAGAAGCAAGGCTTCAAGTGACGTTGACAAACAACACCAGAGCAGTCAGTTTAAGTTGATGCTAACCAGACCCAGAACTTTAGTTGAAAACTCTTCATTCTCACTCGCATTGAGGGGGCAACACTCAGAAACCAATCTTCATAAATTGCTTCCTGCCTAGAGCTCTCACAGCTTGACGGGTGGATTAATCATGTAGCCATTTTCTTTCAGATTCCCAGTTTCACATGGAATACCGCAAATTTTCTCCTCACTATTTCGGCCTACTGCCGGAACAATAGTATTCTCCTGATCTAGCAACAAGATTTGAACGCCTCTTGATTACAGTCATTTTTAGGCAAACACCAAACTCTCTCATTCACACAAGAACACTCTTTTTCACAATCACACAAAAATATTCCACTTCTTTAGCCTCCCTGAGGCGTGTTATAGGTACAAGTTTAAGAAAACCACTGATGCCAGAGCAAGCAAAGCAGGCCTATTTATACCCCAGAAAGTGCCCGTATATATGTTTGTGTGTTCTTGGAAGGCAAAGAAATTTTCCATTAACCTTTTCTAGCACATTCGAATGCTAGCGAATGGGGTTGCTTTAGTTTGAAACATGCGCATAGCGTTATCTCTTTCGTTATGTCGGGAAACTGTTATAACAACCAAAACGATGTAGAGAGGAGCGGGAGAAGGCAGATGGTAGCTGTTTTTAATTTTGCTTTGCTGTCGAAATGGGCAAAAATTTTCCATTCCATTAGAAAAACAACTGCATCATTACACCACAATGCGAAATTATTCTGGAATGTGTAAAGTGAGGGGACAGCCAATAAAAAGGGAATTGACTATAGATACCTGGAAATTAAAAAAAAAAAATATTTAACTAGTACTTTTGGTTTAGTAATGTATGTGTCGAAAGAGTGAAGAAGTTGTCGGTATCGTTGTTAGTTCTAGCAATGCCACAAAAAAAGCATTTATGACTCAGTGAGGGACCAAGCATCTTAATGGCGTAATATTTGAAATCAATTTAAAATAATTGTATTGTGGACTTTAAGAATAGTAGGAACCAAAAATAAGATATTTTATTTAATTAACTGCACAAAGCAGTTACATTCGGTTGAAAAAAAGTAGCTGGAAAAATAAAAACAAACACAGGAAATTGCCAGATTTTTCGATTATGCGAAAAAATGTCATCTCACACAAACTTGTGCAAAGGAAAGAGAGAAAGCTAGCAGTGTTGTGTCACTTGGCCATATAGACATTATAACAGTTTTTTCAACAAGAGATGCCATCCAGTTACCAACGGGCAATTTTGAAGGGAAAGTGGGGTGGGTTAAGTAGCTCAATATCAACCCCCTTCTTTTCCAGCCATCTGTGGGTTGTAAGGCACAAAGAAAACGAAATTTCTAGCAATTTTCGTAACGAGAATGGAAAACGAAACACCCAAACACGTACTGGAAAACAGGAAGTTGACTCCAAATGCAGGAGATTCGTAACGAAGCTTCGAGAATGTCCCAGTGATGAAGGTCAATAGAGATTAAATTAAACATTTACATTATCTTTCAATTAAAATGCACAACAATAACATAAAATAGGAAAGCTTGCAAGTTAAAAAAAAAAAAAAACAATTGCATATTTTACTCTCAAGATTACTTCAGGACGTCCTGAAAATATAATTTGTACCCCATAATCAACTTTACGAGCCCAATTTATAATTTTTTATAAATTTATAAAATTTTTGGAAGATATTTACAAATTATTAATAGAGAAATTGCAAAGGGAAGTGCACAACTTGTCATTAAAGTCCGAATTCATTTGAAGAAGGGAAACATTATTTAAGGACATTATTCAGCCGGGAATGTTGAAATCCAAACAAAGTCCATTGTCCTAAAGACAAAAGTCTCAACTGCCAACTACTTATATCCACAAAATAATCTCAGAAAGTCAGATTACTAAATTGGTCTACATAGCAGCAACGTCGCAAAGTGGATCTATGCAACAATCCTCGAAAGAGGCAGAAGAGGGGTTAATTTATTTCCTTATTCTTATTTTGATTAATAGGAATTGAAAACAAATAGGCAAAGTCAAAACTACACCACATTCCTAGAAGGCCACCGCCTCCGCCTATGACGCTGAACGCCTGGGTTCGAATCCTGCATCATAAAAAATTTTCAGTAATGGTTATCCCCTCCTAAATCTGGCGACATTTGTGAGGTAGTATGCATGAAAAATGTTTACGCTATTGCCCATTTGCGATTTCCAACGACCTACATCAATAAGAATTATCTGAGCAAAATTTTACGCGGTTATGTTTGTTCGATCGACCGCCATCGTGATATCTACAGACGGACAGACATGACTACATCGATTTAGTATGCCAAGACGATCAAGAATTTATATATTGTACTTTAAAGCTTCAAAAATCAATATTTCGAGGTGTTACAAACGAGTTGACTAGATTAGTATACATCCCATTGTATGGTGATGGGTATAACAAATTGGATTAGGATTGCGTGGTACTAACGATTATATGATTTTATTTTCGAAGTACACTTTTTGTTTAATTCCCTGTTTTAGGAAAATATCTCTTGTTTTAATGGCTGTATTTCAATTTGTACATCTCTCCAGCAAAAATCCTTAAAAAATAACTTTAATCGCCAATCTTTGCGACATTCCCCCGAAGGAGTTTAATAAAACTTACAAAAGTCTAAGAAAAAGGAAACTATTTGTAAGAAAATGAAAAACATAGAAATATAGCAAATAGTTAAACTCGGACCTATTTGATCGCAAAGCCGCTTATAAATGAAAACGAAGTATGTAAGAGTTTTTGTTTGTTTTTCCATCTACATGGATTAGTGAGGATGTTATCTCCACTTTTACTTCTGGTTTTAAATATTTGACTGAAATTATTATCAAGCCAAAACATTTTGGAGGGTTGTTTTTACCTCGCATGATGCATGCGATTCTAATACAACAGGAAGTAACAAAGACAAATCCAATGTCACATCTGTCTTTTTATACCCTCCACGATAGGATGGGGGTATACAAACTTTGTCACTTCATTTGTAACTCAACGAAATATTGGCCTAAGACCCCATAAGGTATACAATATATTCTTAATCTTCTTGACATCTAGCCATGTCCGTCCGTCCGTCTGTCGAAAGCAAGCTAAAGCTAATAAAATATATTTCATACAATTGGATATTGTCCGGTTGCAGACCATAGGGTAATCTGTTTCTAGGAAACCAGTCAAATGCTATTACAAAGCAAAAAACGCATTTTTCTACCTAACTTCAAAAAACAAGGGTTCTTTATTTTCTATTTGTAATAGAAACAGATCACCCTATGGTCTGCAGGATATTGCAGGACAATATCCGATTGTATGAATTATTTCAAGACCAAAAAAATCCAGGGCAAAACATGAAAATATATTTTATATTTGGCTAAATCCTGATCGAAATAAATGATTTTTTGTGATGTGCATGTCAACACAAGGGAGATTTTATGCTTTTAGATCAATTCATAAATTAATATTCAATTATACATATGTAGCTTTCAATTAGTTTGTCCAACTGCTCGATTATTGTTACCTACATTAGTTATCAATCGGTCTAATAAGTCGACAAATATTTGCCATTTATTTTTTTTTTATTTGCTCCAGTCATGCTTGTATTTTTAACAAATACCACAAAACAACAAAAATTACATGTTGTTGTAATTGTTGTTTTTCATAATGCAGATGCCACGAGAATGTTCAAGAGTGTACATACACACATGTGTGCATACAAACGTATGACGACTGGCTGTCTGCTGTTCTAACCGTTTACGTTTTTCGATTCACGTACTCGTATAACAGAACTGGTACTCATGATGACAATGGTTGACCTTTTTGCGCTTACGAAAGAGAGATAGAAAGTTGGATGTTAGTGTATAACAAGTATAACAATCGAATAGTTAGTCTATCATATAACACATTGGCTGCATATGTTGCCAGAATGAGGGCTTTCAGTGTTGCCATAAAAAGATTTTTTTGTAATGAATACCATAGACAAAGGACATCTATAGACCATAGACAAAGGAAATCTATAGACCATAGACAAAGGAAAGGTATAGACTTTGAAACTCAAAATGTTAATAAAATAACTCAAAAGATCTCCGTTCCATGTCGCCCGGGTTCCATGCTCACTCACATATAAACGGCAGAGAATTTGACATTTATTCCATCAGTTAGAGCTTTTTTAAACATATTGTTATGAGTCTACAGATTTCATTTGTCCATGCCATAGACTCATAACTGATATGTTCAAAAAAGCTTTAATAGATAGGAGGAATGTCAAATTCTCCGTCCTTTACATGTGAGTGCGCAAGGAACCCGGGCGACATGGAACGGAAAAATGTTGAGTTATTTTATTAAAATTTTGAGTTTCAATGTCTATAAATTTCCTTTGTCTATGGTATGTATGAGGAGGTTTGAGCACATTTTCAATTGATTTTCAGTCCAATGAACTTTACAAGAGAAACTTATGAGGAGGCCACAGCTGCGCAGAGGTTTGTTTGTCTGCTTATGACGCTGAACGCCTGGATTCGAATCCGGGCGACAACATCAGAAAAAAAATTATCCCCTCTTAATGCTGGCGAAAATTGTGGATTACTATACCATGTAAAAACTTCTGGGGCGCACTGTGACACTTTTTCTGGGGTCTGTTTTCTGACTATCTTCCAATATAGTTTTTGAATTGGCAATAATAGACATTTGGTGCATTATGACGACAGGTCATTCGACGATACGTAACTAACTACAAAGCCAGGATAGAGTAATTAATTACTGCAAGGTCCTAGGATTATTCCTTATCCCTTTAAGACCTGAAAAAAACTTCCACCGATTTGTATGAAACTTTCAGCAGGTGCTTATTTTTGTGCCATAGTTATGTGAAGAATAAATAAAAAAAGAAAATTATCCCTGGATTCTATCCAGTCTAACAAAATCGAAGCTTTCGGTTTTTACATGTAAATAAATATTTGGAGTATTTATGACATATTAAAGTCATATAGCACGATCGTGAGCGGGGGGCCTGAAAGGGATATTGTAATTAACCAATCATGTATGGATACGAATGAATAATTAATTATTTAAACAAGTTTCATACAATTTTTTTTTTGAAGGCGTAATCTCCATATTTTAATAAAATAAAATTTATTTGTTGAGAAAATTTTTACGAAAATTTATTTATAAAAGCCAATTTGGTCCAAATTTTACTATTTTTTAATACGAGTTTCTACACTGATAGAAACATGACGGTACTATTCCAATACCGCCTGGTATTATTTTGTTCTCTCATTGGCAAAGATTTTTAATACCATTTGGTATCAATTCAATACCAGACAAAGGAGGCTATTAAGAGTTGACGGCTTCACATTTGTATTCCATCGAGCTAGCAGTGTTGTTCTGCTTTGTACTTAAAATATATGACACAATTATAAAATATATGTTAAACAAATAAATAAAATGTTTTAATACTATTTGAGTGCGTAAAAACTTTTTCAAATACTCGAAAGCGGCAAAAATGGAAATATTGGGTTGCCAAAATGTAATTGCGGATTTTTCATATAGTCGGCGTTGACAAATTTTTTCACAGCTTTTGACTCTGTAATTGCATTCTTTCTTCTGTCAGTTATCAGCTGTTACTTTTAGCTTGCTTTAGAAAAAAAAAGTGTAAAAAAAGTATATTTGATTAAAGTCCATTCTAAGTTTTTTCAAAAATGCATTTACTTTCTCATAAAAAAATCCGCAATTACTTTTTGGGCAACCCAATAGTACAAATTCTAAGGACATTCTACATCAAAAACATGATATTCTCTTGTGTGGAAAACGATGCTGTCTTGATGTACATATATGGAAACCACTTCTGGGAATCAATGGATATGGAATCAATTGCTGAACACAAAGAATTTTTTTTAACATAAATAATAGAAATAAAATTAGATTAAAATTATTTTCAAGTGTTTTTTTTTTTGTTCATTAGGGGGTGGAATAATCAATAACGGTGTGGTGCTAAACCAATAACAGATTGGTATTAAAACAGTTCGTTATAAGGCTAGTACCAAACGGTACCAATCATTTTATGTTTCATCTATACCATCCGGTATTGTTTTTGTACCATACGGTGTTGCTTTACTATCTATACCGTATGGTACTGAAATGAGTACGTTTGGTATCAACTATCTCTGGGCGTATTTATTACTTGTAATCTTCATTACATTCTGTGATTTCTATTGGAATAAAGTTTTTTCAATACATTCTTAAACGATAACCACCATTTCAACAAATTTCTCAACAGTAACGCCAGCAACACCCTCAACCAGTTACTTTCCAACAAACAAAGTGTATAACAGTTTTTAACATCATGTATCGCTACATTACGAGTTTTCACGCCAGAACTGATTATAAGAACTGCCAACATCAAATTAGGAAATCGGCATGGCAACATTGGTTAAATTCAAATGTCATTGCCGTTACAAATGCACAGGGCGTGTTTGTCATTAAGAGGTGCTTTTGGTGAATACATAAATAAACCGTAAAGCTTCTATTCTCGAGCTTTATGTTAGCGTAGCACTAACTTTTTAATGTATTAACACATACACCTTAGAAGGTTTTCGAAAGAGCTTAACGGATGGCAGAAAATTGAAAACGGCAAACCTTTGACATATTAATATAAAGCCTTAATAGGTTTTAATTAAAGAAAATCTACTAGGGTAGGTAGGGTCCACACCACTTAGAATACGAGGTCTTTTGGCCAAAACTATCTTGGTTCCAGAACGGTTACATGGTTGTGAGTTCTTTGGAAATTGTGATTCACCGAGTCGGCATAAATTGAATGTTGCTTTTAATGCCACAGTACGATATGGCTTGAGAAGAACCCAACATGTCTCCAACTATACCAATTGCCATTATAGTTACAGTTTTGATTCTCTCCTCAAATTGAGATCTTTACAATTCCTTCATGGGATTATTACTAGGCAGATACCAGAATATCTCTTTAATTCGCTAGATTCAACAGAGGGAAGATGATTATACCTCTAAGGGAACGAAGCTTGTTTTCTAATGGAATTTTTTAATAATCTCCGAGCGTCTTTGGAACCCACTTTCACATGTTTTGCAGGGTATCAGCAATGCACATACATAAAAAAACTTAAAAACTAATTTTCTAGCTTTTCGTAGAATTAATGTCGTTTTTTTATTATTATATATTTTTCTATAATTTTTTTTATATATTTCATAACTAAATTTTTTGCCTATTGAGTTATACTTTCTTTTTCTCGTTGTACTATCTGTACTGTTGTCGAATGAGTCCGTGCTACTTTCGGTACAATCAAGTATCGCTGAGTTGGTAAGGGAAGAAACAGTCACTTCAATTGCCCTTTTTCGCTTGGAGGGGTGAATGTTTCAAGTTTTTATTGGCACCAGCAGATTTGCCGTTGGAATAGCCAACGTGGCCTTTGATCTCAACTTGTAGATTTTAGAAATCCTCATCTTCTTTTCACATCCATTCGCCTTTTATCTAGGTTATGTCAAACAATTCCTTCAATAAATCAAAGTTTTTTTCAGCACCGCTCGTTGTCGTTCAGAAGTTTTGTTAGTTTTGCACATATGGCTTGAACAGATATATGAGGGAAGTTCAATGTTTTGCTCCATAAGAACTTGAGCTCTATAGCAATCAGATCGATCCTCTCTCTCTGTTCTTTGGCAGTGGACTTAAGAAATGAGGCGTCCAATGACGTGGTTTCTCAGGGGCATGCGACTCCGTTTACTTAATTGTCCATCAACAATTAGCTAGGTTCATTGTCCAGGTTTGCTTGTTCTTTTCCGTGTTAAAAGAGCGATAACTTGAATGCAAAATGCCAAGTTTGTCTGAACTTGTGGAATGACCAAATCGATGAATAGATGTTCATTCTTTGATACTATGTATTTTTCAATATTTTTACTTATTTTAAGAGGTATTTATGAATGGGCGCATCTTATTCAACGGTATGGGTTATGACTTTGCAAATTTTTCAAAACTTCTAAATGTGATATCTGTAACAAAATCATCCCCAACAGGTAGCTAAAGGAAAGCACACATCAATAACCAATTGCCTTTCTTTTTACTCCTTAAATTGAGTGTAAAATACAAGTAAAGGCGTGCTAATTTCAGCTTGGCCGAATCTTATATACCCTCCACCATGGATCGCATTTGTCACATTCTTTGAATAGCTTTTTCAAATATATATGAGCTTTATCAAGTTATTGACCGATATGGACCGTGTTATTCTTGACTGTTACAAATCATAGAAAAATGCCACATCCAAAATTGCAGGCAAATCGAGAAAAAATTGCGCCCTCCTCAGCGGCTCAGAGTGTTTATATGGCAGCTAAATCCGGTTATCAACCGATTTAGACCAAACTTGGTGCAGTTGTTAAAAGTTATTGGATAAGAATTGGAAAATCGGGTTAATTGGTGGCCATATCGGGTTATGAAACGATTTAGACCATACTTGTCACAGTTGTTGAAAGTCATACGTCAACGATATGTGCAAAATTTCAACCAAATGGGATAACAATTGCGCCCTCTAGAAGCTCCAGACGTCTAATCGGGAGATCGGATTATATGGCAGCTATATCAGGTTGTTAAACGATTTAAGCCATACTTAGCACAATTGTTGGAAGTCATAACAAAACGCAACATTGAAATTTTCGACCAAATTGGATCGAATATGGTATATATAGCAATTATTTAAGATTATCAACCGATTTAGACCATACTTATAGTATCGGGTTATATGGCGGCTATATCGGGTTATGAACCGATTTAGACCATACTTGTCATAGTTGCTGAAAGTCATACTTAAACGATATGTGCAGAATTGCAGCCAAATGGGATAACAATGGCGCGCTCTAGAAGCTCAAAAAGTCAAGACCCAAGTTCAGTTTATATGGCATGTCCTTCGAACGTTAGCGTGCTTTCGACAGACAGACAGACGGACGGACAGACATGGCTAGATCGACGGTCTTAGACACATATTTCCAGCTGTTACAAGCGGAATGACGAAATTAGTATACCTCCATCCTATGGTGGAGGGTATGCAAACCGATTTTTACAATCAATATTTCATTCTGTTCGTAGGATATGTAGATTTTCTTCAAAGATGTAAGACTTACAACACTTTTCCGGTTTGGAATTGTCGTAAACTATTGTAAAATATGATGCGGTTTCAATTCCCTTTTTATTGCAGTTGATAAGAGGTTTGCTTCATCACTATAATTGGTCCAGTTTTATGTATTATTTAGCCATGTTATTTCCTTACTCCCTTTTGGTAGTCTTCCTTCTAATATCATATTTATAAGTTTTTGGAAAGGTTTGTATTTATCTTTTCGCACCCGATGTCCTAAATATGCAATTTTATTTGTTTGATGGAGGTAACAACATGACCTTCTCATTAAAACCAATAATTTTTTCTTTAAAAACAATATTTCAAAATAATTTTTCTAAGAAAAAAATTCTTTAAAATTTTGCCTGTCTCGTTCTTTCTATACACGATACATATATGATTTGAATAGAAAATAGAAGCTTGAATTACAAAACAACAAAATTGAATACAAAAATTGAGTATAAAAATATTAACTTTTTGTTCTAAACATTTTTAGAATTATTTATTTATTTTTTTGATATATTGCTTCTTATTTTGTCCGGCGTCGGAGCAATGACATTTTCTCGACTCCGACTCCAGGAAAATTTGCTCGACTCTTTTTAGGCAATGCTACAGAGTTGCCGCCGAGTGTATTCAGTCTGGGTACCAGTGCAATATGTGCACTCATGATATGTGCCTCTTAGTGTGTGTGTGTGTGTGTGTGTTTGTCCTACCTTAAGGTATTTGAACTTTTGGCCGCATTTTACTTTGCAACAATTTGCAAAAACAGAAAGGCAGAGAGGAGAGCGATTGATAAATTTTTTTCTCTCTCTCTCTCTCTCTCTCTTTCTCCCCCATTTTTTCTCATATTTTATAAAACTCTTTCGACATGTTCGAGGACGAAAGAGAAAGTTTTAATGTTTATGAACATTCAAATGTGTGCATGCGAGCGAACATACGTACAAACACACGCACGTGTGTGTGTAATATGCATACAATATCTACATGGCACATTCATATGCACATGGTATGTGGAAAGTGTGCCTTTTTTGGGGAAACGTGTCTGTGGCAATAATACATGTTACGAGTATTACAACACCAAAAGGAAATCATAAAATGTAACTCCACAGCCACTAACTCCTCTCAGACATACACACACACTCACACTCTTGGAGGAGTGCTTTTAAGAAAATAACACAACAAAGCTTTATTGATGATGTTGTTGCTCTGTCCAAATTTGGCCGCACATCATATTCATACACAATGTTGCATAGGCATGTGCATGCGAGCGTGTGTACACATGGGGATGTATCTCTGTCATAAAAGGACAAACATAAATACAAGCACACATTTGAAAGGAAAATTTCCACATCTAAAATGGACAGGAAACATGGACATAATGCCCAAATGGAAGGATATCCCTCTGTTTCAGCCATGAACTGAGCCGACGAAGTGTGTGAGGGCGAGGCTGCTAAGGAAATTCAAAGGGAAATGAAATGTAATTTTAATTTGGACGAAATAAAATTAGTCAGATTAGATGCTAAGCCATTGCAAGCCAAAATAACAGTTCCAGTTCCTTTTCCTTTGCGTCGTTGATAGCCACAATTAGGCAAACAACTTTACTTACTTTTGAAGGCCCTTTTCAAAAAAGCAAAAAAACATTTTTTGTTTTGTTTTTTTCTTGTGTTGCGAGCGTGTGTTTGCATGCGAATTGTTGGGGTTCTTCTTTATTTTCAAACAAATTTTGAAAAGAAGCCAAAGTGTATGTTGTGTGCCTTCGTGTCCCTCAACAGACAAACATCCACACGGACACACATACAAATACACACTCCTCATCAGCTGACTTACAAACTTATCGAGTTGAACGAGTACAGAGTACCGAGGACATCCACAGGCACACTCTTACACACTCGCATGCATGCCTATAAGCAGCAAGGACATCGATGGTTGCCAATGTGAAAGGGGGCAATACGTTAATGAGGGAGTTGCTTACATTTGATTGCTATAACCAGCATCATGTTATGGAGCTTATACCAATCTTGTGAACAACACGAAATATGATCTGCAACCTTATAATTATATATTCCTGATCGTCTGGACATTCTGAGTCAATCTAGCCATGTTCGTCTGTGTATGTCTGTCAAAATCGCCATGAACCAATTGAACGTATGATGGTCGTTGTTGAGTATTGCAGATGGTTATTTCGGAAATAGTTTTGTTGTTATAGCCGAATGTTTGCAATTTTAGATTCCTCCTCAATATTATGTTGTTTGTCGGAAATGTCTGCTGCTCAGTTTATGATGGGATTGTTGGGATGCAGAGTAAAATGCAAAATGCTAAATTTCATGCAATTCGAATGACAATGTTTAATGTTAGTAGAACAACGTCTCGGGAAACGATCGTTATATTTTGTTATGCTAGAAGGATCTAAACAATTGCCTGAAATAAAATATCGGCTAAATGTACTCCGCAGCTTCGGTGGGATAGCGTTCTAGGGTGGTCCTCATTCTCTCAATGAATTTGAGGACAATTGATATTTAATGTCGAATTATCTTATCATTTGGCTCATGAATTATTGGTGTACCCTTTTAAAACAACTTCAAAGAAAGGTGAAAACGGGGTCAAATCACTTGATCGCAACAAAATAAGGTATATTTTATAGCAGAATAATGTTGTTGCTGCCTCAGCAAATAATGTTTTCTGATCAGCAGTAATATGCATTCAATATCTTGTTTTTGATAATAATAATTTTTTTTTTAAATTTTATAATTTTTTGATAATAATTTTGATAATATCCGATTTTGATAATAAGCTTCCCAAACTTCTATTGGTAGCACTATTTACACCCTACACCACTACTGTGGTACAGGGTTTTATAACTTAGTGAATTTGTTTGTAACACCCAAAAGGAAGAGAGATAGACCCATTGATAAGTATACCGATTGACTGTGATTCGATTTAGCTATGTCCGTCCGTCTGTCTGTCTGTCGAAGTTAATTTGTTACAAAGTGCACGTCGCAATTCTCATGCGATCTTCTTCAAATTTGGCACAAGCATTTTCTTGGGCCTAGAGACAAAGCCTGAAGAAATCGGTTCAGACTCCCATTTATGTTCCCCCCATATGAACCAACATTGTAATTATATCGTCATTTGTAAACCGATTCTCACGAAATTTTACACGAAGGATGTTCTTGTGAGTCTCGACATCATTGGTGAATTTCATAGAAATCATTTCAGATTTATATATAGCTCCCATATACAGGTATTTGACGATTTTTACTTATGGAGCCTCTGCAAGTGCATTTATCACCCGATCTTCTCAAAACTTTGCACTACGCTTTCTTCTGTGACTTTCACAAAAAATGCGGGTGTTGGTCGAAATCGGTTCAGATTTAGCTATAGATCACATTTATATGTTCGCCGATTTGGACTAGTATTGAAATAATTTGGTCATTTGTTAACCGATTCACAGGAAAAATTGGCACAAAGAATTCCCTTATGAATCCCGGTATTGCTTTTGAATTTCATAGAAATCGGTTCAGAATAAGACATAACTTCCATATATATTTCTTACCCGATTTTAATTTTTAAAGATTGACCTGATTTCCCGTAATTATTATTTTTAACTTTTTTCGATTTTTTTTTTCTACCAAATATTTTGTGGCCCACCATTAAAATAAATAATGTTTTATTCAAAGGAGTGAATATTACTTGAGTTACGATGAATTTGTTCTTGTGGGATGAAGAATGTGTTCCCATATGGCTATTTAGGTGCCTTTGCCAAACTCATGTAGAAACTGTCCTAGCATAGAAGTTGATTGACTTGGGGTAAATTTACTTCTTAAGAAACCCTACTGGAGGGAGAGTGGATGTTTGGAAGGGGTGTTGTATTATGCTATCTTCATCAGTTTTTCTTTCCACAAGTATGAAATTTTGCGATAAATATGACGGTTTTCTCCAAATTATATAGTTGACCTGGTGGAGTTTGGACGACGACTAACTAAAAATCATTTGGTCCTGAGAAGGTTAAGCAAATTTTAGTTTTGACGGCTTAGCCTACATACCAAATGCGGTGTAGCGTAACTAAAGATCGTCTTTGCCCGACACTAGCCCGTCCTTACTTGTTTTTAAATTAATATGTAAATATTTAGCGAATAACGATAATGCAACAGTCTGAATATGACAAATATGACAAAATTATGCTTGGATGGGGAAGAACCTTAACCAAGAATGATTCCCTCAACATTCTCTCTTTTCTTTTAATTTTGAGGGTGTATAGTGTAAATTACAAATAAAATATAAGTAAAAAAAAGGAGTTTAGAATCAACATAGGGTGTTTGGTGATATCACCAGACTTATTGCTCTGAATGAAACGCATTTTCCACAGCATACGATAGGACCCATGAAGACACCGGAATCTAGGAAAAATAAGGTTGATTGACGGATGATCAATACAGTCTTTAAACTCGTACCAGGAACCACGCGCACTAGAGCAATGGAGACTATTCTCGATATCCCACCCATAGACATACAGATTAAGTATGAGGCAGCCACTACGTTGGCTAGTTCATGTTATCAGAATGAATGAGGAAGCTCCAGCGAAGAAGTCTTTTGACGGCGAACACTGTGGTACACTCAAATCAGGACCACCAAAAGCCCGATGGAAAGATCAAGTAGTGAAAGACATCTTGGTGTCAGAGATTTTAGAAGGAGCGCAGAAGATCGAGGCGCTTGAAACGCTTTTCCAAGTTCTGCTATTGGGACAAATGTTCTGTCATTGCCAATTAAAGTAAAGTAGCCACTATGAGACTTAACGCGATGTCTATCCATCGCGACGATAAACACCTGGAAGGAATGGAAGAGTTTCGGATCGGACACCTTAGACGACACTTGAGGTCGAGTGCAAGTCACTCCTGCCAGCGGCACAGGCTTGGATTGATGGAACTCTGGTACTCAGAGATGGTCCGTAAGACGATTTTTTAGGTTTCCGACTGTCAAAAAGTTGTAAAAGTCGAAAACGTCGTATACTTGTATAAAACGTAGAAAAAGTCGCAAACGTCATAAACCTTAATAACTCAGTGCAAAAGTTTGATTTTTAACAAATATTATTGTCACTTATTTGTTGTATATAGAAGAGTTTATATTTATGTAAAAAAATTTCGCAATAAAAGAAATATTAAGTTTTTTTTTAATTTTTGCATTTACATTTTTCACACAATAAATTGGAAATATACGCAACTTCAAGTCAATTTATAAAGTAACGTTTAAGGATTTTTTTGTGAAGCAAAAAATCAAAAAATTATTAGTTTTCATCAATTATATTTGGAAATTGCAATTATTTTGTATCCTTTTGCAAAATTATTTGCTTCTCCCGTTTTAATTTGCTTTTTGAAAGCTGTTGTAAACGACATATGTTAAAAATGCATGACATCTGCGGAAGTGTCAAGTGAAATGGTACATGGAGTGTTAATTATGTTATTCAATAACAATACTTAAAAATAACATTACTTATTCAATAAAATACTTAACACGCCATCTTCCATTTCACTTGACATTACCTCACATTAGCATACTTAACACGCCATCTACCATTTCACTTGACACTACCTCAGATGTCATTCATTTTATAACAATATTGGTAAAAATCGTGTAAACCTACGGTAGCTTTTTCTAATTCTTAACCGATTTTTTCCAATTTCAATATTGTTCATCTCCAGGAGGAAAAAATTACTTATGCCAAAATTTTTAGTTAATCAGATCAAAAATTCGACATATTTTCGTTCGAATTTTTTTTCTGTCAGAAACCTAGTTTTTTGGCTAGGTTTACGACGTTTTCGACGTATGTAATATACGTCGGAAATGTATGTCATATACGTCACTGTTTCTGACAGGCCATCTCTGCTGGTACTGCTATGTGGAAGTTCATGCTACACGGATAGACTAAAGCTAGAAGACATATTGAGCCTAGGGGCCCATTGAGAACCCAAGGACTGAGATCTGTATCCAACTGCCTGACCTTAATACGGTCCTGCAAGTGCAGATCCCGGCTATCACAGAAGTGGTATGGCGTTAACGAAGGCGTCGAATGAAACGATTTGGCAGTGAAGGCCAAAGGAGGCCACCCTAGCGCAGAGGTTAGTTAAGGGTTCGAATCCTGACGAGACCATCAGAAAAAAATTTTCACTGGTACATGGCTATGCCATGTAAAACTTCTCTATAAAGAGGTGTCGCACTGCGGCTCGCCGTTCGGACTCGGCTATAAAAAGTAGGCCCCTTATCATTGAGATTAAACTTGAATCGGACTGCACTCATTGATATGTGAGAAGTTTGCCCCTGTTCCTTAGTGGAATGTTCATGGACAAAATTTGCATTTGCAGTGAAGGCCAAAGGACTGCCGTCAATAAGCATGGTTAATCAGAAGCTTTTCGGGGAAATGCGGTCCAAGTTAAGGGCGTGGGCGTAGAACATAAAAATCCTATGGGAAAATTCGGATCGTGAGAAGACGAAGCTATTACTGAAAGGAAGTAAGAAAGACATCAGTGAAGCTGTCGGTATCATAACTGGACACATAGGGCTACGAGATAATTTATGCAGAATAGGTGCGGCAAATGGCAACATATGTAGGGCTTGTGGGGAAGATGATGAGACGTGCCTATGTCTGGCTTTCGCAGCTAACAAACACCGGAACTTAGATCGGGAAACAATATCAGTGAAACCGCCGTGGTTTGGAGAACATAGTGATAACTTTTTTACAACCTCATATCCCTTTATCCAGAAGGCCACTGAAGCGCTAATAGGAGTTTTTAATTAGAATTCAATCAGCGATCGAATTTCAATTGAAAGGTTGTGTCCGTGTCAATATAGCAGCTACATCTAAATCTGAAACATTTCTGATTCGAATTGCGACGGGTCTCGAGGAGACATTTGCTAATAAAAGCGCATTTTTGGTCTTAACATTGTGCAACCCACTGGAACAGCGAAATCGGATAATAAACTACCTTTATTGTCGAAAGACCCTAAATCGGGAGATAGCCTATAGTAAATGTGGTCCTATCTGGATCATTTTTGGTTCGGATGTCGAAGGGTTTAGAGTTAGACCCAAAATTGTTGGGAACTGTCTATATGGCAGCTAAGTCTTTTGCCGAGATCGCTTGCACTTTTTATGGGATTAAGACGCTAAATCGGAAAATTGGTCAATATAGGAACAATGCATATTCAAATATTGACTGAAATTTAAAGTCGTTTGGGGTTCTTTTGGGTTTCAATATAACTTTTCTCTTTAAAAAAAAATATCACGAAAGTAAAGAGCCAAATTGAATTACTTGCGGTTAAAAATTCTTGGTTTCATTGAATAAATCTTATGATAAAAAATCCTGCAATGGAATCTCAAATGTTGTCTTTTTTTGTATTTTGTCTAAAGAAAAATTTTAATTTAAATTGGATAAAAAATAAAGCTTTAATGGCCTTCAGAACTTTTATCGGGAGATCGGTCTATATGGCAGCTATATCTAAATATAGTCCGATCTAAACCATATTTAGGTCAGTTGTCGGGAAGCCTTAAACTACTCACTGTTTCAAATTTCAGCAAAATCGGATGAAAAATAAAGTATTTATGGGCATTAGACCCTTTATCGGAAAATCGGTCTATATAGCAACTATATCCAAATATGGTCCGTTCAAGAACTTAATGAGCGTGCATCAAAAAGACGTATCTGTGCCAAATTTTAGCTCAATATCTCAATTTTTGAAGGCTCTAGAGTGATTGAAACAGACGGATGGACAGAGGGACATACACACGGACATCGTTAAATCGTCTTAGAACTTTACGACGATCCGAAATATATATAATTTTGTCGGAAATTGATATTTCGATGTGTTGCAAACGGAATGACTAAATGAATATAACCCCTATCTTATGGTGGTGGGTATAAAAATATGTTCATGCCTGTGACATCTGTCGTTGACTAATGAGCTTTCAGTTATGTCCTCTTTAAGATCTTTTTTTATCTAAATCTCGTTTTGGACATTTTCCATTCATTCACCCCGTATCTTTTTCCGAAACTCTTAAAATGTTAACTGGCTACTATGGGAGGAAAAATAAAATAGAAAAATTTCCTGTTTCGGCATGAAAGCATTAAAACGTGTAGGATATGATATTTTTATTATCCTTTCATGTGTTATCCGTCGCCCATACTGCCCTCGTAATGTTAAACGTTTCCTTTAGCACTCACCTTCCTCAACAGTTTCTTCCTCATCCGTCGACACTGGCTTCGTGTGTTGTGACTTTAACCAAATCAAAGAAGAGCAGACGAATGCCAGGAAAGAGAGCAAAGGACCTACATTTCAGTTCAACAAAATGTGAGAGGTGAGCAAAACAAAAAGCAAAAAACAAAACCAGACACTCTCGTTCGCTCGGGGCCAGCCACTAATTGCATGTGTTTGTGCGTGTGTGTGTGTGTGTGTGTGCCCAAGTGTTGGCTGGCAAGGATGACTGCCGCGTACATTAGCCTTACACAAATCGAATTGCCAAAGCTCCAGTATTGCTTCGCACGCGGAACCGTTCACAACTCAGTTTCCCCCCAAAAAAGAAATTAAGAAAGCCCAAGTGAACAACAAATAAAATGTAACGGTCATTTAAGATTTGAAACTTCCAAAAAAAAAAAAATTAAGAAAAACACCTAAAAAAGAAATTATTATCGCTGTGCTAAAGAAAAGTGAAGTTTTAGTATAAATTCGTTGGAAATCAATTTGACCACCACCCCCAAAGGCTTATTATGTAAATATCCTTCAGAAATCGACACTTAATGTGAGGAGGAGAAGGCGAGGCAGTAGCAACGACCGAAATGCAATGCAAGAGTCGTTGCATTCAATGACTTTTACGGTGGTGTCCTAGAACGCGAGGCACTGGGAGTTCAATTTGGATGGTTTAAGTGGTCATGGCACATGATGGCATAAAATTTGTTTGGAGCTAAACTAACAGTTAAAGTTGTTGTGAACTAAATTCCAGCCACCATCACCATCACCCTCCACCGAGTCAGCAGGGTTGACTGGAATTTGGCTATTGCTTACGTTGTCACCGAGAAATAGTAACTTCTGTCCCAAATCTCATCAACAAAATAACTATTCCAAGTATATTAGGGTGTCTTGTTTACAGATCGCCGATATGTGCTGCTTTTACTTAGGCACATGTGAAACTCTTCGTTAGCCCCCAATGTTGATGAGTCCATAGATAAACAGAAGAGTGAGGCAAGCTTTGAGATGTAGTTTAACGACATGCTGGTTATGGTGCCACAGGGTGCCACTGAGTCTGTTTGGCAGACATGAACTATTTTTCCCACGCATACCTCCACCACTTACATTTTACAACATTCGCCAGGCAATTCTATGAATGGTGTTGATCTGGTTCTCCAACGCCCCCGGCTCTCATTAAAACTTCCCTAACATGGTCCACGATGGGGGGAAACCATTCTTTCATTCATTCAGCCATTCATGCCTTCATTGCTTTGCAATTTAATTTACGATAGTCTATTGTGATTGTTGTGTGGCTGTAAAACTTTTGTTGTAATTGTATCGTTCCCCATTTGTGGTGTGCCTGTGTGTGTGAGAGTATGTGTGATGACATTTGGCAGTCATCATCCATCTGGCCGTAGAGCAAAGGAAATCCTTTTTTATATTCCATTTGATTGCTGCTCTCCTTTGACGTTTTCCCCCTCAGTCTCGAATGTCAAAGACAATAAATTGAGTGTTCAATGATATTTGTAGAGCATTTTGTGGTTAATATCGCCGATAGAATAGTGAGCCAGGCGAAATATACAGCCCCAGGGGTTTGAGACAAATTGACAGATAAAGGATGATGACCAACAACACGTTGGCCCATACACATGCGTGGCCTCAATGTCTTGCTGATGATTAATTTTTGGAATAAACAAAGTTTGGCGATTGCCATTGCAATGGGTGTGTTGTGCTGTGCATATTGATTTCGTATTTATTTGCTCATGTCGCGATTTATGCTGCTTTTATGAGGATGGGTCAAAGGTTACAAACTTGAAATGTGGTTTGTTTTTATGGTTTCAGCAGCAGTAGCACAATCAGCTGCAATCACGAGTAGATGGCAACAAACAAAATCTCAGGGACGATTATCACTCCTTCGTTGCACTTGCTGAGCTCTCGGTCTCTCTCCGATTGCTTGTGTATGTGTGTGTGTGTAGTCAGCAAATGCAGCATGTGTTTCTGTGTTTGTGTTCCTAGGTTCGAGTATTTATTCGGTTTTTTTTTTGGTTATACGTATATACATCCGCACACAAATGTGTAAATCACCTTTAGATATATATGTGTGTGTATGCAATGTACATGTGTGCATATATGCAATGACCTTAACTATAATATATATTATCAAGGTCTGCCCGACAATGATTCCCCTGCCTTCGGTACGACCATCATGGCCAACTTATTTATGTGCCACGTACCAGAGGAGAATTTGTAGGAGAACAAAGCCTAAATGTTTGAGAGCAGCTGTCCTTATGTTGTGTCGGGCCAACAACAAAATCATTCTTCAGCACTCAAAGGTCATAATTCCGGAATCGGAATCGGCAAATACTTCTAAGCTCTTCGCCAAATTCACACTGCCATCCATGCATACACAACGAGTTTCACTCGCCTTTCAGCCATGGCCAGCGGAGATTACAAACATAAATGCAAATATATAAAAAAAAAAATACTTGCAAGGAATTTCCCAACGTATTCGTTATTGAATGAATTCAAAAACAATTCAAGGAATAACAAACTTGCAATGCTCTTATGTATTACGCAGAAACAAAAAAACATCCTTTGGTTTCCTTGGCAGAATAGAACAAAATAGACAGGCATTATAGCTCTATAAAATTTTTGAATATCGGCCCTTAAATTTATATGACAGCTACATGAATATATTGTCCGATCTCGACCATACTCAACACGGGTGTCGTGTTGTTACGGTGTTGTTTGGAGGTTGGTATCAGCTGGACGATAAATCTCCAGCCGATAGAACTTAGAACTTTGGCTTTGCCGGTATGCTGGCGTTTTGCGCGGCTATCACTCTCCGGATGGGGGTGGTTCTTGACAGGGAAGTTCTTAACACCATACCGGGCTTAAATGAATATGGAAAAAGTTTGACGCCTGACGCCGAAATTAGTCCATACACAAGAGAAAAAGGGGCAATGACTAAAAAACCCACCAACGCTCCAAATTTCTACGAAATCAGTTAAAAAATAAGTTCTTCTATGGGGCGCAAGATCCTGAATCGAAAGATTGATCTGTATGGCAGTTATATCTTAATGTAGTCCGATATAAACCATATTAGGTATCGATGTCATTATTACTGCATCGATGTCATTATTACTGCGATGAATTACTGCAAAGTAATGGCTTCAATGCATTTCTTATGGTCTGAAGACCATACATTGCCTGATCGGTACATAGATAACAGCTGTATGTGGTTCGAAAGTCTGGAGGCCTCGTGAAAATCCTTGTTTCTACTTCAGCTTGATCGGTCAATAATTACCGCTTTTATGGGCTTAAGACCCTAAATCAGCAGATCGGTCTATGTGACAGCTATACAAAACTATTCAGTAAGGATTTCTGGGGGTCTAATAAAACTCACCATTTATGGGCAAAAAACCTTAAATCGTTCAAGAATTTAAACTGCGTATGAAAAATATGGATCTATGCATAAATTCAGCCCAAAGACTCAATTTTTAAAGGTTGTAGAGTGATAACAACTTACAGTGGGCGGACAGACACACGGACATCGTTAAATCGTGTTGCAGTTTTGCAACAATCTTAATATATATAGGTTGTGGAGTCTGAAATGGATATTTCGATGTGTTTCAAAGGAAATGACAAAATGAATATTCACCCCACCCTATGGTAGTGGCAATTGAAAGTCAAGAGATTGGTGTATATGTGGGATTTTGGACACGGAACTCCTGAGCCGAGAAATTCCGGGATTTACCGCTTTTTTGAAGACGTCAATTCGTGGGAAAA
Source organism: Stomoxys calcitrans (assembly GCF_963082655.1). Lineage (NCBI taxonomy): Eukaryota > Metazoa > Arthropoda > Insecta > Diptera > Muscidae > Stomoxys > Stomoxys calcitrans. Next base: position 2,233,493 of record NC_081553.1, read on the forward strand.
TTTTGCATTTTTCTTAGGAAAACGGAAATGAATAATAAAATCTTCTCTTAAGAAATTTAAAAAAGGCAGGCAAAATCCATATAGTCTTCAAAAGAATGAACAAGAAATGTAAAAAAAAAACCATGAACATTCCATTAAGGCTTAGTGGAAAACTTCTCACGTATCATTGAGTGCTGTGCATTTCAAGTTTCATATCAATGATAAGAGGCTTCCCTTTAATAGGCGAGTCCGAACGGCGTGCCGCAGTGTGACACCTTTTTGGGTAGAAGCTTTAACCTCACAAAATGGTAGGGGATAACCACCGCAGAAGATTTTTTTTCTGATGTTTTCACCAGGATTCAAGGTGAACAAGCTCGTTCCGGTCCAAAAGCTGATGCCCTTTTTTTAATGACGATGAACACTACACTACATACAAGTTTGCCGATATCTTCAAATATGGTCGGCCAATTTTTTGTCATTTGGAGGCTAAAATCTGAAACAGCAGAACATTTTTGCTGTTTTAGCAAATAAACTTTGAGACAAGGACAATGTTGTACCTTAGTTAAAACACGGAAAAATCTTAAAAATATTTTTATTTTAAAAATAACAATTCTACGTTCAAAAATTAAAATTTTTCTTTTTTGAGATTACTTTGTAGTTTTTACAGCGCACAACAAGCCGATTACTGGCTTAGGTATATGTCCATAGTGGCATGGGGCATATTAATATCTGCACCCTCTTTCCAACCTAAACTAACGGAACCTAACGTTCAAAACCAGTAAGGAAAGGCAAATGTCGGGAGGAGCCGACTATATAATACTCTACACCACCGAGTCAACATGCATAATCTAGTCAGACTTGAATTTTGCATACCTATTGAAAAACTGAATAGAACCTTGTAAGATTTTTTTCGATAGGACTTAAATGGTCGCTACTACAGACTTTAAGGGCCATATCGGAGATATATCTAATTTTGAAGACGTTAAATAAAACACCTCACGCTAAATTTTATAAAGATAGAACCAAAATTGTGGCCACTGCAGCCTTAAAAGACCAGATCGGCTGAAAGATATATTTGGATGCTATATCCAAATCTGATCCGACTTTAATGAAGTTTTGCACACGTATTGGGACGACAAATAAAACATTCGAAGCTTATCGATGGGTCTAGCTCTTCTCCTTCTTAGCGTTGCAAACAAATGCACAAAGTTATAATACCCTGTACCCAACTACGAAGTAGAAACAGAATTAGTGAGCGATAGTGAAATGGAAGGTTGTGTCCCATCTGGGACGTAGCCAGGAGGGAATATTATAAAAATGAAAAATTTTATATTTATAATAGTCTACAAAGACAAAAGTTTTCTGAGGCCAGGGGCGTCTTAAAATTGGAAATCTTAAGGAAAAAATTTTAATGAATTTCTTAGTAAAATCAAAATGTTAATGAAATTTTTTCCAAAAAAAATTTTAATGATATTTTTCTGGAGACAAAATTTCAGCGTAATATTCTCTTACGATAAAATTTCTAACTAAGTTTTAAAGAAATTTTTTAAGGGCTAACTTTCAGCGGAAAACTCTCTACAGATTACCCAACCTCGAGATTATTTTTTGAAACCAAAATTTAAGTTTTGCATAAATATTTTTCTGATTTATTTTCTTTTTATTATGCTAATCTGTTCCAAACAACATTTTTCTATAGACAAATTTCAATAAATATTTTTAAAAACAACATTTCAACCCATTACGCCTGACCCTCGATTCAGTTGTCCGATTTTGATGAATTTGTATCTCTATATATAGAAACGCGTGATTGACTGCTTGGCTAACTGACTGATCGACTCCCAGCCCAAACGATAAGACGGAGTTTTGTGATATTCGTACGTTTAGGTACTAAAAAGTACGAAATTGTGACTTTTAACCCAGCGCAAACGGATGGGGCTAGAATTATGATTTTTCAAAAAACTAAGATTTGGTGACAAAAATTTCCCATAGTAGTACCGGAAGTGGGAAAAATGGCACGTTTAGAATCGCAATTGGTACTTTTTTGTACCTTGTTTGTTAATTGAGCTAAAGCTTAGAATTTTGGAATTAAGGTACACTATGGCAATCAAATTGGGATGGCAAAAGAGTTTTTGCAAAAAGTACCAAAAAAAGCACGAAATAGGTGAACTTTGCATAGGGTAGAGCTAGAACTTGGAAATTAGTCTTAAATGATTGTTGTTACGAAATAAAGGGAGTAGATAGAAAAAATTTGAAAAAAAAGATTGAAGTAGGGCTCTGAAATTTAACATGTAGATCCTACTGAGAAATAAATATTGGCTGACTAAGTGATTTTTTTAACAAATCATACACCGAAGTGCCCCCCTCCAAAATAAAATCCTGGCTACGTCCCTGGCTCCCATATATATGCAACTTTCGTTTTGGTAATGCATTTATCAATCGATCTTCTCAATAACTTGCACAACGATTTACTTTACGGCCCCTACAATATCTACAGATTTCGATCGGAATTCTAGATATAAAATTTAAGCAAATTTTAGTTTTGAAGACTTAGTCCATATACCCAATGTGTGTGGGTATCAAAAGTTAGTTTCGCCCGACTTTAGCACGTCCGTATTTGTTTTTGAATTAAACTGGAACTTTTCTTTTGGAAAACATCCAAATAGACAATCGAGAACAATAAAAATCAAAACCAAGCTTAGCCACACAAGGAAATCACAAATATATTTTTTTCTCGCTAGATTAATGGTTTCTCCCTCTGTGCATGGTGGCAAAAGTGGTGATACTCGTTGTGCTTGGCTTTAAAAAATAAGTTTCTTATCATGGAGCATTGAACGTGGGAAAGTTAGCTAACATGAGGTTGGTGGAAAACCTATAGTGGTGTTGTCAAGCTAATTTGATGTTTGTTATTTAAAGCTAATGTCTGTAGGCAAATGGACATTTTTTTAATTTGTTGTTGCCACTTTGGTTGTGGGATCGAAGACAAGATTATAAACTTATTAATTGGACACATTCATTATCTGTACTTGGACTCATTCTGGAAATGCTTTTTTTTTGTTTAATCCCATAGTTGTTGCTGCGATTCGCATCCTCCATGCATTAGTAAAACTGAAATGAAAGACATAAACATTGTTTTTGAAAATATTTGCCAACCGAAATGGGTATTTTTCAAATAGATATCTCTCTATTTGCCCACATTCCACCGCTGTAGCAACAACAATAGAAAGGTTTGTTTTGAAATCCCTTTTTTTTTTGTCTTCTGACCATTTCTTTCTCGAGCGGAATAGCCATTTTTCTTTGTCTTCTATGCAAACTGCAAAATGGAATACCCCGTTTAGCGACAGATTGTCCTTTGGTCTGTGGTTAACTGGGAGAACTGGGTGTCAAACAAAGGTCCCTACGTCCACTTCAATTAAAGATTGGCAGGACAAAGGAAAACTATAACCATCACAAGCATCTATGATGGTGCCGCTGTCCTAAACCACAAACCTTTTATGATGGTCTTTTTCACAAATATATACGTTTTACCTCTTAGATGCGTGATTCTATTTTACGTCTAGCATTTTATTAATATTTCATTTAACATTTAGTTAAAAAAAATAAAGGAAAAACGAAACTCGTAGCCAATTCAAGAGGATTTCGACTGTATGACCTCCCTAGCCAGCGGCAGGACCATCTTTCACTACGCAAGCACACACACACACACACACTGCAATAGTCGGTCGGTGTATGTTTTGTGAATGACTAGTAAATTTGCTTGCAAATCACAAAATTATGTTAATTCTGGGGGCAGAGTGAGGCAGGCACTCTCCCCACTTTCCCATACGCATACACTCTCACATGAGCGAGAATATTGGCAGCCATAAAGATTAATGGATTGTTTTGGTTTGTTTGCGTGTGCATGTGAATGAACAACGACAAGGAGAGTATGTTCCAAAAAATTAGGTTATGATTATTTCCACAAAAACCAAGACCACCAGCGCCAGCGCCATCACCACAACCACGAACCAATGCCTCCTTTTTCCCCGCACTTCGCATGGATGATCCGAATAATGTTTTTTTAATAGGCAGCAGCTCCCAGTGATTTTGACATAAAACTTAGACAAATGATTTAGAGGAGTTCTTTATTTGAAAGCCAATTGAAAAACGCAAAAGAACCGAAGCAAAGCCACCTCGTTTTTCTTCAGCTGAAGGGCACAGAGTGGGAGAGGGAAATGGTCGCATCGCATCGCCTTAGAAGGAAACCTCAGCAAGGCGAGGAGAAAGCATCACCCTCAACATTCAGCGATTACCATGATACATTACTTGTGTCCTCAAAGTCCTCTTCGTCCGCTTCCGCGGGCGCCACAACCATTTCCTCCCCCTCGTCGCCGTTGCCATCGTCCTCGTCAACTAGCCAACCAACCATAAGGATAACTGGCATCAACACAACGGCACAGCAGTTTAAAACTATGGATTACTCGGCGGAAGCTCTACTGGATTTCAATTTCACCAAGGCATCAAACGATTCTAGCAGTTTTATAGAAAACTTTTCCCATCAACTCTTCGACTTGAACACCCTCTCTGCTGGCTCACGCAGCAGCAGCCCTCACATTGCCAACGGCCATGATGTCAACTCTACGGTCGTGCAAGTGGTTTATGATGGCGCATCATTAAATCCTGCAACTTTCTTATCATCTGATACCACATCATTGCCAATGTTCACAACGGCAGCTACTGCTGCCACCGTCACCGCCACCGCTGATGCCAACGGAGGCCTAGTTATGGACACATTGCTGGGCTCTGTTATGACCACTGCCACCGCCACTGTCACTTCGGCCGCCTCCCGCTATCAGGGTGATGTGTATGAGACCACCGCCATTTCCTCCATGTCGACAATGAGAAGCGCCAACAATGATTCGGCCTACTGGGAATTGGAGGCATCCGACTTTGATTTCCTCTATCGCCATTCGTTGACCATGACCATTGTCTATTGCATTGCTTATGTGATTGTGTTTCTGGTCGGCTTGGTGGGCAATAGCTTTGTCATTGCCGTTGTCCTGCGAATGAGGAATATGCGCACGGTGACCAACTACTTCATCGTTAATCTCGCCATCGCTGATATTTTGGTTATTGTCTTTTGTTTGCCGGCAACATTGATGAGCAACATATTCGTACGTAAGTATCGAACATAACACACACACTCTCACACACGCACATACCAATACCCAAACCCACAACACAAATACATATGTTAGGCATGTCTAACTGTTGACGTATCATAACTTATTATTACAGTTCTATTGTTGATGTTGTCGTCTCCTATTTTATGTGGTAACATTCTTCTTGCATCTCATTTAGGACTAACCGATGACAAATTCCAATTAACTAAAGTACCATTTTGTCAGAGATAAGTTTTGGATTGTCAATAACACTGATTTACTTTTCACACATTCCTGGTGCTATGCATATACCCAAAGAGTTTTGGCATTTTGTAACCAAAGCAGATCAATATGTTCTTCTTTGTTGTTGGATTAAAGTTTTTAAGGAAGGTCCCCCATACTTTGCATCACAGAGATGACATTTGCCGATGTTATGAAGATCTAAACGAAATATTTGATATTTAGTTTCTGGGTACGAGATTATTCAGAGTTTTCGAAATTCGCACATAAATGCTGTACGAAAATTTGTTTTGACAAGAGTATATTTCGGCATCAAAAATTTAGAAAATATCACTAGAGCTATACTTCTTTAAAAAAATGAAAGAAATAAAATTTTATAGAATAATGTTTTTATTGTATTTGCGCTTATATTTATTTTGGTCACAAACTTATTTAATTTTGTTATTATAATTTCGTTCAGCATAGGCCAATGGCCTTTTGTTTTTGTCTCTATTTGGAATGGAAATAAAAACAATTTAAAAACCCTTTCAAGCTAAATGTCACGTGCAAGGTGCACTTGGCTACACAAAAAAAAAATGAAAACTATGTTCAATTAAGAAATTTATACATTCAATTAGAAAATTTGCTGAAATTGGACTTTGTATTATTAATTAACATTGCTGTGTTGTGATGGTTGACCTTTATTTTTCAATACTTTTTTGTTCAAAAACTGATGTTATTGTTTTTGACAATTGTTTTGTTATTGAAAAATCCAATATTTCGAAAACCACCGGTTTTCTTCCTCAGGGAATTTCACTGAAATTTTTATACATTTATACATTAATATACCAAACGAAAAATAATTCATTTTCTTTTTCAATAATTACATTATTCTTAACAATTTCAAAGGACTTTCTCCTATAAAACTGTGCACAGTGGTCTGTGTCCTCCCTAAAGTTTATCAGTTTGATATATTAATGTATAAATGTATAAAAACTTCAGCGAAATTCCCTGAGGAAGAAAACCGGTGTTTTTCGAAATATTGTATTTTTCAATAATAAAACAATTGTCAAAAACAATAACATCAGTTTTTTAACAATTATATTCATGACCTCAGGCCGAACAAACCAAAAAATCATTAATTACAAATTTTGAAATTTAGATTTGTGACAAGCTCAAAAATCCAATTATAGGGCCTATTAACGCAATAAACCACTTATTTGTCGATATTTTTCACATAAATAAATAACATGTTTTGCACTAAATTTATTTGGTCTTGAAATAATTCATACAATCGGATATTGTCCGGCTGCAGACCATAGAGTAATTATAAATAGAACACAAAAAAAGAAACGTTTTTTGAAGTTAGGCAGAAAAATGCGTTTTTTGCTTTGTAATAGCATTTGACCGGTTTCCAATATCGCGATTTCGTTTGCAACCACCCAAACTCGTCAGCAGAATTTGTCAAATAGGTATTTCCATCTGTAGCGCAGCAAGAAAGAAAATTACTCCACTTAATATGTTTCTACCAAATGAAGAAATCGAACTATCACAAAGAAACACACTTGCCCAACTGCTTTCTTTCTTTCTTTGTGATAGTTGGATGTCTTTTAGTAGAAACATATGAAGAAAAAGGTGAAAATAATTCTAAAATGTTTGAATAAAATTTGTAAACATGCGTTATAAATAATAGGTTTTAGTTATTATGCCATTCACAATAGAGGATTTCTGCGGGTGCCCAGACTTGTTTGTGAAAAACATATTATAGCAATCCCGACGACAGATGTTCGCATAAGCCTGAAACTAGTAAATTATCCAGAACTTCATTGTCCCGAATAGATGTAGTTTTCATAAAAATTTCAATGCACTGCACTATATAGTATTTAATAAAACACCGATATTATCAAATTTGTACACCACACTCAAAGACCTAACTTGAGTCCCACATTGTCCCAATCAGCCAGATATTCCGTTGGGAGGTTCCTTGGGAGTGGAATGCCCCAAGACTCTTGGTGCCAAATATTTATACCAGACGCGTAGTCAACATGTAAAAACCTTTTATTTGAGGACCCAATTTGTATTAGGTTGGACAAACTTTTCCGTTTTAGGAATATAGCGTTTTTGCAAATTTGGGTAGATGGAGGGTCCACTCACTTTCCCTCCATGAGGTATTCAAATATGAAGTACCCTAGACCCAAAGTCAACATTTTCTGAACATTTACTCAAAATTGGTTCAGGCTTGGTTGAATTCATAAGGAACAATCGAACAAACAAAGCTCAACGGTTTGACTTTTGTATATAAGTCTTGCTGTAGACGGTCTGCTCTGTGGTATTTTAATGTCGTATTCTTACTATACCTCTGAATTCCTTGAATTAGAGTGAGGGGAAGCGGACCCTCACCCTTCACCTGGCCTCTTGCCCCTTCAAGATTCATAGTAACATTCGCTGCAAGCTTCATAAAAACTTGTGCTGCTTTTTTGAATCTGTACCGAACAAATAAAAGATAATTGGTGTTGAATTTCGCATAAGTGTCCATAGGGCGAAGCTATTCTTGACATCAACTTGGTTTACCCAGTTATAAACAATCCAGCACAGACGAAACTCACAATAAATTCAAATAAAACAGCAAGGACAAAACCCCTTGCTGTTTTATTCCTGGTGTAAGTTTGGTTCAAACTTCCATGTGTATTTGTAAGCCCTGCTCCATTCCTGTACTCCTCAATGATGTGTGGCTCATTTGAACTATTTTAAAAAATCGAGCGCTTTTTGAAAATAATTTTCGTCTATTTTAATTTTTTCAAAACAATTTAAAAATATTTTTAAAAAATCGCACCACTTTTGAAAGATTTTTCGACTGCGGCGTTTTTTTAAATAATAGTAAAAAAAATCGCGTGATACGCGATTTTGGTTAAAATCACTTATAAAATTACACCCCAAATTGTTGTCTACATTTACCGCCCAAGTAGATAGTGTTACAACAAAATATTTGGGGTGATAATGAACATGAAAATACTCTCCAAATTCTAAATCGCAATTTGACCCCATTTAATATTGAGGCGCGAATTATGAGGCACTGTACCATTTGGTATGGCATATGCAAATTTGCCCATGAAAATTCAATTTAGGAACAGGGACAAACTTATCATATATCAAAGAGTTCTGTCCGATTCAAGTTAAAGCTCAATGATATGGGGCCTCTTTTTATAGCCTAGTCCCAATGGCGTGGTACAGTGCGACACCTGTTCGGGGAGAAGTTTTTAAATGGATGCCATACCATTTTTTTCAAATGGCAAATTTGCTCACAAAAGTCGCCAGCTTTAGGAGAAGAAAACCACCGCTGAAAATTTGTTCTCATGTCCTGGCCAGGATTCAAAACCAGGCGTTCTGCGTCATAGGTAGACATGATATCCTCTGCGCTACGCTGACCTCCGAGGTGTGGCACCCATTTAAAAACTTCATCCCAAAGAAGTGTCCCACTGGGGCACGCCGTTGAGAAGGTGAGAAGTTCTCCCCTGTTCCATAATGGAATGTTCATGGACAAATTTGCAATGACGCTTGTATATCCAGTGCTTACTTTGTATATCCAGTGCTTGAGGACTGCCGATGGGCCATATCGATAATATGGGATCTGGTCACACAAATTAAACTCTTGAACAACTTAAGGTCTCAACTGTTACCCAAATTGGATCAAACACTTTCATTTCCCTCTAAGGTTTTAATTTGATATTAGTACATAATTTTCGACCTGGGGATTGTTTTGATTAAAATATAAAGAGACAAGGTTTTAGGTTCATAAAAAAAAACTTATTTTATACCAAATCCGTGTGAGACGTATTCATACCACAAATGAACATTTTATCAGTTTAAGCATTGTTTTGTGCTCCTAACTCCCAGTTGCATAGTATTTGTTCTGCCTTTTCAAAGAATGTTGGCACATATCTTCTCGTTCATTATCAGCATCAAAAAAGATTGAAGTGCGTCGGAATAGACACAGACGATAGAAGTTACGGTGCCCTCCTTCCTATCCGAGCGATGCAGACAAGCAACACCCAACCGCATGTGGTGTTTCAAGTATGGGGCCAAATTTAATTTAAAAGCCAAAGATCCAAGGAGAACCAAGCCCAAGTAACACTTTTGACATCAGACACAAAAACAAGGCCGATATGAAACAACAACACCATCTACGAAGAACGATTAATCAGCTTAAATTTGCCAAAAGTGTATGTGTGCCTACTATCAGTGATAGGGATGTGGGGAACACAACGATACTCCCCACAACTTCACCATCAAGATGATGTTCCGATATGGGTAGTGTATCTGCTGTTGAGCAACGCACAGTTTTCCACATTACATCCAGACAAAGTTCAGGGAATTATTTTCGCTTAACTCTTAGAAATGGGGAATTTGACTTCATTGGAATTTTGTGATATTTTCAATTCAAGTGTGACATTTCATTGACTTACGTGCCAAGAAAAATTTGTACTTATGCCCTTATGAATGTCTGTCGCATATTTGCCTGTCAATCTGTTTGGCCATGATTGATCCCTGTCTGCTTTTGTAGTAGTTTGTGAGATTCCAAATCCAATGTGGGGCCTTGTGAGCTCTATAAAAATTCAATTCCACACGTTTGGAATAAATGTGCACTGACTCTATAAAGCTCCCGTGGTGTTTTTTGACAGTCCCCTTGCCACAATCACCCCCAATTTCAGACAAGGACCATAACAATTTGTTTGGTATTAATGAAATGTCCAACACGTGACGTTTGGTTCGCTTTGAGCAAATGGTCCAGCATTGGTCGCCATAAGAAATCGCAACGCTAGACTCTATTCCCCAAAAAGAAGACACACATCCATAGTGACACACGAAGTGAAACTGTCCAAAAACAATTACTGTGAGTGTGTGTGTATGTGTTTGGGAGCTCCCCTCGCATCGGACAATAGAATTCGAATATAAATCAGGAGTGGAGTTAACAAGTAAAAATAATATCCCTTGCTCCAAATCCTCTCCGAGGGAGTATTTACGAGATAAACGCGTGTGAGTACATTTAGTAGTGACTCTGTGTGAGTGTGTGTGTCTGTTTGCTGACCAAGAAACATTCACATATAAAAATTGTTAGTATGTCCTTAGGTATGGCTAATGTTTTTTTTTTTTTTTTTAAGTTCAATCGAAGCTATTGGAACTTTTGCACTCATTGAAGATTTTGGAGGAAAACTTTTTATGTCGCCCATTAAGAAGGGGACAATGGGTAGCCAAGATTATCCTTGCGTGCGTTTGAATGTGTAAGCGGGTGAGCAGCACCACATTAGTGAGGATCATATCACAAAAGCTTAGATAATTGAGTTTTGGCATTATTATTGTTTACTAATCAGAACGTTATTGTTCTTTGTTTTGTTCGTCAAACAATACCATCCAACATACGCAGCCAGAAGACCAGCATATAATCGCTTAATTGTTGCAATACACTTGGATAACTTGATTGATATTTGCGGTTGTTGCCTTTGGAATGACGCATTTTTTGGGTATCTCATTAATGAGTTCAGGCCAGAAAGCACAAGTATTGCTGGGCAAGGCAATGCAATGCAATCTTGTTTTAAACTCTGCTCTCGCTATGTTTGTTGTTAATTATTTGTCCTAATATTTTAATTAAATGGGTGCTCGCCAATTCGATTTGTACTGATAAGGGCAGAAAATGGAAAATAGACACGCCATTGGCATTTGCCAATAATAGTTGCACACACATTCCACTATTTCTGACCAATTAGAGTGCAATGGTATTAATGAATACGTGACTCCCAGCTATTTTTGTGTGTATATATTTTTTTTTAATTTGCTTTGTTTTTTTTTATGCCTTAACACTTGTATTGGGCAAGGGGACATAAAAATCAACACTGTCGCATCGTATGGATCACGCTAGAAATGTGCAATACATATACTACTGCAATTTTATTGACACATACTGGGACATGAAATAGAGCATCTCACGCCCTATATTGTAGAGATGTGACCAAAATTGTGGATTTTACTGCCATACCGGATGAAAAATATACATTGGAGCTACAGGGTGGCTGATGAAAGCCGCTACCAAAAAAAAATGTAATAACTTTTTTTCTATTTAATAATAATAATTTAATAATTAATTTAATTAATTAATTAATTAATTTAATTAATAATAATTTAATAATTAATTTAATAATTTAATTTAACATGAATAAAAGAAAAATGTATTCCATACACCGAAAAAAAAATGTAGCAATATTCATCATTGTAGCAATATTCATCAGCCACCCTGTATATCTAAATTAGGACCGATTTTAATGCAATTTTGGGCATGTATTGGAACGTCAATTTAAACGTCTCATGCAAAATCGGAAGAAAATTTTGGATTCTACAGCCTTGCCTTAAAAGGCCATATCGGATGAACGATATATATGGGAGCTATATCTTAATCTGAAATTTTGCATACATATGAGGATGTTAAATAAAACACCCCATGCTAAATTTTGTAAAGATCGGGCGAAAATTGTGGCTTCTACAGCCTTAAAAAGCCAAATCGGATGAAAGATATATATGGGAGCTATGTCTAAATCCGAACCGATTTTTATGAAATTTTGCACACATATTTAGACCTCAAATAAAATATCCAATGCCGAATTTTGTAAAGATCGGTCGAAAACTGTAGCTTCTACAGCCTTAAAAAGACATGTCGGATGAAAGATATATATGGGGGCTATATCTAAATCTGAACCGATTTTTTTTTCAAAATCAATAGCGTTTGTCCTGGGGTCAAAAAAGTGACATGTGCAAGATTTCGTGACAACCGGACATCTAATACGACCTGCACTTTGATTACAAGAATACATGGACTCACAGGCGGACAGACGGACATGGCTAAATCGAATCGGAAAATGATTCTGAGTCCATCGGTATACTTATCAATGGGTCAACCTCGTCTCCTTCTTAGCGTTGCAAACAAATGCACAAATCTAGAATACCCTGTACCACAGTGGTGGTGTGGGGTATAAAAAGGAGGTACCCTATTATTGAGATAAAACTTACAAAAAAAAAGTCCCCCTCTTATTTCTTAATGGAACCACAATGGGTAAATTTGCATTTTATTTAAATATAAACCGATAATACAAAAATATTGTTAAAAAAATACCTGCGCTATCAAGCACCAAATTTTTGATTCAAATCGTGTAAAATATTTTCTAATTTTTCAATTTTGATAAAGACCGCCACTGATATTTAGGTTTTGCCAAAATCCGATTAACATAAATTAGTTTTTATGAACCCAATAAGTTTAGTAAGGAAATCGGTCTATATACAGTTCTATCAAATAACAGTCCGCTCTCATGGTAGAGAGATCAGACAAATATGTTGAGGGGTCCAATTAACTGCGCCGAATTTCTCTAATATCGGCAAATACACCCTTGAGGGTTCAACAACTTAAATCGGGATCTCAGTCTATACTATCCGACCCAAATATGGTCTGACCCCTCTATGGAACTTCAATAAACCTTTTTTGAACCAAAGATCTTTAATTTGGGAGATCGGTCTATATGGCAGGATAAAATTTGAGCCGAATCGCATAAAAATTTCGTATTTTATGGGTTAAGAAGGCTGTACAGACCGATATAGCACATCCATGAACAATTCTTATTTATTATCATATTTAGTTACAACCATCTGCTATATCCATATCCCGATAAGAAGCTAATTGGATTTTTTCGTGGACCTTGCTCGGTATAAGGATGGCAATAATAATCAAGAGCACGTATTACAAACGACTTGTTTTTTTTCATAGAAATTGCAACACATAAAATCATTCTAAATACGAATAACGTAGCAATAAAATCAAAACTTTATTGAACGGTTAAGATATTTTTTTTTCGTACTCGTTTATAGCCATTGTCTCTTATGAGTTGTAACGACAAGTTACCTCTGGGTGCTGGGGTTCAGCTCACAGGGGGCAAGGTTCGTCTCAGAAATGCTTTTGAATTTAGTTCTGTATATTTTGATGGCTTGATGGAGCCATTAAGCTAGAGCGTTAGGGGTGTGTTTCGGGAGCACGGTCGCTGAGGAGCTCGGTGGGCCGGTTTGCGAGTGGGCACACCCTATTACACGGTTGGGCACTGGAGTTCGACAGCCGATAGATGACACTTAGGTACACCTTAACATTGGGCGCTGTTCGGGTTCACAGGGCAACGGCACGGGGAGGCAAGAGAGTACACTCCTGGGTTTGGGCGGGGTGGCAAGAGAGGCACACCGTAATATACGACACTATGCGCGGGTTAGAGGCTAGGAGGCACACTCTAGTACACGGCACTATTCGGGTTCACTAGGTGACGGCACGAGGAGGCGAGAGAGGGCTCCCCGTGGATAAAAGTGGGGTTTCGGCCGCTGTGGCAAGGAGGCACACCCCTTTATGTACGATCACAAAGCGAAGAGGCAAGAGGACTGCTTACACTAGGCACTGGGACGAAGAATGGGCACATCCTCATATGTTTGAGACAATAAGGTACTCTTAGAACACTCTACTCACCACGTCTGCACGGCTTCTGACTCCTTCACTGATTGTCTCGAATACACGTTGCTTCTCCCTTTTATAAGCGCGTGGTCTTCGCCACATACATGTTTTTAAAACAACTTGTTTTGAATAACAAGTTGTTTTTCCCAAACTCGAAAATAAACTCAGTTCCAGAGCATTTGCGTACTTTACGTATCAAATCGGACAAAAATTTAAGTTTCAAGGCGCCGTAGTAGACTAATCAGGAGATCGATCACACCGATTTCGACCATACTTATCACGAATGTAGTAAGTTATAGCAAAACCCTCCCTGCCAAATTTCAATCAAGTCAGTAGACTCAAGAAATCCAATCGAAGGAAGATTTAATATGGGAGCATCATCCAAATCTGAGCCGATATTGCCAATTTGTGATCAATACATCAATAAAAAGTATCACGGTAAAGTTTCTAGAGTACATCTTTATTGGTTCGACCGTTGCCACGAATTGAACAGACCAAATCTTACTGCCCTCCACGATGGATCGCATTTGTCAACTACATTGCATGGCTTTTCCTTAAGACAGAAACTTAAAACACGATAATCTGACGTCATAGCAAGAAATTTTCCTGGTCTATTTATGTTATTTGCTTTCTTTAAGTGTTCCGTAGGTCATACCGATAGATTGGTTTATATAGAAGCTATATCAGGTTATAGACCGATTCGGCCTTGGTATAGACACTGGGGATCAAAACAAGTCTTTGCTTTAGATCAGATAAGAATTGCGCCCTCTAGAGGCTCAAGAAGTATAATTGCGAGATCGGTTTGTATGAAAGCTATATCTGAACACGGACCGATTTGACCAATTTACAAACCCAACTGACCTACACCATTGAAAAATATGTCTGCAAAATTTGGAGCAGCTAGGTGTACTTGTTCGAAAACTGGCATGATTCTGTGATACCGAAGCCCTGCAGGACGGAAGGACTTGGCTCGATCGTCTTACAATGTCATGTCATGTCCGAGGTGCTTCAAACAGAATGACGAAGTGGAGGTTATGGTTTGAATACAAATCATTAAACAGTGGTCTAAAGCCGGACAATATCCTGCAATGGAATCTCAATAAGATTTTAAGACCGAAAAAAAGACAGACAACAGATAAAATTTTAACTATAAACATTCCGATGAAGAAATTCACAATGACCAAAACTTTTTGACAATATTTCAATCATTTAATGTTTTGTAATGTTCTCCTCAACGTTTACGCTCTAATTTTTTTGTTTTTTTCGCCTTAGTAGATTTGTTTTCAGAGTTATTCCATGAAAGCAAACACCTTTTCGCGGTATTTGTGGCCGCATCATAG